>NC_090437.1:546669334-546985896 GCF_031143425.1 Pleurodeles waltl
TGTATGCGGGCGGGGGTGCTGCTGTGTCTATGGGTAATGTGTGCAGTTCGGCGGGTGCGCATGTCTGCATGTATGTGTGCGGGTATGTGTCCCCGTTGTGTATGTGTGTGTGTAGGGGGTGTGTGCATGTCGGGGTGCATGTATGTGCATGTCGGGGGTGGGGGTGGGGAGGGGGTTCGTACCACCTCTGGGTGGTGGCAGGGGGGTGGAGGGTGTGGGGGGAGTACTCGTGGGGGTAGTGGGGGGTGAGGGAGACCCCTATCAGTGCCAGGGAAGGAATTCCCTGGCCCCGATAGTGCCTACTGCCATGGTTCGCATGGCGGTTCCCGACCGCCAGAAACCGCGGCGGTAAGCAGGGTCATGATACCGTTGGCGGTCTTGGGACGACCGCCGGGCCGGAGTGCGCAAACTCCAGCCCGGCGGTCATGACCGCCGTGGCGGTCGGAGTGGGGAAGTGGCAGTCGATCGCGGCGGTGACCGCCGCGGTCAGAATGCCATTTTTTTGACCGCTGGTCTGTTCGCGGTCCGACCGCCGCCTCTCCGCCGACCGCCCAGGTCAGAATGAGGGCCTGTGTGTCTTTACCTCATTTGCTGAAAGCTAAATCAGACTCCCTGTCTAGGGTGCCACAGTGGTTGAAAAACAATGGTTTGGAATGCTACCCCAAATGAATGCTTGAACTTAGACTATTTGCAAGTATTCATCCCATCATCCTTTGAGTGTTTGGTTACCATAGTATTCCTGGAAACCTGAGACTGGCATAGCTTTCCAAGTCTACTACTTTCAATGTTTGAATTCTAAAACACTGTACATTTACTATGGCACTTGTTGAAGCAGATATGCTAATTAAGAAAATTATTAATGATGAATATGTGTTTACTAATGAAAAATGTGTAGAGAAATTAATTATAGAGAAAATAATGTGCAAGTTTGAAAATGTGCCCTTGGGGTGTGATCACCATGTGTACTAAAATGACTGAAAACGTCCAAAATAATGAAAAATATAAGGAAAATGTAATATGTCATAATGAGATGTATAACCTTTGTTTTCCATTAATTTGTAGAGTGAAGTTAGCTGAACTAAGGGTCTAGTCTCCTTAGGCCTCGCACACTGAGGGCAGAAAACACTAACCGCGTTTCCTCCTAGGCTGCTGTGGATTTAGCCTTGACCCACTCAATGTTAAAGCCGCTTAGCTAGAACATTCTGCAATGCACCGGCGGACAGGAGATGATGAAGACTATTTGATACAATTATGTGTAGAGTAGGCTAAATGTACTTTCCCAGTACTTGAACAATGGAGCTACTGACTGAAGAGGAGCATGCAACAATTTTGATACCTGAAGGGACGGAAGATGAGGACATCATATGGAAAACCAATCCGCTTCTTGTGAACCGAGACATATATAAAATTAGTAGAGTCGGTAAACAAAAACTATAGGTTAAAGTCATATCTGCCGACTGACTGACCAAATAGCAATTAGGGGTATGGACTGAGAGACCCTAATAAAAAGTTATGACAAGAGGTAAGAAGAGAGAGCTGCGGGGAGAAAATTGATGACGTCAGGAGACGCTGTCCGATGTGCTGATATTGGACTCATGTTCCGTGAGTCTGATCTGTAGCGGACTACTTGGTGACCTGAAGTTGAAGACTGACTTGTTGCTGATCCATCCTGGATAGGTAGTTATGAAAATGTGACTGACAAATTTTATGCCTTTTCTTCTAGGTACCAACTGCGTTGATTATAGATATTCTTACTTAGATAGATTTTTCCAAATTAATGTCTTCTCTAAAAGGTTTTTCGCATGAAGTCCCACATGTTGATGCTAATCTGGGATAGGTAGGCTGTTAAGGGTGATGCTGATGGTGACAATTGACTGACAGACTCAATTGCTGAACTTCACTATTAATGCTGATATTTGTAGCTTATGGAATTGCATTTTCACAAATGTTTTTCTAAAGTGATGATGTATTAATAATAAACTGAATAAAGCTTGAATAAGGGATGATTTAGAATTGTAAGCAATAGGGGAATACAAAATGTTAACCCTTACTGAGTTGTGGTTATTGATGAGTAGATGGTTTTAGCTGTTTTCTATAGAATGTTTTCTTAATTATTGATGTTGATACTGGTACATAGTCACTGCATGACTAGGATGCTCAATGTAATTCAAAAGGTTAATCGACCTATACGCGTCCCCTTGTAAGTTTACTTACTAAGGACCAGGCGCGCTGACAGTTTTTAGTAGCAGCTTGATGGTTAGTTTCCTTGGAGAACTAGTTATGTGGTGATCATTGGATATGGTAGTAGTTTAAGTTAGGGTTAGTTGTTCGTATTTTATGAGATTTGAATTTTGTTTTTCTGAAATGGAAATTGTAGCAAAGATGATGTCCCCTTAAAGCCCAGAAATGACCTTCCCAGATCGTGGATCCCGCTAGTAAGGTTGGGTATGTCCTTGTTGCGCTTGCACAGACTTAAAGCAAATTGCAGGTGAATTGTGATGTATGTGAGGTAAAATATGGAGTCTGCGTACTCCAATTGAGCTTAGTAGGAGTTTGCATACTCCAAAGTATGAGAGTAGGGAAGTTGTCGAACTTCACTTGTGTGTGGCGCTTTGTGCTAATAAATTATGCACATGGTTTTTGATAAGGTACGGACCCTGCGTGGTCTAAGACTCTGGAGTACATTGGCAAGTGTAGGAGACACTTGGTTATATGTTGTATCTGTCTGGTTTAGTAGGTTGATCGGGCGTGGTCAACAAGTCGGTGTGTGAGTTAACTGAGCAAATGAAAATTTCAACTGAGATTTGGCAAGACCTGTGTGCACCAGGACAGACCCACTGATCAGTTGAGAGTAAAATTTGTGGGTTGAAATTTGCTTGTGAATGTGGGAGACTGAGAAAGAGGAATAGCTACATGAGCGAAGGAGTCATTAGTGAAAATCCGTAAGATCTCTGAAGCGATTGTGTCCCGTTCCTGTAGTAAAAAAGCAGGTTTATTTTTTTATTTTTTTAATTCGGTCTAAAATTTAGACCATTAAAAAGCATAAAAACATGTCATACATCCAAAGAAAGACAGAAATACAGTTGATACACTCCTTATCCAATAGCCCAAATGTTAAATGATACTCATTAATTAATGGCTCCTGGCTTTTTGGATACCATCTACCGGGGAAGTTTAAAAGAGAAACTGATGGTATACTGAATCTTTTCTAGTATTACCTATAAAAACTGATCTAATGCAAATTGTACATAACCAGCAGTTCATTGTCCTCCATAAAATATTTCATACTTATAAAAAGATTTAAAAACGAGACATTTAAAAGGGTGCCATAAAATTAACCTCAATTTTTGAAGTAAAATATTCATAAGAAAAGGATCATACCGTTTACAAAGGGCTATTTACAAAGCTACTAAGAATTAGGTAAATAAAAAAAAAACAATAAAAAACACAAACACCGGTAAAATCTAATATCATAGGTGAACCGACACAAATAATCAGATTTAGGTTCTCTAATCGTCTAAAATCCTCGTCCACTGGCTGCTGGTCCTCTCCACAGTCATTAGACTAAGATCTGAGATAGTCTTGCTACAAATTGTCCATGCTGCTGACAAATATTTGGAGACAGACCCTACTATCAACGTGGAAGTATCATATTTACATAGTCTATAAGCAGCGGTTCGATCATGTAGTAGCAGTACCTTTCAGAAAGGAATAATCCACTTTCCTCTAGGGCATTTTTACAAGGGGCAGAAAAATAAAACATGCTCAGCAGTTTCCTGACATAAATGGCAGTTTATGCATTTGTCAGATATGGGACTATTGGTCGACCAACGGGCCGTATAGCTGTTGGTTGCTAGTGTTCCATATCTGAACTGAAGAAATAAGACTCGGGCACGTGCTGGTATGGGGAGATCCAAAACAATTTCGGGCCGGGGTTCATGCTTAACCAGCAGAAACTCTGCTGTCAGCTGACCTAGCGCATTTCGGTAAAAAAACTCATCATAAATTGTTCCCCAATATCGCTCTGTGATCAACAATCTAGCGTTCACAGGGATCATCTCAGGATTCTCCCAATAATGGGGAAAGCCCAGCTTAACCCAGGCTGATTTCATCTCCCTCAACCAACGGACTTTATCCCATCCCTGGTGGCATAAGATCTTTGATTGCTATCCTGAAGGGCTCAAGTTCTTTAGTTTTCCATAATCGAACCCAATATAGAAGTGGCCTTAAACTTGCAGTATCTTTGATGCTATTTATACCCAGGTCAAAACTTAGGGGGATCATAGGTGTGCCCTTCCCTAGTCTAGATATGTGTCTGAAAAAATTGTTTTCTTTGGATTGGAGAATATCCGATTGTCTATGAAAACCCCAAAGTTCTGCTCCGTACAGGGCAGCAGCACGGATTTGGACTTTATAAATTTCAGAGATAGGGATCAGAGGGGGGCTTGCTACAGTACTAGCCTTTCGTTCTAGCACTCCGCCTCTTTGGCTGATAACAAGTGCCCCTTTTCTTATGGCTGCATCCCAAGTACCCTTGTCCGATAATCTAATGCCCAGGTAATTGTACTCCGTTACCCTCTCCAAAAGGACTGAGGCGGTGATTCTAACCGCGGCGGGCGGTGGTCGCCGCCCGCCATGCGGTTACCGCCAAATGACCGCACCGCGGTCACAAGACCGCGGTGGCCATTCTGGCTTTCCCGCTGTGCTGGCGGGCGACCGCCAAAAGGCCGCCCGCCAGCACAGCGGGAAAGACCCAGCAACGATGAAGCCGGCTCCGAATGGAGCCGGCGGAGTTGCTGGAGTGCGACGGGTGCAGTAGCACCCGTCGCGAATTTCAGTGTCTGCTAGGCAGACACTGAAATTCTTTTTGGGGCCCTCTTACGGGGGCCCCTGCAGTGCCCATGCCACTGGCATGGGCACTGCAGGGGCCCCCAGGGGCCCCGCGGCACCCCCTACTGCCATCCTGTTCCTGGCGGGAGACCCGCCAGGAACAGGATGGCGGTAGGGGGTGTCAGAATCCATGGAGGATTCTCAAGGGCAGCGGAAAGTCGGCGGTACACCGCCGACTTTCCGTTTCTGGCCGCGGCTGAACCGCCGCGGTCAGAATGCCCAGCGGTGCACCGCCAGCCTGTTGGCGGTGCTACCGCGGTAATTCGCCCTGGCGGTTTTTACCGCCAGGGTTAGAATGACCCCCTGAATCCATTACTATATTTGCTTTTATCTTCTTTTTCGAGGTGCTATATACCATGAGTTTTGTTTTCTTGGCATTGATATCCAGCCCATAATCTCTACAAAATACACAAAACTGATTAACCAAATTTTGGATTCCCATAGAGGTTTAGGCCAGCAGGATAGTGTCATCCGCATAAAGCAGGCATGGCACTTTATTCCCGGCCAACTTAGGAGAATCGTTAGTACAGTTTTCTAGGTAATTAATGCAATTATTTATATATAGGAGGAAGAGGGTAAGGGCTAGGACACAACCCTGTCTGACTCCTCTTTCAATGGCGACTGGATCTGTTAAATCGCCCTCCTTACCACTCCTGATTTGTGCGTAGGTGTTCTCGTGTAGTCGGACCATAAGTTTCAGAAGACCAATGGGGATGCCCATATCGGCTAATGTCAGCCATAGCTGGTTCCTGGGGACCAGATCGAAAGCGGCTCTAAGGTCAATGAAGACAACAAACAGGTTGCCCCCTCCTACTTCCACAGTCTTCCATTTGATTGTTAAAAATCTTAGAATTTGGTCTTTGGTACTGGCTGCTGGCCTAAACCCTGCTTGTAAATTGGAGATGGCATTAGTTTCTAAGATCCATTCTTCAAGATGAAACAGGATTTGCTTTGCAAAAAATGTTTGGAAATTGTCAAGTAAGGAAATTGGACGATAATTGGCAGGGTCAGAGGGACTGCCTTTTTTAAAAATAGGAACTATCTCTGCTCCCTTCCAGGAGCTCGGTACAGGCGCTCCTGCAGCAACTGCACTAGAAACCAAGTTCAGGTATGAGGCCCATATATCCGGATTTGACTTGTACTGGTCACCTGGAATTTTATAGAGACCTGGGGCCTTTCCCCATTTCAGTGAAACAATTGTAGCCTTAGTTTCTGCAAGAGTGAATTGGATTGGGGGGGCCTCAAAGGTAATAATATGATTCAGTTCCCCGTAGTAACATCTGTGGGCCCTGAGTATAATCGGCTGAAGTGATCTGTCCACTCTATGGGGAGTATTGAGGCACCAGGCAGACGGCTAGGTTCCCCACTGGCGTCAACCACCAGTTTCCAGAATCTCGAGGTATCATTAGCTTTTGCAGACTGCAGAAGGGAAACCCATCTAGACTCATCCCATCCCCTGCGGGCCCTGCCAAGTACCTGTTTATAATTTTTCCTTGCTTGCCTTATTGATTCTGGCTGACCCCCTCTTAGAACTCTGAGTAGTTTGTGCTGTGCTTCCCTGCATGCGGCACTAAACCACCTTGCATTACACTTCTTTTTAGATTTACTGGCAATCTCTTTTGTAAAAAGGTGTTTTAGGGACTTAAATAATTGAGTATGGGCTACTAAGAGCCCTTCGCCATCATCTAAAAGCAGGGACATGCACTCCATTTGATCAGCCAACAGGCTATAAAAAGATGTCATAGGACCTAAGTCGGCGTTCACAGATTCCCATTTGACATTACGTCTGTTGTTTGTCAAAGCAAGCTGTTGTTCATAGATCTTAGGACAAGGGGCTTCAAGTAGAGATAGTAAACCCCTGACCAATAGGATCAATGGGTCTTGATCGCTTTCCTCGTGTTCTAAAATCTTCATGTCAACCATATGACCCCACAGCCGAATGTCAAGCAATATATAATCTATCTTCTGGGCTCCACGCCTGAATGTAGGGTGAAGATCAACATCCGAGCGGGAACGACCGTTACAGGCCCGGAGACCGTGTGCCAGTGTAATGTCCACGACTTGGTGTGTTAATCTGTTCATTTTCGGTCTTTTGCTTGACACCAATTGGGGAATGCCCCAATATGCGTCCTCTTCTTTATATAGTTCCTGGGCCAGCGAGTAGGGCTCAAAGGTAACATTAAAATCCCCTGCAATAAGAATATGATGGGAAGAGGTTTTGCAGGAGAGAAAACTGTCCAAAATAATCAAAGCGTCTGACTCGTATTTGCTGCCCGAGCTCCTATTGTAGATGTTAATTATTAGGAGCGGTTTCTCCTTAAGGGAAGGTATGATTAAACCCATCAGATCGGGACAGCCCATGTCTACTGCTTCAACCCGGCATTTGAGGGAACTGCTGAGCCATACGAGCAGCCCGCCTGATGGTCTCCTGGAGGTCACCTTGGATGCTGGGCCCCAGTAACTTTTGAAGCCAATTCTATATTTAGGCTCCAATGCCCACGTTTCTTGAAAAAGGCATATTTTGTGGTCGTCTATAAATTTGCCCCATTCTGGGATACCCATTTTATTCTCCAGCCCTGCGATGTTCCAGCTAAGAACTGTGTCTGAACCATCAGTTCTGCCTTGTGTGAATTTGGTCGTCAAACGCCCTCTAGCGAGTGAAGTGCCATGGGGAGATTTCGTGCCCCTTTCAATCGTATCTAGACTAGCCTTGGTTAGAGTTTCCGCAACATTATCTCCCGAGATGTCACTCACCCCACTTAAGGCGGGGCCTAGCATGATCAGTTCAGGTACCCGTACCGATTGAGTAGACCCACAGTTATTGGAGCCTATTGATTCCGGGGCTGGGTTACTCTCATGGGCCTCACCCTCCTTACTAACTCCCAGGTACAGATCTCCCTACTCTGACCACAGAGGGAAGGAGGGAGGCTATTTTCCGACCTAGAAATGTCTATCTTGGCTGGTGAAGAGATTGATGTGGGATCTCTGGTATCTACAATAAAAGTCTGGTCAGACTCAGGACTACTTATACCTATTCCTTGTGTTCCACTAATTCTAATTACAGAGAAGTTCTTATCCCAGTTTCTAATTCTTTGGGACTTAGGTGGACCATAGGCGGGGCTATCTTTTAGTCAGTCAACTTCAGACAGAGAGGGTGAGAGGGGGCTATGTCCTATCTGAGGGACAGGCTGCTTCTGGGAACTGGTATAACCGCTGGGTGGCATTGACGTCCCCTTTCTAGCTGATGTGACTGTGTAGGGATAGAATGCCTGGAGTCTACACAAGGATATTTGTTCACCTAGAGAATTGGGTTTCCACACGTTCGAAGACAGCTGCTGAACAAGGGTGGGTGAATTGAAGTTGATAACAATACAGTCCCCCGTACCGGGGTTCTTACTTGGACCCACCCAACCCACTCTCCTCACCATTATTATTGAGGATACCATGTGGAATGGAAATTTGGCGTTACTGTGTAACCAATGTATAACCTTATTTTTCAATTCTGTATATGATTCGGAAATGTTGGTTTTAAGTTTATGGACGCTCGTGATAACAAGAACATATGGACAGGATTCCGGCGGTAGGTGTAAAGTTCCCAGGTTGGTTACTTCGTCCCTATACGTCCGATCTAATGCTGAATAATTCTGGTCAGGAATGTCTTTATAGAATTTCTTTCTCATGGTGTTGAAAGGAACAGCTCCTCCATTCCCCCACCGAAGGGAAATGGCAGTCTTTAGGCCCTTATCCTTGGAGGCAGTAGCCAGCCTGCCAGATAAAACCCTCTCTGGTTGGTGCTGAGGATCAGGACCGTTCGTTGAGGGGTTGTGATCCATACCCAAAGGTAAGGGAATGTTACTGGCGCTGTTACCCAGTGCGCTCAAGGGAAGAATTTGGCAGGGAAGCTGCAAATCCGATGGAGGGGGAGTGGTCAGCTGCTTAGATTCAATAAGACCTCCCAATTTCTCCTCAATGGCTTGTAGGCGAGCTACTATAGGGTGTAACCTCTTGGAGAACTCGTCTTTAATGTGTTCTATTATATAGTCAATTGCTGGGCAATCATCAGTGAGTGCTTGGGCTAATGTGTGACCCTTGCTCCAGGTTGATACATTTGGTACGCCATGATTGGGGGAGCTCAGGCTATGGGCTCGTTTGTTCCTTAAATTTGTCTCACCTGATTTTCTTTTGCCCTTTGTGTTGTGCTCTAGGTTAGGTGTGGACCTATCTGAAGGCGGCTGCATCAGGTCGGGTGGCTGGGTGGCATTTTCCTGAAACTCCACAATAGACTCTTGGGAAATTGGGGGTGAGATAGCCGGGGCAGACTGTAAATCAGGAGGATGAAGGGGTTGTGTTGGGATTTGCGGTGAGGCTAAGGCTAGATGATTAGCTGCCATCGATGGGGGGGGCAATTAGACGGCGCTCCACCAGTTCAATTTCCTTTTCTAGTGCCCCGACTGCTTTCTGGAGAAATCCATCTAAGGTCTTGTTGTTACCAGCCTTTTCCAAGGATGCCCCCCCTTCCTTCTGCCCATCTTATATTCTTAAATTCCCTTTAACTGACAGTTGTTTTTAATCTCCTTGGCCAGACTTTTGGTATGGGCGCTTGGGCACTTGCCTCCCCTGTTCCCACCCTTTTTGCACCCCACTGGGGCCTTATTTTGAAGGATTGAAACGTCAGAAAGGAACAAATAGTGCAAAATACAGCTCACCTATAGCAATATATTGTCCTCACATCCGCGGTGGGTTCAACCGCTGGTCACCAACCCCAATACCAAGAGAAAATAGTATGGCCCAGTCTCCTCCTGTCTCCCCCGAGGGCACAAAAGATCTTGTAGGGGCCTTCGTCCTGCTCCTGCTGCCGTTTCCAAGCGCGTTGTTTTTAGTACCCTCGGGTATTGTCCATGCTATTTGGGGGCTGGTAAAATAGGCCCTAAGATCGTGATGAAAGTCTCAGAGGGGTGGCCCAGCTCAGCCTCTGCCAGCCGCTGACGGGCGCAGGACGGGCCCGCCCTTGGCCCGGGCTTTGCCCGGGCACCGCCCGTGCGCGTCCCGCGAGGCGGGAGCGCTAAGGTAGTTTTAAAGGGCTCCTGCCCTTCAAGAAACAAATGGTGCCGCTTCCGCCGCCCTCCAAATGCGCGTCCCGCGTGGCGGGAGCGTTAAGGTAATTTTAAAGGGCTCCTGCTCTTCAAGAAACAAATGGTGCCACCTCCGCCGCCCTCCAAATGCGCGTCCCGCGAGGTGGGAGCGCTCAGGTAGTTTTAAAGGGCTCCTGACCTTCAAGAAAGTAATGGTGCCGCCTCCGCCGCCCTTCAAATGCGCGTCCCGTGAGGCGGGAGCGCTAAGGTAGTTTTAAAGGGCTCCTGCCCTTCAAGAAACAAATGGTGCCGCCTCCGCCGCCCTCCAAATGCGCGTCCCGCGAGGTGGGAGCGCTCAGGTAGTTTTCAAGGGCTCCTGCCCTTCAAGAAAGTAATGGTGCCGCCTCCGCCGCCCTCCAAATGCGTGTCCCGCGAGGCGGGAGTGCTAAGGTAGTTTTAAAGGGCTCCTGCCCTTCAAGAAACAAATGGTGCTGCCTCCGCCGCCCTCCAAATGCGTGTCCCGCGAGGCGGGAGCGCTAAGGTAGTTTTGAAGGGCTCCTGCCCTTCAAGAAACAAATGGTGCCGTCTCCGCCACCGTCCAAATGCGCAAGTTTTTTTTGGGTTATTTTTGGTTTCGTGCCTGCAATAATTTGCATTAGTTGTGTGAGTCGAATTTAGGAAGACAAGCTGCAGTACTTTGTCAGCCGCTGTGTGTGGGTGTGACATCAGAGTGTGCAGCGCTGGGATAGGTTGGTTAGGAAGAAGAATTGCGAACGGATTCGCAGCCGTCCGTAAGAGGCTATTGATTGAGTAAGCAGAAGAGAATCTTGGGAGTAAGGGTCATTTCATTATTGAATTGAATCAAATAGAACAGACAAAATTAAGTTTTTCAAGGCATTCAGAAGTGCGATGAAAGGTGATACCTACATTAAGGCGTCAGTGGGGGAGCAGGCCCCACCGGAAAATTCTCCAGCTTATACTGTAATGGAGGAGCGAGGTATAGCACCGTGTCTTTGGTTAAAGCAATGGTGTAAGCTAACCAAGAAGCAAGGGACCTTAGCATTTCCAGAGCATGGAACATTTAATTTGAGAATTTTGAATGAATTGCGAATGGCATTATATGAGATGAAGCCATTACCAAGGCCAGCACAATTTGAGGCTTTAGCGGTTTGGGAACTGGTGGCCAGAGAGCAACAGGAAATGAAATTTAAGAAGAGAATGAAACAGGTAGAGAAGCGGGAAGAGCAGATAAGTTGTGTAAGACTGAATATAGAAGCAACTGAGTAAAATTAATCAGAAATTGGCAGAACTAGCAGAAAAGCATGACATCAAGATTGAGAAAACAAAGCATTTGAAACACAGTTATAGATTAGATTTCGAGGCAAAGGATTTTGAACACATGAGATCAGCAGGAATGAAGGCTCACTTAAGGGAATTGCTGCAGAGTGCTCAGATCTGGGGAGCATTAGAGAAGTGGTAAGGCAGATGGACAAGAAAAAAGATAAGCAAAAACGAGATTCACAAGAAGGGTCCGAGGATGTTAAAAAAGAAAGGGAATCAGTAGAGATTCCAGAGGGGCAGTTTGTTCATGTCCCATGGCACAGGAGTGATATATTAGCATTCACAAATGATCACCCAAAGTTGAGAAAGAAAACAGTCGAGTGGTATCAGCAGACAGACAGATTTGTAAAACTTTCCAAATCTCTGTGGGAGGACTTAAACACATTGCTGGAGATAGTGGTTCCAGCAGACTTATAGGTCGAGTGTAAGAGAGCAGTGGCTTGGCCAAAAGGTGAACCAGAAAGAGATAACGTAATGGGTGCACCTTCACTTGGGGTAATGAAAAATTACTATAATGTGATTGAGTTCCTGAAGACAAGAATTTCTCCAAAAAATATTGATTGGCAGAGGATTGGCAGAACGGTTCAAGAATCCAAAGAGCCAATACATATTTATTATGAAAGATTGTTAAAAGCGTTCAAAGAGTACAGTTGTAAGGAAGCGATTGAGCCGAAAGACATGTTGCATTTTGTGTTCAGGTTCGTCGAAGGTTTAAGACCAAAAGTAGGGCAGATGATAAAGATTCATTTGATTTGCTGACAGGCAAAGCCGATTGATGAGGTGTTGCAGTATGCAAAATACTGTAGTGATGAGATTGAATTGAAACAGAAAAAGCTGGAGGAAAAAGCAATGGTCATGCAGATAAAGGCAGCTCAGACAAGAGTGCAAGAACCTATAGTAACACCTATGCCACCACAGCAGAGAGCCGTCATGTTTCAGCCTCAGATGAGAGGTAGGGGTTGTGGAATTGACATGATGCGTGGACCAGAATTGAGTATGGTAGTGGCCCAGAATGACATGCAGGGAATGAAAAAGATGTTACTATGTCATTTGTGCGGAAACGTGGGACACTGGAAGCAGGAGTGTCCATTGATGGTGCAGGATGGTGTCGTTCAGCAAGGACGTGGTGTCAGTACATTTCAAACTGTGAAGGTCCCAAGAATGAAAGGATTTATTCCTAATGTTCAGAATCGAGTGCAAAATTTCCAACCCGTGCAGCAAATGCAAATGCCCTGTGCATAATTAACACAGCTACAACCAATACAGCAGCAGGTTCCTATGGCACCTAGACAGCAAATGCAGACACCTCAAGCCCTGATGGAGCAGCAACAGGTGATGCTTACTCAGCAGGTCACAGGTCAGAGACCAGACAGTAGTAATAACACAGTAGATGAATTCCCATTTTACAGTGAGGATGACATAAATGAAGAATGGATGAATGATAATTCGGATGAAGGACCATGTGTGCTTGTAGCATCTTTAGAAGTAGATCAGAGAGGACCATTTGTGAAGGGAAAAGTCATAGGTTAGAAGGTTTCATTCTTAGTGGATACAGGACCTACACGCTCTAAATTGAGAAGGGTGGAAGTCCCGAATTTACCTCTTTCAGGCAGGACAGTTCAAGTTGTGGGAGTGGAGAATAGACAGTTGACAAACCCAATCACCGAACCAGTGCAGGTTGAGATCCGCAATTACCAGGGACTACATAGATTTATTGTGTGTGATTCGAGTCCAGTATCTCTATTGGGAAGAGATTTAGGGCCATATGTACGAACACTTTTTCCCATAGACACAGAATTGGTAAAAACCTTTGCTACATCTGGCCCTTTCTGTGTAAGACAAGATGTTCCGTTAATTGTTCAGACACTGGAATAGAAGTTCAAACAAATTGTGATGATGAAGAACAGGTGGATGAAATGGTGATCAATAATGCTAGTGAAGAATACCCATTGATTGAATTTTTTCCAATATTTACTGTGAAAGAATTACATGCAGACTTACAAGGAACGGTGAAAGAAGGTCTGGGACCTGACAGGTAAAGAAGTAGGCCTGATTAAGGGAGTGGAGCCTATTAAAATTATTTTGAAACCCACTGCAGTGTTCCCACATCTTCCACAGTATAACATGCCACAAGATGCTCTAATGAAGGTCGCACAAATAATTGGAGATTTCCTAAAACAGGGAGTTTTGAAGGAAGTGTTAAGCAGTCCATGTAATTCACCAATAATGGGCTTAAAGAAGCCATGTGGGAAAGTGCATGTTGTCCAGGACCTGCGAAGGGTGAATGACTTAGTAGTCAAGTGTTGTCCAGTGGTGCCAAATCCAGCAGTGATACTGTTTCAGATTCCTTGCGAAGCTGAGTGGTTCACAGAAGCCGACTTGCTTTCTTTTCAGTGCCTCTTCA
The DNA here is from genome assembly GCF_031143425.1 of Pleurodeles waltl. Lineage (NCBI taxonomy): Eukaryota > Metazoa > Chordata > Amphibia > Caudata > Salamandridae > Pleurodeles > Pleurodeles waltl. The sequence continues at coordinate 546,683,042 of NC_090437.1, forward strand.
TGAAGATTGTCAGTTTCTTTTTAGTTTAAAATTCTTAGACAGAGTCTACAGCTAGTGCAGGCTTCCACAAGGGTACAAGGAGTCACCATCACTGTTTAATCAGATCTTGAAAAACAACCTGGAGTCATTAGAATTGCCATGCCAATCGACTCTAGTGCAGTACTTTGATGATTTACCGATCGCATCCAGAACTAGGGACAAGTGTAGATACGACTCAATTGCCCTGTTGAATCATTTGGGAGAATTTGGACATGAGGTTTCACCTGTAAAATTACAGTATTTCCAAAAATCTGTGAAATATCTGGGACATTAGATTGAGAAGGGGTTGAGGAGAATTTCCAGAGAAAGAATGACCATGATACTGCAGAGAAGACCGCTGACTTCACAGAGAGATGTTAGGATGCTCCAGGGAATGGTAGAGTATTGTAGACATTGGATTCTGAATGTTGCCGAAATTGCCAAACCATTGCAGCAGTTGACACACAAGGAAGTCACAGATCCCATTAACCTAGATGAAGATCAGATGAAAGCATTTATTGAGTTGAGAGAAAGTTTGTGCAGAGCTCCAGCATTGGGAATGCCTGATTACACAAAGCCTTTAACATTGTTTTGTTATGCATGTGATGCTTGTTCTTTGTCTGTTTTGACACAGGTCCATGGAGTTGCTTATCGCCCAGTGGCTTATTTTTCAGCTACCTTGGACCCGGTGACAGCAGCTTTACCAGATTGCCTGCATGCAGTAGCCGCAGTTGGTCAAAGTCTTTCCCAATCCGCGGGGTAGTCATGGGATACCCTATGACGGTAATGGTACCACACTCCAGAAGTTTTATTGACAAGGACGAAAACACAATACTTTCACGGGGGCAAGACTGACAAGGTATGAGACAAGCATATTGGGTGCTCCAAATGTAACATTGAAGACACGTACAGTGTTGAATCCAGCAACATTACTACCAAGTGATACTGTTGAAATTGAAAAAGAAGAAGACATTGAACACGATTGTCTTGTGTCAACTGAATTGTGTACAAAACCAAGACCTGATATTAGAGACACGCGTTTAGAAGAAAATGACCGAATTGTCTTTGTTGATCGTTCATGTCTCAGAGATGGAACAGGGACATTGAGGGCAGAATATGCAGTATGCTGAATTACAGGCACATAAGAAGCTTCATGGCTTCCAGGTGTATATTCTGCACAAGTGGCATAATTAGTAGCTCTCACTAGAGCATCCTATGTCTCTGCGAGACTAAGAGTCACCATTTATATCGATTCAATATGGATCAGATGGTGTTGCCAAATAGTTTATTGTCGCAGAAGGCCCGTTACTACCACGGCCAGGCACATATTGGAAGAGACGCCATGGTCAGACTGTTTAAGGTTGATTGGTTTAATCCAAAGTTCAGGCAAGCAGCAGAGGCAGTGTGTTATCAATTTGTAATTTGTCAGCAACTAAATGTGGGAAAAGAGACAGTGGTGAATTTGAGCCACATTGGAAGAGCAGGAGGTCCATTCAGCAGGATGCAATTGGATTTCATTGAAATGCCTGCGTGTATTGGTTTGAAGTACGTGTTGGTGATTGTGTGAGTCTTTAGTCATTGGATTGAAGCATACCCCACACGGAGGAATGACAGCCTCACAGTATCAAAGCTGTTACTTAGAGAGTTAATACCACGGTTCAGATTCCCGATCTCTTTAGAATCAGTTAGGGTAACTCACTTCAATAATGAAGTGGTCAAACTCTTATGTGCAGCACTAAACATTGAGCAGAAATTGCATTGCAGCTATTGCAGCTATTGCCCAGAAGCCTCAGGACTAGTGGAACAAATGAATGGTACTTTGAAATCGAGAATTGACAAGATGTGTTCTGCTACCAATCTGTAATGGCCAGGTGCATTACCTTTAGTGTTAATGTCAATGCAAAACATACCTGACAGGAAGACAGGACTGTCACCCCATGAGATCCTCATGGGCAGAGCAATGAGATTTCCAGCAATACCAGCCAATTCACTTGTCAATATTACAGATGATATGGTGTTGGACTACTGCAAGGGTCTGGCTGATGTGGTTTGCTTTTTCTCTCAGCAGGCGCAGGCTGCTACCCTGCCACCCATCCATGACCCAGGTCACAATCTGAGATCTGGAGATTGGGTCGTCATCAAAAAGCACGTGTGCAAAACTTGTTTGCAACCGCCCTGGAAAGGTCCTTACTAAGTGGTGCTAACAACTACAACAGCTGTAAAGTGTGCAGGACTACCAAACTGGATACATGCAAGTCACACAAAGAGAGTGGTGAGTCCCCTAGATCATGAAGATGCGTTGTTGAGAGCACCAACAACAGCGAAACAAGTGACTGTAAATGAGCCAGAACAGGAGCAAGCTGAACTTGAAGTTGAACCTGAGCTCGTGGAAGATGGATCTGTCACCCCTGTAAGAAACGAGAGTGAAGAGTTACAGGAGGGTGAGCAAGAGCCTAATTCAACGGATACAGCAGGAGAACCGACCACAGCAGGGGTTCTCCCAGAAGCAGACAGTGCTGAAAAGCAAACAGAGCAAGTGCCAGATCAAGAAGGTGAAGGGGTTGAGACGGATCAAAGTCAAAGTGATCCGACCCCTCCTGAACCTGTTGCAGGTCCATCAAGAGAAAACACCAAAGAGAGAGAAAAAGAAAAGAGTCCAATTCTGAGGAGAATATTGACAGCAGGGACAAGAAAAGGGGATAAGTGGCCTAAATCACAAATTCGGAAAAAGAAAGAATTGGTCATAAATGAAACCATCGAAGAAGAAGTAGATACTACAAGAAAGGAAGAATTAAGTGAAGGAGAATTAGGGGGTGAATGAAGGTTGAAAATAAAGAGAATAGCGAGTCGAAGATACGCAGGCCCTGAGTGGGTATATGCAGCACAAGTGAATGGCAAAATGAGTTTATGTCCTGTTTTGACAGAGAAGTTCCGAATCAGTACTTTGATGCAACCTAAAAGTGATCAATAGACTGAGTTGTTGAGCTAATCTGAATAAACCTAAAAAAGAGAGACGGTTAAAAATAAAATCGGCAAAGACATTGATAACCTCATGTGACAATTGAAAACCCTGGATGTGACAAGCTGCTAACCGATTTTGACAAAGGAGAAAGGGTTCCTGTGTGTGAAACTGAACTGTGAGAAATTATTATTTTTCCTTCATTTTGATTTTTCATCTTTGATGTTCTGTTGCACTTTACCTAAGAGTTGTTACTATTTTCTGATTCTTTACAGATCATGGCTGAAATAGATAATCGCGTTAAGAATATGAGATATTGTAGATATTTGAGTGTGGGAGTGGCAATTCTGTGTGGAGTAATGTTTATAATAATGATTGTGGGAATGACTGTTCATGAAATGAAGGAAGCTACTATTGCTTCTGTTCCTGAGACTACTACACTAACAGCTTTAGAAAGGTTTAAGTTAGATGAGAAATACTTGCATGACTATACTAATGCTCAAGGAGATCTTTCTTCTAATGGATTCTATCAAAATTGTCTTGTGTGTACGCAAATTCCTTCCTCTATGGAAGAAGGGGCTTCATACCATAGTCTGCCACTAACCTATGTCATAAACTGTAGCCTGCTACTAACAAGATTCTATAACCAAGAGTATATTCAGTATTTATACTCTGAATATGATTTTATGTTTTATTTTGTTCCTATTATTGGATATTTGATTAAAATAGCCAAGGAGCATGATATAGTATTAGTTAGAGGTTTCTTTGAATCGACATTGACATTTGACACCATATACCTTCATAAAAATAACCTAACCTGGTTACTAACTCCGTTAGAGAAGAGCTTTATAGGACATACTGATGACAGAAGAAAGGCATTGAAGGAAAAGCTAAAGAAAGGATTGAAGAAAGGAACTTATAAGAATGATTATGCTTACACTGCTATTAAAACACAAGGGAAATTAGCCTTAGATGCATTACATGTAGGGAATCTTTGTATATATAGGCCAGAATCATGCACTGACACTTCATTTGTGGGAAGGAGTGAATGTAGGCATGTGTTTTTGTTTCAGAGTAAATGGACTTTTATGCTGAAAGGTCAGGACCCTGCAAATCCTGGGATCTACTCTAATTGTGAACTTAATGCTTATTACCGTCTTCCTAGAGGATGGTATGGGACATGCTATTTGGGGATAGTTTTCCCTAAAATCTATCAGATAGTTGATTTAAAGAAATTCCCAAAAGTGACTGAATTACATCATGAGCGACAGAGGAGGGAAACCTCTTCTGCAATTGAGGGAGATATTTTTGGTGCGTCCTTCTGTAGGAGTTATTTTGAATGCAATTAAGATACGAAAGTTGTCTACTATTGTGGATAACATGCTGACAAACTTTACAGGGGAGATACTCCTGTTAGATACTGAATTAGCTGTGGATAGAGCTATGACGCTTCAAAATAGGCTTGCTTTAGACATAATTTTAGCAGAAGACGGAGGAGTATGTAAAATGATTAATGCTAGGCATTGTTGTTCCCATATACCCACTACTGATAAGGAGATAAGAGACTTAGGGCCACATGTAGGTAGCATTTTGCACTGCACAAACAGCGAGTTTCGCTGTTTGCGTCGTGCAAAAAGCACATCGCGATGCACAAACCCAGTTTTGCGATTCCGTTACCTGGTTACCGTATCGCCAAACGGGATTGCGACTCGCAATTAGGAAGGGGTGTTCCCTTCCTAATTGCCACTCGCAGTACAATGTAGGATTGTTTTGTGACCCTGAGCGCGGTCGCAAACCAATCGCAGTTTGCACCCATTTCAAATGGGTGCTAACCCATCTGCAAAAGGGAATGGGTCCCCCTTCTCCGTTGTGAATGTCACTGTAAACATTTTTTTAGAGCATCTGAAAAAATGAAATGAAAATGTTTCATTTTTTTTTTTTGTAATGCATCTCGTTTTCCTTTAAGGAAAACGGGCTGCATTACAAAAAAAAAAAAAACTGCTTTATTGAAACGCAGTCACAGACATGTTGGTCTTCTGTCTGCAGCAGGCCACCATCCCTGTGAGGGCGGCCATTCGCAAGGGGTTTGCAAATTGCGACCCACCTCATAATTATTCATGAGGTGGGCATTTGCGACCCCCTTGCGAATCGCAGATGGTGTCAGGGACAACATTCTACATTCGGAATAGCGACTCGCAAATTGCAAGACGCTCTGACTCGCAATTTGTGGGTTGAAATTCTGAACCTACGTACATGTGGCCCTTACTTACTAACTTAACTAATTCAAGTAAAGATTTTAAAGAATTGAAGGAATCAGGAGTTTGGGAAATGGTTGGAAATGGATTTGCTTCAGTAGGCAATTGGTTTGGTCAAATTTGGAATGGGATATTATGGAAAATTGTACAGGGAATAATATTAGTGATCCTTTGTACATTAGGATTACGGGCTACGAGTAAATTATGGCAAAAGATAAAATTGAGAAAGTCTAAACTTGATCAGAGGAGGAAAGAACAACCCAGGAGGAAAATCTATAGAAGTAATTCAAGGAGAAGTCAAACTACGGCAGAGACTGAATTATAAAGTAATGGTAAAAGAAAGGTGTGATGACATATTTAGTCATCAGAGGAGGGACTGTTGAAGCAGATATGCTAATTAAGAAAATTTTTAATGATGAATATGTGTTTACTAATGAAAATTGCGTAGAGAAATTAATTATAGAGAAAATAATGTGCATGTTTGAAAAGGTGCCGTTGGGGTGTGATCACCATGTGTGCTAAAATGACTGAAAATGTGCAAAATAATGAAAAATATAAGACAAATGTAATAATATGTCATAATGAGATGTATAACCTATGTTTTCCATTAATTTGTAAAGTTAAGTTAGCTGAAGTAAGGGCCTAGTCTCCTTAGGCCTCACACACTGAGAGCAGAAAACACTATCCGCGTTTCCTCCGAGGCTGCTGTAGATTTAGCCTTGACCCACTCAATGTTAAAGTCGCTTAGCTAGAACATTCTGCAATGTACCGACAAACAGGCGATGATGAAGACAATTTGATACAATTATGTGTAGAGTAGGCTAAATGTACTTTCCCAGGACTTGAACAATGGAGCCACTGACTGAAGAGGAACATGCAACAATTTTGATACCTGAAGGGACGGAAGATGAGGACATCATATGGAAAACAAATCCGCTTCTTGTGAACCGATTAAGATGAAAATTAGTAGATTCGGTAAACAAAAACTATAGGATAAAGTCATATCTGCCGACTGACTGACCAATTAGCAATTAGGGGGATGGACTGAGAGACCCTAATAAAAAGTCAGTTGCGGGGAGAAAATTGATGACATCAGGAGACGCTGTCCGATGTGCTGATATTGGGCTCATATTCCGTGAGCCTGATTTGTAGCTGACTAATGGATGACCTGAAGACGAAGACTGACTTGTTGCTGATTCATCCTGGATAGGTAGCTATGAAATGTGCCATTTCTTCTAGGTACCAACTGCGCTGATTATAGATATTCTTACTTAGATAGATTTTTCCAAATTAATGTTTTCACTAAAAGGTTTTTTGCATGTATTCCCACATGCTGATGCTAATCTTGGATAGGTAGGCTGTTAAGAGTGACGTTGACAGTGACAATTGACTGACGGACTCAATTGCTGAACTTTACTATTAATGCTGATATTTGTAGCTTATGGAATTGCATTTTCGCATTTGTTTTTCTCAAGTGATTATGTATTATTAATGAATTAATAAATTGAATAAAGCTTGAACTAACGGATGATTTAGAATTGTAAACATTAGGGAAATAAAATTTGTTAACCCTTTCTGAGTTGTGGTTATTGATGAGTAGATGGTTTTAGCTGTTTTCTATAGAACGTTTTCTTAATTATTGATGTTGATACTGGTGCAGTAGTCACTGTGTGACAAAGATACTCCATGCGATTCAAAAGGTTCATCGACCTATACGCGTCCCCTTGTAAGTTTACTTACTAAGGACCAGGCGCGCTGACACACTCAAACCACCTTTATAAAAAACAGTCAAATGCAAGAAGTCTCTCACACATGGAACGCTCAATCTGGGCCGGCAGCCTTGAAATCCGGTCAGTATAGCCCCCTCCTGTTAAGGACCTTTCCATGATTGTTTTTTGTAAAGGTGGTTTGAGCATCGTATTTTAGGTGTACTAGGGTCCTCAACAGTCAACAGCTCATACAGATATATGAATGTATTTCTATGCAGTATTTATTCCTGTTTATTCAAACTAATATATATTCATTTGAGACTTTATGGCCCATATTTAAAAGTAAATGACGCAGCGCGACGCTGCACCAAAATTGGCAGCGCCTCACTCCATCCTTTTCACAATTCAGGGATGTGCCGAATTTAATTGAATACATCACACCCTTGTGTTGTCCCCTGCCCTGGCACTAATTTAAGCTGCCTGCACCAACACAGGCATCCTTGCACCATAGTGCAAGGATGTCTGCATTGAGGGGTTTGATTGTTTATGTGTGGGAAGGCGTCCCTTCCTGCACATGAACAATCACTAATGATGATTTGGCACTTCTGTGTGTGCCAAAGCATAATTTTGAAATGATTGTTTATGTGCAGAAAGGGACACCTTCCCGCACAAAAACATTCATGTCTGGCATTTTGCTTTTTCTGTGTGTGCTGCAGAATGCATCATGCATGGAAAAAGCAAAAAATTAGGAGGAATAAAAGTATCCTACCTCGTTGCGCTTTGCTAATGCCACCCCTGGGGTGGGGTTAGATTTTGGTGCTGCCTCAGGTTTACAAAATCTCGTAAATCTAAGGCAGTGTCAAAATGCAATAGGTTTTGCTGTGGCATGCCGACAGCAACACCCATTGTAGGCCCCTTCCACGCAACAGGCTGTTTGTGAAGTGGCCATATTTACAAGGTGGCATTAAGCCAAAAAAAGTGGCTTAATGTCACCTTGTAAATATGGCGCAGGGCATAACGCCACCAGAGTGTCACTAAAAGTGACACTAAATCAAAAAGGGGGGAGGAGGGACTGGGAGGTTATATGGTCCAGTGTACAGTCTCCCAACTATAGCGAATATGTATAAAGTACACTGTTCCAAAATAAACTGGCAACCTATAAATAGTTGAACTTACCAGTCACTATCAGAGTAGTACGGTTTAGAGCCCCCCTCTCGGGGTGCCCGCTAGGCATTGCAGTGCCGGCCTGGCGAGGAGCATTTCCCGATGATGATGCTAGTCATCTATTTTGATGCTTGAGGGCTCTTGCTCCTGAGACCGTCGGTCTCCTAGGTTGGCAGTTTATTTTGGAACAGTGTACTTTGTACATATTCACTAAAAGTGACACTCCTGTGGTGCTAGGGGCTCTTAAATATGCCACTATGGCCCTCATTACAGCTGTGACGGTAAATGCCGCCTACCGCCGTGCTGACGGCCGCCAGCATACCATGCCCGGGGCGGTATTCCGCTACAGGTATTATGACCCACAATGAGAAATCTGCCACTATACAGACACCCACATAAGTCCGCCACAGCAAAGGTCAGTGATGAACTGGCGATATCCAAACCCACACCATTACGCCAACAGGAATACACCTACAGTATCACGACCCACGAATCACCGCAGCTGTCTTTCAATCGCTGTAAACCATTGGCAGTACACACCGCCGTGCTCAAAATACACACACACTAACAAAACTACACACATTGGACAATTTAAACTACACATACCTGACACACATACACACACCACACCCACAGCACTATAAAAAACACAGACATTACCCACAACCCTTTCAACGAAAAAAAAAAAGATTGCCAAAACAGAGAGACACAAGCCAGGAGCACCCACTCAATCAGAGGCGCAGAACACCATCACCCATACACCATCCACACACATGACAGGATACACCCCAACACATCACTCCACACATCACCCCACACATCCTCAAACATACACTCACACCACAACCATGGCACCCCAAAGACACCCCAGGTTTTCAGAGGAGGATCTAAGGGTCATGGTGGAGGAAATCATCCGGGTAGGGCCACAGCTATTCGGATCACAGGTGCAGCAGACCTCCATTGCAAGGAAGATGGAGCTATGGCAGAGTTCAATGCAGTGGGACAGCATTGAACTCTGCCATAGAACCAGGGATGACATCAGGAAGAGGTGGAACCACCTACGGGGGATGGCGCTTTCTGTGGTTGTAAGACACCAGGTAGCAATACATAGGACTGGCGGTGGACCCCCACTTCCTCCCCAACAACTAACAACATGGGAGGAGCAAGTCTTGGCAATCATGCACCCTGAGGGCCTCGCAGGAGTAGCAGGAGGACTACTTCACCCCCAACCTGCATGCCATCACAAACTCCCACCCTTACCCTCACTCCCATCACTCCAACACCTCACATATACACCACGATCACAACCCACCAATCCCAACACCAAGCCCTGCATGCAACACCAAAGCATTGACCCCCATCACAGACCTGCATGGACACCCATCACCACAGCATGCCCACTAGAGAAACTCACCCAGTTCACAAAATCACCACTCACAGAAGGCCAAGCTGACAGGGAAATCACAACCATACAAGGAAACACACCCATGCACAAGATGGCACATGCAGCTACATTAACACTGCATTTGCATCCCCTCAGGACCCCTACTCAACATCACCGGAGAGGAGGTACCAACTACATCCAGTCACCCCCCCTGAAGAGGCCCACTGTGATGACAGCAGCTCTGCATGCCTGGATCACGATGACCAACCTGGCCCATCAGAGACCTCTGGACAGTCGGTTCCCTTGCCACAGTGCCAACCCACCACAGAGCCTCTCCCCTCAGGAAACACCACCACAGCACCCCCCAGCGGGCCCATGCCACTGTATTGTATTGTATTGTATTGAGTTATTTATAAAGTGCATTCCAGCAAGAAGCATTGAAGCGCTAAACTGAGCAAGTAAATAGGAGAACAAAGTGCACCTCCAAAAAAGACAGCGTGCCTATTGCGAAAAAAGCCAAGTTTTCAGATTTTTTCTAAAAATGGTGTGGGTGGCTGTTTGACGAAGTGCAAGAGGTAGTACATTCCATAGCCTTGCGGTTTCTACCGTAAACGCACGGTCCCCCCATCTAGCCCTATTGCATCAGGGAACCGTGATCATATGTTTGGAAGAGGATCTCAAATTTCTGGTAGGTTGGTATTGTCGCAGGGTAGACTTCAGGTATTCACAACCCTCAAACTGTAAAGCTCTATGAGTTAAGCAGAGAGTCTTGAAAATAATTCTCTTATTAATAGGTAGCCAGTGTAGTAATTTCAAACTGCTACTGGGAGAAGATGACTGGGGGAGATTCAAAATCAGGCTGCCGTATTCTGAATGGACTGTAATTTGCCAAGGGAAGTTTTATTGGCATTTAACAAAAGTGCATTGCAGTAATCCAGTCTTGAAGTGACAAGAGCCAGCAAGACCAGCGTTCTCAAGTCTTCCTCCAAAAAGTGCATGATTTTCCTAAGAGTTTTCAGGATCCAAAAGCAGACTTTGACAATTTGGTTGATCTGTGGATTAAAGGAAAGAGAAGTATCAAATATAATGCCAAGATTTTTGGCAGAAAGACTGGGTGAAGGGCATCCCCCATAGGCTTCTGGCCAACAACTTCTGTCCCAGGGAATAATATTACGTCCAAAACACATAATAATGGTCTTATCCCAATTAAGTTTGAGCCCATTGCTGGCCATCCAGTTATTGATTGCTGCTATGCCGCTAGGGGCGCCATATACACATTAAAAAGGGTAGGGCTGAGGGATGACCCCTGCGGCACTCCACAACGAAGTTGACAGGGGGAGGCACGTTGCTCACCACAGGCCACTGTAATGGTTCTATCAGATAGAAAAGATCTAAGTAGTTTCCAAGCTGTGCCCCTCACTCCAGCCTGATGGAGGAGCCGAAGTAAGATGAGACGAGAGATGGTGTCAAATGCGGCTGACAAGTCAAGTAAAATATCCCCTCTTCTGCTGATTATATCCGAAGTAGAGATTAAAGCCGATTTGGTGCTGTGCACGGCAGAAACCATGTTGGGAGGGGTCCAGCCTTCCGTTTGCTTGAAGGAACTCAGCGAGCTCCTGGTTGAGGTGTTTTTCTAGCATTTTGGCCAGGGCGGGTATAAGTGAAATCGGGTTAGAAAGATCTGTTGCATCTTTGCCAGGTTTTTCAGTAAGCAGAATAACAGTGGATTGTTACCAATCTGCAGGGAAACTACCTTCCAGCAGGATTTCCGCAAACACTGGCTCCAAAGCAGAGGCAATCAGAGTGGGAGCTAGTTTTAAAATACGTGGCGGGGAAGGATCATTAGGTGAGCCGGATTTCACTGACAACAATAGATCTTCAATTCTATTGACAGAGAGAGTTTGAAAGCAAAGTAGTTGCTTACCTAAGTCGGTGTGTGGCAGAGCCTCTTCCCATTCATCCTCTAAATCTGGGGGGGGGAGACCTGAAATCTATCAGCAAATTGATGATTTTGTCATTAAAAAAGTCAGCCACCTTTTGACAATACAGAGGTGAATTCTCTGAGACAGGAGATCCTGTACTAATCGTCATGATCGTCAGAGCTCGTACTGTTTTAAACAATTCTTTAGGGACATTGATCGCTTCTCTAATCGCTTTGGAATAATAATTTATTTTAGTTGACCTAATGGCCGACTTATACTTTCTGAGAGTTTCTCTGAGTATATCTCTTTCCTTTTGAGTTTTATTCAATAGCCATTTACGCTCCTGCCTCCGATTAACTCTTTGCAAATTTTTCAACTCCACTGAGTACCAAGGAGCCGAGGGAGGCCGTTAAACTTTAAGGATTGCCATAGTCTGAGGGGCAAGCAGGTCAATAGCCCTTTTCAGACCGAGATCAAAAATCTCGAAGTGTGAACGGTCATTGTAGGAGGCTGGCCTGGCTTGTAGTGGGTACCAAGGGGTACTTCCACTCTGTGCCAGGTCCAGTTATCCCTTATTAGTGTAGAAGAGGTGTTTCTAGCAGCTTAGGCTGATAGAAGGTAGCTATAGCAGAGCAGCTTAGGCTGAACTAGGAGACATGCAAAGCTCCTACTATACCACTGGTGTCATACGCACAATATCACAAGAAAACACAATACTTAGATATACTAAAAATAAAGGTACTTTATTTTTATGACAATATGCCAAAAGTATCTCAGTGAGTACCCTCAGTATGAAGATGCCAAATATATACAAGATATATGTACACAATACCAAAAATATGCAGTAATAGCAAAAGGAAGTAATGCAAGCAGTGTAAAGTTACAGTAGATTGCAATAGGAGCACATAGGTATAGGGGCAACACAAACCATATACTCCAAAAGTGGAATGCGAACCACGAATGGACCCCAAACCTATGTGAGCTTGTAGAGGGTTGCTGGGACTGTAAGAAAACAGTGAGGGTTAGAAAAATAGCCCACCCCAAGACCCTGAAAAGTAGGTGTAAAGTGCACCTATATTCCCCAGAGAGCACAGAAGTCGTGATAGGGGAATTCTGCAAGGAAGACCAACACCAGCAATGCAACCAAAGTGGATTTCCGGACCTGAGTACCTGTGAAACAAGGGGACCAAGTCCAAGAGTCGCGACAATGTCGAGAGAGGGCAGATGCCCAGGAAATGCCAGCTGACGGTGCAAAGAAGCTGCCACTGGATGGTAGAAGCTGTGGATTCTGCAAGAACGAAGAGGACTAGGAACTTCCCCTTTGGAGGATGGATGTCCCACGTCCTGGAGAAGCTTGCAGAGGTGTTCCCACGCAGAAAGACCGCAAACAAGCCTTGCTAGATGCAAGGGTCGCGCTTAGGGTTTTTGGATGCTGCTGTGGCCCAGGAGGGACCAGGATGTCGCCACTTGGATGAGGAGACAGAGGGGGCGCACAGCAAGTCAGGGAGCCCTCACAGAAGCAGGCAGCACCCGCAGAAGTACTAGAACAGGCACTTAGAAGAGGCGTGAACTGGAGACGATGCCGGAGGACAACTCAGAAGGTTGTGCACTGCAGGTTAGAGTGTCGGGACCCAGGGTTGGCTGTGCATGAAGGAAATCCTGGAAGAGTGCACAGTAGCCGGGGCAGCTGCAAATCACGCAGTACCAGCAATGCAGTCTAGCTTGGGGAGACAAGGACTTACCTCCACCAAACTTGGACTGAAGAGTCACTGGACTCTGGGAGTCACTTGGACAGAGTTTCTGAGTTCCAGGGACCATGCTCCTCGTGCTGAGAGGGGACCCAGAGGACCGGTGATGCAGTCTTTTGTTGCCTGCGGTTGCAGGGGGAGGATTCCGTCGTCCCACTGGAGATTTCTTCAGAGCTCCTGGTGCAGAAAGGAGGCAGGCTACCCCCAGAGCATGCACCACCAGGAAACAGTCGAGTAGGTGGCAGGATCAGCGTTACAAGGTTGCAGTAGTCGTCTTTGCTACTTTGTTGCGGTTTTGCAGGCGTCCTGAGCAGTCAGCGATCGATCCTTTGGCAGAAGGTGAAGAGAGAGATGCAGAGGAACTCGGATGAGCACTTGCATTCGTTATCTGCAGAATTCCCCAAAGCAGAGACCCTAAATAGCCAGGAAAGGAGGTTTGGCTACCTAGGAAGGAGGATAGGCTAGTAACACAGGTAAGAGCCTATCAGAAGGAGTCTCTGACGTCACCTGCTGGCCCTGGCCACTCAGAGAAGTCCAGTGTGCCAGCACACCTCTGAATCCAAGATGGCAGAGGTCTGGGGCACGCTGGAGGAGCTCTGGGCACCTACCCTGGGAGGTGCAGGTCAGGGGAGTGGTCACTCCCCTTTCCTTTGTCCAGTTTCGTGCCAGAGCAGGGCTGGGGGATCCCTGAACCGGTGTAGACTGGCTTATGAAGAGATGGGCACCATCTGTGCCCATCAAAGCATTTCCAGAGGCTGGGGGAGGCTACTCCTCCCCAGCTCTGACACCTTTTTCCAAAGGGAGAGGGTGTAACACCCTCTCTCTGAGGAAGTCCTTTGTTCTGCCCTCCTGGACCAGGCCTGGCTGGACCCCAGGAGGGCAGAAACCTGTCTGAGGGGTTGGCAGCAGCAGCAGCTGCAGTGAAACCCCGGGAAAGGTAGTTTGGCAGTACCCGGGTCTGTGCTAGAGACTCAGGGGATCATGGAATTGTCTCCCCAATGCCATAATGGCATTGGGGTGACAATTCCATGATCCTAGACATGTTACATGGCCATGTTCAGAGTTACCATTGTGACGCTGTACATAGGTAGAAACCTATGTACAGTGCACGCGTGTAATGGTGTCCTCGCACTCACAAAGTCCGGGGAATTTGCCATGAATGATGTGGGGGCACCTTGGCTAGTGCCAGGGTGCCCACACACTAAGTAACTTTGCACCCAACCTTCACCAGGTGAAGGTTAGACATACAGGTGACTTATAAGTTACTTAAGTGCAGTGGTAAATGGCTGTGGAATACCGTGGGCGTTATTTCACTCAGGCTGCACTGGCAGGCCTGTGTAAGAATTGTCAGATCTCCCTATGGGTGGCAAAAGAAATGCTGCAGCCCGTAGGGATCTCCTGGAACCCCAATACCCTGGGTACCTCAGTACCATATACTAGGGAATTATAAGGGTGTTCCAGTATGCCAATGTGAATTGGTGAAATTGGTCACTAGCCTGTTAGTGACAATGTAGAAAGCAGAGAGAGCATAACCACTGAGGTTCTGGTTAGCAGAGCCTCAGTGAGACAGTTAGTCATCACACAGGGAACACATATAGGGCACACTTATGAGAACTGGGGCCCTGGCTGGCAGGGTCCCAGTGACACATACACTAAAACAACATATATACAGTGAAAAATGGGGGTAACATGCCAGGCAAGATGGTACTTTCCTACAGTCATCTACTTTTGCCTGATCCCAGCCAAGTTTGAGCGCCTGAGAGAAATTAATTTTGTTAATTTGATGCCACGGTCTTTTTGCAGCCGTTAACGTAAATTGATTAGTAGTGGGGCCAAGGCTAATTAACTTAAAAGATAGCAAATAGTGATCAGTCCAATCCAAAGCCCTATTATCATATCTGTCCCCAGGACACTCCAATCAGCAGTGTGTCCACCACTACAGGGACCCCAGGCAACCCCACAAACCCAGGATGATCAGGGACCTGGGGTCAGTGGCAGTGGGCACACGGTTCAAGGGACAGAGGCACAGAACAACAGGGAAGCTGTGAGGACTGCTGTGCGACAGGGGGAGGACAGGCCCAGGGAACCCACTCTCCACGAGGCACTCTCCAACATCCTGGGAGCTTACCACCAATCCGACGAGACCATGGGACAGATACTAGCCAAGTTGCAGGAGACCCAGCGGCCGCAGGAGGGACAGTACCTGGGGATCAGGGATGACCTAACAAACATCTACACTATCATGGTCACCATTGCAGGAGTGCTGGCTGACATGGCCGAGACCATGAGGGAGGCAGTGGCACAGGAACAGGAGCCTGACACTAGCCAAAGAGATGAACAGCCTTCCACCTCCACCGGCGCTAGTGGACAGGAGGCCCGCAACAGGACCAAAAGGCCACCAGCACCCCATCCCCTGCAGATGGAGAAACATCCTGCAAACAGTCCCTGCAAACATTGCCAAGACCGCACCAGGAAATAAGACTTTCCTGATTGTCACCCTTCTGTCCCTCTCTGTCGCCCAGTCCACCTTGAACAGCCATTACTTCCCTTCTTATGCCCCATTGGACAATGCACCTGTGATAGCAAGAGATTGGACTCTACCCTGGACTTTCCTCCACCATCAGCCCAGCCCATTGCACATCCCCCTATATTTATGAGCACCTAAATATTCACAAATGTATTTGTACAACATTATCAAAGAAATGCAACTCAAATGTACATTGAAATATACTTTCGAATGACCTTTGCTGGGCAGCAGTACACATAGCAGGAGCCAGAATGGGCCATATAGGTCTGAAAATAGAGATTCCAAAGAGCACAGTAAGTGGCCATAGACATAGGGATATCAGGTTGCCATGTACAATGTCCAACAGATGACTGATAAGTTAAATGAAGTTACAGTGTCTTACCTGTGTGTCACTGGAAGTACTGCTGTATTATATTGCTTTTGTTGTCAACATCTTCGTCCTCTGCCTCCTCTTCCTCACTGTCCACAGGCTCCACCGCTGCCACAAGACCATCTCCAGGCTCATCCTCTTGCAGAAAAGGCACCTGGTGTCTCAAGGCCAGGTTGTGCAACATGCAACGATGATCTGGCACACCTTCTTGGGTGAGTAGTACAGGGATCTGTCAGATGGAGGCTCCGGAACCTGGCCTTCAGTAGGCCGACGGTCCTTTTAAAAGTCCTCCTTGTACGCCCATGTGCCTCATTGTAACGTTCCTCTGCCCTTGTTCTGGCACTCCTTACTGGGGTCAATAGCCATGAGAGGTTGGGGGTAACCAGAGTCACCTGAAAACATCGAGGGATAACTGTCAGACACAAAATAAACCTTAGGGACAACCCCATACCCAGACACCAACTTATGCTGTGTGGGGACCTTGGGCTCACCTATTAGCCACACCCGGGGCCTCTGGAGTTGGCCCATCACATAGGGGATGCTGCTATTCCTCAAGATAAATGTGTCATGCACAGAGCTAGGATACTTGCCATTCACATGGGAGATGTACTGGTCAGCCAAACACACCATCTGCACATTCATGGAGTGATAGCTTTTTCAATTCCTGAACACTTGTTCATTTCACCAAGGGGGACAAATGCCACATGTGTACCATCAATGGCACCAATCATGTTGGGGATATGTCCCAGGGTATAAAAGTCAGCTTTCACTGTGGCCAAATCCTCCACCTGGGTGAATACGATGTAGCTGCACATGTGTTTCAGCAGGGCAGACAACACACTGGTCAACGCGTTGGAGAACATAGGCTGTGACACCCCTGATGCCATGGCCACTGTTGTTTGAAAGGAAACACTTGCTAGGAAATGGAGCACTGACAGGACCTGCACTAGAGGGGGAATACCTGTGGGTTGGCGGATAGCTGAAATCAGGTCTGGCTCCAATTGGGCACACAGTTCTTAGATTGTGGCACGGTCCAGTCTGTAGGTGATGATAATGTGTCTGTCCTCCATTGTCGCAAGGTCCACCAGGGGTCTGTACACCGGAGGATGCTGCCATCTCATACTCCGCCTCAGCGGTTGAAGTCTGTGGAAGAAAACGGTGAGCAGAGGGTCATATTCACAGATCAATTTCTCTAATGATGTATTTCTTCCTTTGCAGAACCAGAATATGAATCCGAAAATCAGTTTATCTGCCAATGTCTACTGTGACGCAGTTAGGTGCCATGGCCTGTGCCCCCCTGAAATGGCAGCTGTCCGAACTGTGAGGAGGGACAAGAGGAGATGAGGTAATTGCGCTGGCATTGTGCGCCGTTGCCGTAGGCGGTGGACGACCGCCACGCAACTTCACATTGGTTATCGTTGGGCCCTGTGGGTTCCAGGAGCCAATGACAATGTACGCCACCGCCTTGTACATCACCGCCATTTTCTATCAATTCACTCACTTGCTACCTGACCTTCAAAAGGAGAGGACCTACACTGCAAGTGCTGCTGTGACCTGTGTCTGGAAGCGACCATGGCTCATGTATCTGGGGAAAGGGCCCCTGCCTTCCCTGAGGAGGACTTGGAAAAACTGGTGGATGGCGTCCTACCCCAGTACACGTTACTCTACGGTCCTCCAGACAAACAGGTGAGTACACTGTGAGCATGATACGTGGGCCATGAATGATGGAGTGCTGTGTATGTAAGCCACATGTAGGGGGGGCAGAGGCGTCCTGGCCAGAGTGCAGCATGTAAGATGGTCAATGTATGTGTGTCATGAGATGGGAGGGATCTGGTGTGCCAGGAGTTTGACGGTCCGGACGGCTGACTTATTCCCTTTTCTGCTGTCTTTTCCCTGCAGGTCAGCACCCACCAGAAAAAGGGTATTTGGCGTGCCATCGCCAAGGAGGTGCAGACCCTGGGGGTCTTTGACAGGCAGAGCACTGCTGCAAGAGGTGGGGGAGCCTGTGCCGCTGGACGAAGAAGATGGCGGAGGCCCAGCTGGGGCTGGCCTCCCAACGAGGAAGCGGTGCCTGTCGCACCATGACCCTCCGATATCCGGAGTTGGATGTGTGCTTGAAGGCATCACAGTAGCCACAAGGGGATGAGTACAGAATCTGACTCTTGACTATGCATGCTTTCAGAGGTACCTGGGTGGGGGATTTGGGCTATGGGTGCCCCTCGGCCAGGGCAAAGATGGCATGGTAGGGCCCTTTTTGTGCAGGTTCTGAAGCACTCCTACCCCTATAGTGTTAGTGGGCATCTATAACTGGGCAGGGTCCTGTGGGTTTCTGGTGTGCAGCTGATGGCGTTAGGCATTGTACCCCATGAGCTTGTGACTATTCTAGTAAATGGTTGGGTATGGCCTAGTGCAGAGGGCTGCTCCCTGTGTGTTGTGTATGCCAACAGTAGTGGTGTTGCTAGCATTGACCAAGTGTATCCTATGTCTCTTCCCCACCCTTTTTGTTTTGTGACCCTGTCCTTATGTGCATTAGCATCATCTGGCGGATGAGCACAGGCACCGGCAATGGAGGGAGCTGCATCCCACCTGGGCCTGGAGGCCGAATCCACCGAGGGTGAGGGCACCAATGGGACGGAGGGTGAGGGGTGCACCACGATGGGGACAGGAGGGGAGACCACAGACAGCGACTCCTCCTCTGATGGAAGGTACAGGTACAGCCGCCAACCACCCTACCAGCACCACCCTCCCAGCAGCCCCTCACTGTGTTTCCCGTGCCCGCTCACCCAGGAGGGTGGGTATCTCCTTCGCCCCAGGCACATCAGGCCCTGCCCCAGTGAGCCCTGCTGCCCTCAGTGAGGAGGTTATTGACCTCCTGAGATCCCTCACTGTTGGGCAGTCAGGCATTCTGAATGCCATCCAGGGTGTAGAGAGGCATTTGCAACAAACAAATGCATACCTGGACGACATTCATTCTGGCCTGGCGGCCCAACAGAGAGCATTTCAGGCTCTAGCCTCAGCATTGATGGCAGCCATTGTCCTGTCGTAGTTTGGACTCTTGCTGTAGCCAAGACTGCTGGCTAAAGGATGACAGTACTTTTGCTTGTAGACGACTATGCCTATCCTACAACAAATCGCAAGTGTTGTCCCAACCTTACCGGTTCACTAGCAGCACCTCATCAGAAACACAATAGTAAAAGGTGATTTGTGGCAGCCTTTACACATGGACTCGAGAATAAGACATCTCAGGGAGTGTTGTGGTTAAACGGAGATTACCGCTTTCTCACAGAGATGTCATGTCTCATACAAACACAGGCAATGGCAAAGATGCAGTAAAGTTTCAATAGTTTTTATTTAACACAATTGCAATTTGTGATATGTTGCATGGGCTGCAATGATTAGGATAATGAATAATTCAAGAACAGAATTGTGAAGACGAGAGTCATTATTACAAAGTCCCCCACCATCTTGCAATGCATGTAAGAGACATACGAGATGTAATATGCCCTAATACCCTAATGTGATAGGCCTAACCTCCTACCTAAAGGAGGGCTGGGTTTGCTAAACCTAATCTGCCAATTCCATGTCCATGAGAGGAGCCCCCAACCCTTGTTACCTTGGAATGAGGTCTCTATCTCAGACTCCGCAGGGACACGAAGACTGGGTCAGCATCAAGACGACGTGCAGCATCACTATCAGCGATGGTGGCGATGCCCTCTGGTCGGAATCCCTCGGATTATCTGTCTAAAGTGCGATGTATTTATACAGATCTACCAGGACCTCTGACGTAGGTGTTTTCCCAAACAATAGATAACAGACATGCTTGGGGCGGCAATTATTATAAACAATTCCTTGAAAGTGGGAAAATCCCTAAGTGTGAACACCTACTGTTTGTTTGTCTTTATTGCTTGATCTTGACTGCTTAGCGCAGTGGCACTGATAATGCAAAGCATAACAAGTGGCCTAACTATAAACAAGGCAGCCATCTTAGATTAATTAAATAATTAAATAGGCTAAGACAGAGCAAGCTAAGTAGGTTAAAAGTCACTAGGTGATGGGGGCACAAGTCTGCAAGCCAGAGGCTAAGCTAACTCCTGTTATCCCATTAAAACAAACTAGGATTCACTACAGTCCCTGTGTCTAGCCTTCCCCCTCCAACTTCCTCTACCCAGTCCCAATCCCCTCAACCCCAGCCTATCCCAAGCACACCTTCAGACCAGCATTCACCCAAATAAACACACAAAAGTGGCTCAGGCAAACACAAGCACCACACATCATCCCGCAGGCACTCACACAAGCACCATCCCCATGCAGACACACCAACATCCACTGCCTCCACTGTGTCCCCCTCCTTCTCGTCATCCACCTCCCTCCCAGTATTGTCTTCACTAACACCTGCATGCACTACATCCTCATCTACTACCTCCATCACCCCCGCCACCAGCACCACGGGCAGCACCGCCAACAGCCCCGCCACAAGCACCACCATCTACACCGCCACCTGCATCACCACTGGCACCACTACTGTCAGCAGCTGCATCCCCAGTGGGCAGCCATCTGAGGCTGCAGGAGAAGAGCTGGAGCCTCCCTTTACCACTGGCAGCACCGGCACCTGCACCACGGCCAGCATCGCCAGCAGCCCCGCCGCAAGCTCCGCGGCAAGCACCGCTGACAGCAGGACCACTACCAGCACCAGCAGCCACAGTGGTCAGCTGTCCGAGGCTGCAGGGGAAGGGCTGGAGCCTACCACTACCACTGGCAGCACCCCCACCAGCACCGGCACTACCACCAGTTTGCAGCCTTAGGCAGTACAGGATGGAGTCTAGCGCTGCATCCATTGACTATCATGCAACCTGTTCCCTGCAAATCTTGTGCCTCATACACCCAGGTGAGGGAATGTGAACTGCCACACCCCAAATGCTGCATCACTGGGCACAGAGCCCCCTCCAGAACCAGTGGAGATATGCATCCACTCACCCTATCCTTGGCAGGATGAAGCACACTGGGCACAAAGCCCCCTCCAAAACCAGGGGAGAGATGCATCCACTCACCCTATTCTTGGCAGGATGAAGCACACTGGGCACAAAGCCCGCTCCAGAACCAGTGGAGAAGCCATTTACTTACGAAACTGTGGCTTTGCACTCCCCAGGACCAACCACTGGGCAAACCACCCACTTGAGAGACTGTGGCCTCACACTCCCCAGGACCAAGCAGTGGGCAACCCACCCACTTGAGAGACTGTGGCTTTGCACTCCCCAGGACATCGTTGTGGGCATGGAGCCCCCTTGAGGATCAGCGGCGTTATTCCATCTTCCGGCTGAGGTGCCCTCTCTTCCCCATCCTCCTCAGGTGCTTGTGTGTTTTCGACCTGATGCCCCTGCAGTGTTCTCTCCGTATTGAGGCAGGAGTCAAGTGTGGGCTTGGCCCATGAGTTTTGGCCCAGTAGCCCACGGACATTTGAAAAGGACAATGTACAACCTTCTGTACATATTGTAAATTTTGTAAATACTGTTTTTATATTTATTAGGTATATCTGCCTATTTCTAATATATCACTGATTTGACTCTATTCCTTTTGCCCTTGCATTCTTCCAGGGGGCTACGGGGTGTAAATGTAATGTTGCTGCCTGTGTTTGTGTGTATGGTGTTGTGGGTGTGGGGGTGTTGCGTGTTGAGTGTGTGTGTCACTCTCTATTTCCTCCCCCTCCCCTGTGTACTAGATGCAGGACTCACTGTGTTTGTCGACACCACCTTTGGTACTCCTGGTAGATGAGGAGGTGGACCAGCATTGGCAGGACCTGTAACTCGGGCTCCATGAAGTCCTGGTTCTTCATTGAGTGTCGAGAGGTGAGTGGTTTCCCTTCCAAACACTGTTTCCGCCGTTGTATTGATGACGTTGGGACTGCCCCTGAAAAGCTGGCAGATATGCGGGTTGTGATGGGGTGGGCAGTACATTGTCTTCCGCCTCGCAGTTGGCGGTGACCGCTGCGGTGTTTGTTGCTACCACCGTGGCGGTCGTTGTGTTAAAGTGGCTGTATGTGTTGGCAGTTTCCGCCTTGGTCGTGATCCCATTTTTTTTACCGCTGGCCTGTTGGCGATATTACCGCCTCTTTAACACCGACTGCCAGGGTTGTAATGAGGGCCTATGTCTTTTAGCGCTGCCCATGTTTGCATGTGTGAATACGCAAGATGAGACTTCTATACCCATATCACAAGTGAGTTTTGGATGGATTTTCCATATTTGGTAAGGAGGTGCTGCCAATTCTGTCTTCACTACTTTGGGTTATGTGGTGGCACTCATATGATCAGCTATATAGGGTTGTAAAAATTATAGAGCATGCTTTGTTTTTAGGATGGGACTTGATTATGATTGTTTGTTCTCTGTTTTTCAGATATTGACTAACCTGGTCAAGTCACAAATACTGTGGATAAAACTATTTTAACTGTCAATTGATCTTTGTTTGCAGAGTGATTATATTTTCTATAAGGGCCCTGATGAATGCCATGCACCTCTTTGTAGGGTTATGAGGAATGATATAAACATGTTGACCTCATTATCATGACTAGGGTGAAGTGGATCCCCTGTGTTTGTGTTTCTTCCTTTTTAATTGTGCATATCAGGGACTGAGATTAAAAGAATATTGCCCAGTGTGAGGCATTTTTAACAAACCTTCACCTACACCATACAGCTTACATTGGGATACCGTTATAGTTACCATTTAAGATCTCCTCTCTAAATCACTGAGCTTTGTAGCCCACACAACCAACATCTTTTTTGGTGGTATGAGGAGGAGGAGGAGCCCGATGATGAAGTACTACAACTGTGGGTGGGTAAGGGTTTTCGTACTTAAATCAGAGATTTTCTTTTTTCTTTCGGTTTTGGTGCATTTCTCAATAGGCTTGTAGAGGAGTATGGTGTACCAACTAATAATGTTTGTCACAGGCCCACTTTGTATTTTTTGTTTATTGAGTTATTATTGGGAGTTAAATAGTTGGGGTCTTTAAATACTCTCAATTGGGGCCTCTTTTTGTGGAAGATACAAGTATTTGCCAATCCATAACAATGAAATAATGTTTCATGAACATATAGTGTAGGACAGAGCCAAAAAGAGAACACATACAGAAGGAGAAAGAATGTTATGAACTTTAGAAGTGATGAAGGTGTTTAAAGATTTTTGGAAACATTGCACAGAAATCCATACATTCAACTGCATTCCCAAAAGTAAACCAAGTTATGTGGATTTACTGATGTAAACGGAGTTCTCGGGTGCAAATATAGCATTAACCTGGCCATATTTGCATTCCTTGTGTAGTTGGGTTTCTTGTAATATTTTCTGAGTCCGCAACTAGTTCTGTTTTGGCCTTTCACTACCCTAAGGCAAGGTCATTACTCTGCTGGCCAGCAGGTAGACCAGTGCTTTCCCTACACAAAAGACCTTTCTGGAGTGGAGTAAGCCTTTTCCGGAGAAAGGAAGAGTAAGCAAAAGGTAGTTGCATTCTCACTGCCTGAGAAGCATGGGCATGCTCTTACCAGAGAAATAATAATGGGACATTTAGACCTCTGACTCCAGTCTTTCCAGGAGGCCCCTTTGAAGTTTTGACAAGAAGGAACCAGTTTGGCAGTGGCAATTGAAGCAGCCTTTAAGCCTTCACTTAGGTGTGACAGTTGACCACTTGAGCTTGCCCTATTAGAAAGTTACCAAATGCTCTGCAAGGGGGATGGGGCAGAAGTGAAGTGATGATGATGCATCTTTTAAGAACCCTTTGAGAAGGAAGAGAATGAGAGGACACCAGAATATGCATGAGCCAAGAACAGATACACTCTTTATGGATGACCCCTGTCATTTTGGGGCACCCAGGGGTTGTACTGACTGGGACATTGTGTGGATCTGTGACTCTAGGGGTATTGGTACCAACATCCCTACTTCCCTTGGAACATAATATAGTCATGAATTTTCTTAGGATTCTAGGTGAGAGGACTCATAAGGAGCTTCTGTGTACTGCTCCTGTGGAAGGTTGAGGAACTAGAGGGGCTAAAGGGCAAGAAGACAGGCTCTACCATCTTAGCTGCTATATATCTATCTATCAATGTATCTATCTGTTTACCTATCTATATATATATATATATTTATATATATATCTATATTCCCTAAGGGAACTCGAGCCTGTGTCATGCACAGTTTAAATTGCAAAATTTAAATTCATATAATTCATTGATATTATTAATGATGTTATCAAAGATGTTGTGAGGGCTGTAACTTGTGTGTTAATTAGCAGTGCATTGCGAGGGCACAAGTTATAGTTGCCTACGGGCATGAGTTATAGTTAATTGAGATAACTATAACTATAACAGGTGAATTTCTGTGCTCTTGTATGTTTAAAATGTGAGCCTAACTGAAACGTCCCTGGAACCTTTGTTTTTTTTAAGTGAATATTAATGTTTTTTTGGGTGCTGGGAAACAGATGAAAACTCTGCTTTCTGCAAGCGGGAGCTGTTCGACAGTACCCATATTCAGAAAGTGGAGTTATGATTGTTTTTGCTTTGTGGAAGCTGTCAGCTCCCACTACACATAAGTAAACAGCCACCTCCAGAGACTGGGCACCTCAGGAAGTATCAGGAGCCAGACCTGGGGTTGGCAGCACACAGGGCCATCTATGGCTCTATGAGGGGGTGCATGCAGCACCCTTCATCATTTAATTTACCCTGGGGAGGTAGTGGTCCCCGGGCCAGTGGTGAGGCCTCACGGTCCCCTCACTTTTAAAACAATTGTTTCGCCTGGAAAGTGGTGGTCCCCAGGGCCTGGGGGGACTGTAGGCCCCCCATTAATTAACTATGCCTTGCCCTGTGGAGGTGGTGGTCCCAGGGGATTCAGTGGGAGCCATGCAGCCCCCCACACACATTATGTTTATAGCCCTGGGGAAATGGCAGTCCCCAGGGCCTGGTGGGGTCCTTAGGACCCCCCTTATATTTCTTTGTATCTTTACCCTGGGGAGGTGATAGTCCCTGGGGCTTGAGGGTGCCGCGCAGCCCCACTGCACACTTTATCATTGTAGCCCTCAGGAGATGGCAGTCCCCTGCACCGGGGGGGGGGGGCCTTATAGTTTTTTACAAATTTGTCCCAGTAAGCTGGTGGGCCCCAGGGTGTTGGGGGGCGCATGCCTCCACTTCATTTATAAGCAAAGTCCTGGGAAGGTGGCGACCCTCTAGGGCATCAGTAAACTCTAGGAGGGGGACCTGGTCCAACCGGGGTCAAATTAAAAACCAAGTGCAGGACACCTTGCTTGCTTTTCTTTAAAAAAATTGCAGCAAAATGTAGTCACAATTATGGCCACATTTAAAAAAAAAAAACATTTTAGCCGTTGAGGGCTCCAGGGTGACCCCTGCACCAAAGCTAGTGGGGTAGGGTAAAGGTATCCTGCCCCCTTTTAGTTTATTTTTTACACTCGGCTGAAGCATGTGCATTGTGCTGGGCCTATTTATTCATCCACACTTAGGGGGTTATTCCAACTTTGGAGGAAGTGGTAATCCGTCCCAAAAGTGACGGTAAAGTGACGGATATACCACCAGCCGTATTACGAGTCCATTATATCCTATGGAACTCGTAATACGGCTGGTGGTAAATCCGTCACATTTGGGACGGATTACCACCTCCTCCAAAGTTGGAATAACCTCCTTAATCTTTAGAGCCCACCCTTTTCTAATTTATCCACCCCTCATTTTCCTTTTTTTTATCAGGGTGTGTCTTTGTGTTTGTGTATGTTAGTTTTGCCATTTTTTTGAGTGTTTTTGTGACTGTTGAATACTTTATTGTCTTTTTCCTTTCCCTTTTCCTTTTCCCTTTCTCTTTTTTTCATTTTTTTTCTTTCTCTGTTCCTTCCATTTCTTCCCTCTCTTTTTCCCACTCAGAGCCATGGCAGAAGGTGGCAGTGAGAGTGGCTGCGTCCATGCAGCTGCTAGTCGCTTACCTTGTGGGTATCGCTGCCACCAAGGGGTGCAGCCCGCGCCATTTTCACCATGGAGGAAATGGCAGCACTAGTCTTTTTTGTGCAGTGCCACCACTCCTCCATGCTGACAGCAGGCATGGGAGCAGTTATGACTTTTGGGAACATGGACTGCGGTGGGGGAGGGTGCACCAGTTGTTTAGTTGGCACACTGGGGTCCAGCTCACTCAGTAGCAGTTGTCACACCACTGGGTGGACATTCTTGTCTGAGATCAGGACCTGCTCGATCTGGAGGAGGCAGGGCTTGGTGAGTAAAAGTTATTCATCTGCTGTCTGTGTTCCGCAATGCTATTTCTTTTTTCTAATAGCAGTGCTGACTCTCAGAGGTAAGTTAAGGTTATGTTTATTTACTATTTGATCCAGTTTGAGCTAGTAAGGTGAGTCAGAGCCTCCTAACTGTACTCCTGGGTGTGCATTTGGGCTGAATATTTAAGAAGCTATGTAGACAGAGACTCCTCCTGTCACCAAGAATAAGACAGTGGTAGTAGAAATAATAATCAGTATCAATGAGTTAGCTTTCCCTTTTCTGTGCCTTTCTTTATGTAGCTTATGCAGTCCCTCCCAATCGCAATCTCCCGGTTATGTGTATTTCATCATAATATTATGCATATAAGTATTGAAAAAAAAAATGGAGGCTAAGTCGCCCCTTCAAGGGAGGTTGAAAGAAGCAAAAATCATTTGTTGCAATATGAATGCATTGTTAGTGGCACATAGTTGTAAATGTAGGGCCATATTTAGTTACAAGTCCCTTAGAATCCCCAGAAGTCACATTTAGTGACAGTCCGGTGGCGCACACTGCAGGGCCATATTTACCTGTCCTCGTGGAGCCACCCTATGTGGCTCTTCATGACCTTGTAAATGTGGACTCAGTCAAAGTAGTGTAAGTCGCTGCGTTGACTCACTATGTGACAGGGAGGCATGCCAGAATGCATCAAAAGCTTACGCCTCCCCACAGGAGGCGTAAGGGAGGCACACAGTGAGGAGAAACACCTTTAATTCTCCTTGTTTTTTTCCTTTTACTGTGTGGGCTGCAATCTCCAGCACAGGTAGGAAATGGAAAACTCCTCTTGTTTTTTTGCTGGAAGGTGTTCTTTCCTGCACAAAAACAATCATCCCCTCAACACAGGCACCCCTGAAGCATGGTGCAGGGGTGCCTGCATTGCCTCATGGCAAACCATTGTGCGCCAGCGCCAACACAGGAGAAAAGGTCAGGAATGCGCCATATCTGTAGTAGATACAGCGCATTCCTGCCCTTTTCTTTTGACGCAGAGCAGCACAGCAAGAAGGCTTATCCCACTGCCCTGCGTCAAAAGTTTGTAAATAATATGTCCCATAATTTAGGTAATTTGGAATAGGGCTTAGGTGTAGGAAATAGAAAAATTAAAGTAACAGATAATCTCAAATTGAGTTCATCATATTTGGGAGATTAACTGTACCACTAAAGAAAAGGGTAACATCGGCAGTGGGCCCAGGAGGAGACAAGGGTGCCAGTGCCACCACCAGTGTGGATGATGGCAGATCTGCCGGCCCCAGTAAGTCTTCCTGTTAAATTATTATTATTTCCCTAATTTTCATCTCTTCTCATTCCGAATAATTTTTCTTCCAGTTTTACTGTGCCTGTCTACATTTTTTGTACTTATTTTTGTTCTTTGTAAGCTTTGTTAAGTAAATTCTAGTTATCCCTGCATTTATCTATTTTTCAAGGTTTTAGACCTGACTTCCTCCTGTCTGTACTAGCTTTCATATGTTTGCTTACTAAGCTTAGCTTTCCCATTCCCCTTATATATCTTGCAGACTGGTACTTAACTCTAAGAGGACAGATTTTTAAGACAGGTACTCTACCGAAAAGATTGCATTCCCAAGTCAGCTTTTCCATGCATGTTTGTGAAGGTTTTCTTTGCCCTGCTCATTGTATTTGCCAACCAAGACCTCATCATAGGTTCTCCTGGATTGACCAAAATACTCCAACCATTTATTGCACTTTAGTGACTTAGCTCTGCCCCTCCGTTATGAAACATTTGTGATTGATTTGTCTACCTGGCTTTTTTAACAACCGACAAAATTCCTGAAGTGAATGATAGAAGAAGATAGAACTGTAATGATCTATTGTGGTTGTATTTTGTTGGAACTAAAATGTGCAACATTTTTTTCCAGCTGCTCTTACAACCAGTGCAGGTGCCAGCAGCAGCCCCAGTGCACCTGACACGGCAGCAGCTGGATGGGGAGAACTGGCGGCAGCAGGGACGGGCAATGGTTAGTCAGATTGATCTTGCTCATTGACAATTACTAATATACTCACTGCAGGGGCGTTGCTTGTGAAGCCTCTAGTTTAGCAGCTGCAGTGGGATGGAGTTTTTAATGGCCTCTTCTATTTACAAATCAGCAGACAAAAGCTCATAATGAACAAATGGTACAAATGATGGCTTGATGGAAAAGCAAACGAAAGATGGATGATTTAAAGAAAGAATGGGTGAAATAGTATTTGAGTGAAAAGATGTGTGGCTGAAAGGAAAAGATGTGTTGGTGGGTGACAGGAGATGCATGGGTGAGAGTAGATGAAATGGTGAAAGGAGTGAAAGGATGTCTTAGTGGGTGAAGGTTGGATCGGTAAAAGCTGATGCTCGGGTGAGGAATGGGTGGATGGTAACAAACAACACATGAGTACATGGATAGATAGGTGAAAACAGGGTTTTGAAAGAGCAGATACTGGATAGGTGAATGTATGGATGGACCGGTGAATACCTATTGATGGCTGGATAGGAATAGTGAAAGACTGGACGAGAGAGTGTAAAGCTTAAATGGTGGGTGTCAAAGGGTGAACAGAATAGATGAATGAAAAGCTGAATGTATAATTTCTTGGATCAAGAAAGAAGGGAGCTGTTGTGGAGAGGGACGTCTCTGCTGTTCACCTACTTCGCTGAGTTTGCATAGTTAGCAAAGTTTTGTTTCAAAGCAGGAGTATTTTAATTTTCTGTCTGCTTCCTTAATTCACTGTATTTGAAGCAAGGCAGCTATGTATCCTCCCACCTATCATCATACCTTCTTCCCCATTAGTCACCAATGTTACTATGACATAACTACAGTGTGGTTCAATATGGCTGCACAATAGTGCGTTCTGTGCAAGGTGCATCTGTTTCAGTTAATTGAACATTTACAATGTTGTCTATGCATTGCAAACTTAAACTTGTTTTCCTTCCCTCCCCGTGCCCACCCTGTCACCTCCTAGTTCTTCAGTCCTTAATTTCTTCAAAGCTCTGTCCCAGCCACCCCCCAAAACAATTTGAAAAATCCCATTCATGCCCCACAATTATGTACAATTGATTCATATTTTATGACTTTCACAACAGATTCATGCCAGTTCCAATTTTACCCTTTTGACATTTGTCAACTACAGTGAGGCATGTGTGGGTAAAAAAGGCCCTGTGACTTGTTGTGATCAGCCATCTCAAATTCCATTGGCCCTAGGGGACCAGAAATTTACTTTTACTGTGCCACTCTACTGTTTAAAGCATTTTTAGTACAGAACATGGTTTTGCAATTTGTAATTTTCCTTTTTCTTTCCTGCTATAGCTACTACTGGTGGATATCATCCAACTCACCAGGAGATTACAGCCCGGCTATGGCGGCAGAGGCTGGAGAGAATCCGCAATGAATATTGGAGGTTGGTGGCCCTTCAGGAGGAGGATGATGAGGCAGACGTAGCAGTGTCTGCCAGCTCTAGCTCCTTCAACTGTTTGCCTCTCAGCAGTACCACTATTGACGCCCCCAGCTGGCATCAGTCTGTTCTTCCACTGCTGCCACCCCCACGTGCCCAGCCTTGTCCACTGGGTGGTACTCATGGAGGCAACCCCTGAAAATCTCCAGACCAGTCTCGAAAACGCCCCCTTCTCACTCTTTTTAAATGTTTTGTTTTGGTGGGAGAGACACTTGTTGAGGGTGGGGAGGGTGTTGGCTGGGAATTTTTCAGAGAACATAACTTATTTCCTATTGGACTTTCTGGGGAAGGGGCTATTTGTTTGGGGAGAAGGGGGGCCTTTGTGGGTGCAAAGGGTGGATTTTTGTATTTGTTTAAAATACAAGGGATTATTTATTTTACTTGATGTGTGCCTCAAATGTTTATTTTGGTATTTTAGTTTGCACTGCTGTCCTTTAGGGTAGCCTGTTTTTTAAATCTGCTAAAAAAGTGTCTCATTTACTTATAGCTTTGCCCTATTGCCCTCTGCAACTATATTGACCAGTAGGGGACAATTGCCATTGGCTCCTTTGCCTTTAAAAATCTAGATACACTTAGATAAATAAGACAACATATTATTCAGTAGGAGTTAAATACTCCTAATGAAAGGGTTATCCATTTCTGTCAACTAGACTGAGAGAAAACAAAGACTTAATTGGTCATATTACATCACCAGTATAACACAATGACAGTATTTGACACACAACAAAGAAGACCACATATGATGATAAAAGAAAAACTAGCAATATCAACTTCTTCTGAGTAATGGTGGTAAGTTAATTTTTTAAAAACGAAACTTAGGAAAGAAATCATAGAGTTGGAGATGGCGGCTCAGAGTCATGAGAGGTTGGACAAGGTTAAGCATTTATGCAGCACACAACACAACAGGACTTAATTATGATGTTGATGTGGCCAGTGTGGAATATTGCTCAGATAATAGAAGGTATGTAGTGAGTTACTGTTGTTTTCACCACATCTGCCCAAGCAAGTGTGTAATCTATTTATGTTGTAAATTTAAGTTGCACCTCAAAAAATCAAACAGCTAGGGGAAGAGGGTTAGGAAGCTCGATAAATGGATGAAAACGGGGATTTGGAGAAAGGTGTGACATAGACAAAAACTAAACAAAAGAAACCATCATTATATTCATCATTGCTCAGAGCAGCACAATATTAGCAATCTGTTGTGGAAGGAAACAATGAAGGGATAAGTATGACACAGTTCAGTTAAATGCATTGCAAACAGTCCTTCTGCCCTAGAGAAATCACTAAATAGTATACCTCTAAATGTTATGTCTTTTACGTATGACAAATACAAATTATGGGGGATTAAACTAAGTTAACTCACCCAGTCCTAAAAATTATGATTGTCAAAAGGAAAAGTATACTGTATTGACAAATTGGGAGGTGCAACTCTATTCTTCTTAGAGTGTCCATCACTCTTGGGTACATGGCTGAACCTGTCCAGTAGATAAGCTAGAGTTTAGAGTTTTCACCAATTTTTGTTCATGCAGGAGAGGACTAGGTGAAGGCCTGCATATTGAAAAAAACACTAACTGTATTATAGAGTAAAGAAGGAAAAAAGGATTTGAACCACAGTAAGTTTCATGAGCAGCCAGGAGTGTACTAAGAAGACTCAGAGGCAGAGTAAGAACATAAAGAGGAGTTTCACATTTGAGCCATCAATGCAGCAAACACATATTCAGCAGCATTTCCCAAATCAATGCACCTCTCTCCAGTCCACAGAGCTGAGTGAGTACTAGGCCTCAGAGTTTTCACCGTCATCATAGTTTGTCTTTGAAGTCAATAACTTTGTTCTTCTAGCTGTTGAGGTAGTCCCACCATGAACCCTTCGGTCCTCCTCCTCCTGATTCAGAGGAACGCCACCCCAGTCCCAAACTGCAGGAGGTAGACATGTGTAGTTAAGCACACTGCTGCTGAAGAACACATGGGGAAACAGAACTGGAGTATTTTGTGTAGATTTGTGTTTGGTAACTGAAGTGACTGGTCTGGTCTGAAGAACAAGAAAAAAGGAGTGGGCGCTGCACGTACATTTTATTGAGCTTGAAAGAACTTTCAGGAAAAAATGATCACCCATCAGCCACTAAACACTGTAAATATTGGAAACAAGTTTACATATTTGTTGAACTTCCTCCCTCACTGTCAGAATACTACCACATACATCATCATTCATCACTTAAAATCACTCAATATATCACCAGTCTTTGGTGCAAATATTAGTTGTTACCTCTTCCAATGAAAGCACAGTGGTTTAACAAAATGTCTCCTCTTTGATGGTATAATCAACTCATTGGAATTTGGTATTGGTACTGGCAGTCTTTTAATCAATGATCTTCGAGGGCAGCCCTGGTAGGTGATGTAAAAATAAAATAGGATAGACAGTGGCATATAAGAGAGGAAGGCATCATCTCCAATGTCCTGAAGGGTATGTGGGGGCTTCTTCACTACACACAGGTCCAACTCCAATCCGAGCTTTTATGTGACTATAAAATGGTGGGGCAGTATAAATCTGACACAAGCATAATCTTCCACTAGCATTTTTTTTTAAAGCAAGAAAGAAAAACAAAGTTTAATGAGAATTAAAAAGTTCTATGGTGGCACTGGTATACTTAGTCCAGGAAGTTTGTCATCAAACTCTAGTATTCACCCAGACGTTGCTCAGCTAACATACTTGATTCTGACTAGTCGTTCTCTTCTTTTTCCTGCTGTGTTTCGGGAACAGTATAATCAGGTCGTATAATATGCTGGTTCATTTTGATCATGTCTCCACATTTTGGGGTGAGAGACTGGTCCTTCTCATGGTACCAACTGCACCAGCTGCACTGAACATACATTCAGCAGACACACTGGCTACAGAACAAGCCAGGTACTTTATTGCCAGCCTGCTTAGCTCTGGTCATTGGTGCATTTCCCCATACCAATACGTCAATGGGTTTTGTTCCACATACACCATTTTTGGGTCGTCCAGATATCCTGGAACATCCTCTGAATGGTCATTGGTGTTGCCACTAACTTTACCACTTTTGACTTCACCTCTGTACTGGACTTAAGACCTGTCAATTGAAACCAAGCCAATGCAGAGGTTAGGTTAAATTTTTCTGTTGCTATTGTTGCGGGTTTTCTTGCTGGTGGGGTTGGTGGCTGTGAGAAAACAAGACTGCCC
Source organism: Pleurodeles waltl (assembly GCF_031143425.1). Classification (NCBI taxonomy): domain Eukaryota; kingdom Metazoa; phylum Chordata; class Amphibia; order Caudata; family Salamandridae; genus Pleurodeles; species Pleurodeles waltl. The sequence continues at coordinate 546,716,010 of NC_090437.1, forward strand.
TCTCTGTAAGTTGAAGGCAGCACCCAGGACTGTGAAATGGGTCTCTAAGTTCTAGCTGTTCTTTTCTCAATTCTCCTGCTTGCAAAAAAAAAAAATACCTCTTGTATTGTGAAACCTCCCCTTCAGAAAAAGTAGAGAAAGTGGAAAGAATTATTTTGTAGCAAGCCTCAAGTAGGATGGCACAGATGTACTTTTTGGAGGAGATAATGTCATTTTGCAGCCTTGTATAACAAGTCAAGAGATAGTTTAGGCTCTCAACCAAGGCATGTGCTTCTTGGTTTTCGTTCGCACTCCTAAATGCCAACCTTTCAGACACCTTCTTTAGCTGCTCATGTAGCAGATGCAATAGCAGGATAGCTTGGCCCATTGCATTGTCCTCCTTTCTAACTTCCCATGTGAAAACCTCAAAAGGGAGCAGCATCTGTGTGAGGCATTTCACCAGACCTCATTTGTCCATATCCATGGTCATAGTTTTCCCAATTGCATTCCCTCCTCTTTGAATTACATAGTCATTGTTCTGTTTGTTCTGCTCAAACAGACGTTGCAGCATATAATAGGTTAAGTTCGAACGTGTTGGCACCTTCTGTATCAGGGCTTTAACTGGTGATCTGTTACCACACTGAACAAACCTCAACTGTTTCTGGGCTTCAAAAGAGTGGCTGAAATTAGTGCAGATGCGTCCGGAGGTAGTCAGGATGTTGCTGTCTATGTCTTCTTTTTTAAGAATGTTTTGCACAACCAGGTTGATGCACTGCACCAAACACAAGACCCTGAAATAGCCATCATTTGCCATGGCCTTGACTATGTTACTGCCTTTGTCTATTGCAACAAATCCCATTCGAAGACCTCTAGGTCGCAACCATTCAGACAGTTTGCTATTAAATTTGTGAAAGATGTTTGCAGCTGTGTATTATTTCTCCATGGCGAACATAGCTACTGTTGCATGCCACTCAACGCTCTAAAAAATGTCTTCAGGGCCAAGACCGGTAGATAGCTTACCCCCACAAAAGATATCCAGTGTGCAGTGATGCACATGTAATCAGTATGCCTGGCAACTGGTCCACATGTCTGTCGTCAAGTGGATAGTGTGGAGAACACTTTGCTGCGAAGCTTGTCCAACAAATTGCAGCACATTGTGATTCAGCATTGGAACAGCAACTCTGGCAAATTAGGTCTGACTTAAACATGCCTGTACTAGTAAACTGGATTTTCTTATTTTCTGGGACCACTGACGCAGGTGACTTCTGAGAAGCAGTAGCAGACTTAGAGGCATATTTAAGAGCCCCTAGCACCAACTTCTTGCCGCCATAGAGTAATTTTGTTTATGCTAAGGCAGTGCTAACGTGGCATTTTCCCCACACCATATTTACAAAGTGGCACAATGCATGCATTGTGCCACTTTGTAAACCCTTGCGCCACATTATGCCTGCACCAGGCATAATGTAGGCAAGGGGGTGTGTGGGGGGGAATATGGCACCAGGAAATCTAAATATGGTGCACACATGGTGGCAGTAGGGGGCACTAAATGCACAAGGAAAGTGGCGCTGCACTGGGTGCAGCACCACTTTCCTTAAACCTGCCTCTTAATGTGCATTGTGGGGTAGTTACTATATGCCGTGGTGTCTCCATCTCACTCTAAGTCTTCGTGTGCTTTTCTGAGGTCGCTGAGAAGGGTAATTCTGGTGCACTGCTGGGGCAGGGCTCTTTACTTGAGATTTATGTAACGCTCTTCCGCCTCACCTTCCACCATGATTGGACCAGCTGTGGATGATGTTTACCTGCTCTCCTCACCTTCACCACTGCAACCACATTCAACCATTTTTTAAGGTGCTTCTCCCACCGGATTGTGTAAAGTTTTTTATATGATTGTCTGGCCTCTAGCACCATAATGTGAACCAGGATTGCATGACGAACACTTGTGTGGCAAATGGAGCATATCACAATGTTCTCCTTCTTTTGGCTAATCATAAAAAAAGTCCCAAACTGGGGAGGAGTACTTTCCTACTGGGCTACTACCAATGTCTGATGAAGAACTGGAGATAGGTGGGTGTGCTAATTGTCTCTCTTCATTGCATACATCTACTGAGGAATGGGTTGGTGCTGGGGCCTTCCAAATATGGGAGCTGGCAGAACTGCCTGTGCTAAATCCATCAGAGCAGGATGGATAGTAATAATGGACTCCTCTAAGACAGCTTCCACAATGAGTGTCTCGTCGTCATCATCCTCATCATCCCCTTCTATGATTATAAGCCTTTCTGGAACTTTTCATTTCTCTTGCCTCGCCTTGCGTCTCTCGGACTGTGCCGGGGTCCACTCAATGTCCCTATCATTATCATCAGAATTGTTGCTTGGAGAAGATGGTGAAGTAGTGTACCCTTCCTTTTTCTCGCTGGAGATCTGGGAGCCCTTGTTTCAAAAAAAGGAAGTTCTTGCTCGACAGAAAGGTTGGCCTCCTGTTCTGCTCCAACTTCAGAAAGATCTACTACTAGCTGCGGCTGCTTTTCCACTTGCCTCTGTTCCCTGAAATCATTGGGTACTACTTTGTGAAAGTAACACATCCAATTCTACATCTCTGCCCTTCGGGTTCGCCATGATTACAGTGGCTGTCTCACTGTCATGGTCTTGGGCTTAGGTTAGGGTGGTGCTGTTGATGCGCCAGTGCTGCTCCCAGGTTTCTCCCCGGAGGCCGGTGTGGCAGGCACATGTCTGCCGAAAAAGGTTGCAGTTGGCAAGCAACTGGAGGAAAGCTGCTTATTCTAACTTGCCACCTTCTTGGGAGCAACTTTCTTTGGGACCATCTGTAGCTCTAAGTTGGCAGTGGCATTAAGATGCACAAGCAAAAGAGTTTGGAGGACCAAAGTAACTGTAAGGCCTTCTCTTTGCCAGTACTGCGGGTGATGTGGAGTCTCTTCTCTTGTGCACTTAAAAACAACCAAGCAAGAAAAACATGCAGTTAGTGAAACGTGGCATTGTTGCAGGTTGAAATAGTAAAGAGAAATGCAATCTTAGTGTGGTTGGCTACTTATTTAATAAATACCAATGTATTACAACATTGTAAAGTCAAACCACACCATAAAAAACTACATTTCAAATCAGACAGCACAACATGCAGACCTAGCTCTTTGCTTCATTTCTGTCTGTTATAAAGGAGACACTTGGGTAGTCAGAGAGAGGTGTATTGGTAAAGGGAATAATCCTTTAAAAAACCTATGGTGGTAAGTTGGTCAAGGGGAATTGGAAAAATCATTAACAAAATGAATTATGCTGTTTCTTTGTCTGCAGTGCCCAGAAGCCAGGGAGTCTGGGCGGAAACAGAATTACACCTAAGGAAACTGAAAACTGTAGTGCAGCTGTGCGTCTCTGGTGGATTAATGGATAGACGGAGAAATAGATGATTGTGGATGGATGGATAAAGGCAAAATGCAGAATTAAATCAAAAAACAAATAAATATATTACATATGTGCTCATCATTATTGGTGAAGTCATTGCGGTCACAAATATTCTTTTGGAAAGTGGATTATTGGTAAGGACGGGTAGATACCTACACTTAGCAATAGGTCACAATCCCCCACTAGACACAGTCAAGGTCTCTATAAATTAATCCTTGCTCAACGCTTGGTAGCTTGGTCCATAAGCAGTTTGGCTTAACATTTGGAGACAGGTGTGTAAAGCAATTAATATCAACAAAACAGTAAATAAGTATTACACAACACACAATAAAAACCCAACACCGATTTATAAACATAGCATATGTTCTTACCTTTAAAATGACACCAAAATGAAAGACATCCAATGTAGTGAACAAGAGATGTGAAGTTTTAAAGATTAAAAGTTAAACTAGCGCTTATAGGCAACTAGCACTGAAAGGGTTAAAAAAAGGTTGCACTGGACGGGACAAGGTCCAGAGTTCATGCCACCCACAATGCAACATTGTTACACTTACATTTAGAAGTGTTTCTTGATTTAGGAATGTGGTCCACAGCACCAGCCAAGGGTTCAGGCTCTGGTTTGCCTCTTGGTGTCTGGGACTACAACTCCCACAATTCACCTCTTCAACTTGTGGCACATTTCACAACAGTTGCTCTAAACTTCTCCAAATTTCTGGATCTTCTTGCAGAGGTCCTTTATGTGCCCTTGTAGTGTCCTCAAACTTGATCCAGTGTTCTAGAAGCGCTGAACTACTCCTTGGGAGTTGGTACTACAGTTCTCAGAATATACCTGATCAGAATCCTCAAATGGCCACTGCACGCTGGTTAGCTGGGCTCTTCTTGCAGGACATGATGCATATTTATTATCTGATGTTTATAATTACGAGCTTGGTATAATATTTAGTTGAGAATTTAAGTAATTTTGTTTGAGACATAGCTATCAAGTGGAGTAAGGTGGGTTTAAGGAGTGCTTACATGCTTTTTCCTCCTCATTCCATTTTTGGCCATCATCTTTGTGAGGTAGCAGTCTAGTACCTCATGTTTCAGAGGCAAATGGAGCATATAAACAGGTGATGACTACATCTACATAGCAAGTGCACCAGTGGTACACCAAAGGTAAACCGTCTGTGTTCTTCTGTTCCTGGACTGCTCAGGTGCCAGCCACCCTGCCAGATTTATTACATATAGCCCTCAATGTCTAAAAACGTTAAAGCAAGCACTTTATCTGATATCTAATACATTGAAAATATCTTGGCAGCTAATGGTCTTCTAAACTATTTTTTTAGAGATCTCTGTAGGTGGGAATCAGGAGCAGGATTTGTTCTGCACATCTTAACGCTCATTCCCTAGTAAAGCACAAAGTGGAAATCTTTTGATTGCTTCACAAAGGGGACTTAGACATACTTTTTATCTTGGAAACATGGTTAAGAAAATGCTTTACACCTAATGTGGTGAAAGATATTCTACAAAGATATTAGATGATTCTGACTAAGATAGAAGATTGTAAAAAAGTGGAAGTAATCACATGCAAAGACATATCCATCTCATCTCTTTCTGTGGATCCTAAGAGGGATACAGAACTTTTATTGCCTAGGCTGAAAAACCACCCTAAAATATTTTTTCTTTTACTGGCCTTCCCAAGCCTGCTTGATTTTGCCAAACAATTCTGCTAGTTGCTTTGTTCACGATGGGTGAATCTCGTCAAGTTAACAAAAAATGCAGATTTCAACTGCTAGGATTGAGAGTATGAAGCTGGGGATGGGTACATCACATTCACCTATCTTATGTAATAAAATATTTTTACTTTTTACCCATAAAATGGGACACATGATAGATTCAATTTGGACTTGTAACCTAAAAACACCTGAGTTACTTCTCCAGCCCTATGTATGACTGGATCATTTTCTGATTGAATTTATCTTGTCCGTTTGTAAACCCAAAACAGTTAATAAAAGCAAGGCTACTGTAGTGAACTAGTGGTGCAAAATGGATGAAGAGAAGACATGTATTGCTCTTCAGCAGACGTTTTCTGCACTGCTGGAGGTCACTGACTTAGCCAACTAAATCACCAGTGGCACAAGTATTAGGATGCTGAGACAAAAGGAAAATTTAAAGTGGTCCTACTTTGTTTTACAAAACCTACTTATATAGACCAATTTCTCTTGCTCCCTACTGTATCAAAATAACAGAAGCTCATATTAATTTCCTGTTTGGGCAATTGTCTTCAAGAAACCAATTTCTCTGTACCTTCCAGCCAGGTTTTCATCTGAAACATAATAGTGAATCTGTATGATGTCCGTATTACGCAATGCCAAAAGAGACAATGATCGCAGACATAGTACAGCTCTGGTCTTGCTTGATTTATCATCTGCCTTTGACACAGTAGATCACAAGGTCTCGATAAACTATGTCAGGGCAGCAGAATTCATAGGCCTAGAAATGGATTAGTTGTGGTTCTGTTTGACAGACCATTTGCTGGGTGGTGCAGGTCTTCTCTTTTATGGAAGAATGGCTACCTGCAACATACAGATTTCCACAGGGATCCTCCCTGTCTTCTCACCCTTTTATCACAAATGTTCAAACTTCAGCAAAACATCTTGCCACCATGGGCTGCAAGCAATACATATATGTGGATGACTCACACATTTTGATGAGGCATGAGAGTCAACAACATTCACAACATACTTTCCAGAACATAATATGATACATCTGGTCTTCGATGGCCTCAAACTCCCTCTACTGGTAATCTGAAAAAGGATTGCCTCCTAACCCAAAGCCTCCTGTTAAGAGACCTGGAGTGACTATTGATACAAGAGATCACAATATCTTGCTAAACCATGTCAGGGTGGCAGGATTCAGAGGCCTAGGAATGGATTAGTTGTGGTTCTGTTTAACACACTCTTTGCTAGGTGGTGAAGCTCTCCTTTTTTATGGGAGAATGACTGCCTACACCATGCAAATTCCCACAGCTTCTCACCATTTTAATGCAAATGTCCAAACTTTAGTAAAAGATCTTGCCAGCTTGGAATGCAAACAATACATATATATGGGGACGACTCGCACAGTTTCATGAGGTGTGAGAGTCATCAACATTCTTTCTAGAACATAATATGGTACATCTGGTCTTGAATGGCCTCAGACTCCTACAACTTGTAATCTGAAATAGGAATGACTCCTAAAACAGAACCTTCTGTTGAGAGTGTGGTAGTGACTATTGATAGGAAAGTTACCATGCAGACATGAATCTTCTCAATGGACTCTAAATTATTTTTTCTGCTTAGATTGACTAAGAAAGTTTCACTGTGGGGGTCATTCCGACCGGAAGCACCGCCAACAGGCTGGCGGTGCTTCCTTGCCCATTCTGACCGCAGCGGTAAAGCCGTGGTCAGAAAACCGGGGCCGGCGGTTTCCCGCCGGTTTACCCCCGGCTGGGCGAATCCGCCATGGTGGCGCTGCAAGCAGCGCCGCCATGGGGATTCTGACCCCCTTACCGCCAGCCTGTTTCTGGCGGTTGTCACCGTCAGGAAGAGGCTGGCGGTAACGGGTGTCTAGGGGCCCCTGGGGGCCCCTGCACTGCCCATGCCACTGGCATGGCCAGTGCAGGGGCCCCCTAACAGGGCCCCAGCATGCTTTTCACTAAAAGCGCGACGGGTGCAACTGCACCCGTCGCACGCCTGCAACACCGCCGGCTCCATTCGGAGCCGGCTTCAGTGTTGCAGGCCTCTTTCCCGCTGGGCCGGCGGGCGCTACCTTGGGTAGCGCCCGCCGGCCCAGCGGGAAAGTTGAAATGGCACCAGCGGTCTTTTGACCGCGGTGCGGCCAAATGGCGTTTCCCGCCAGGCGGGCGGCAACCTCCGCCGGCCGGGGTCAGAATAACCCCCTATATGTTTCCACAGATACAGTTCAATCTGCAATAATTGCCATGACATGTTTTGAATGAATTATGTTAATTCATTTCATTTGGTCCTTCCTGTTAACAAACTAAAATGCCTTTAGCATGCAGCATGATTGATCTTTATTTCACGAAGAGGAGTTCATATTTCCTCCTTGTTGAAACAATTAATCTGATTACCCATAAACTACAGGATTCATTTCAAAGTCCAATGCATAGTATTTAAAGCTGTTCATGACCTGGTACTTACTTTTATCTCAAGCACAATTGAGAGATACATGCTTTCTTGCAGCGTGTATTGTGCTTCAGCACATCTTCTTTAAACACCGAGATTTGCGAAACAGACCACTGAAGGGCATAGTTTTTCTTTCTGCGTGCCCAGCTTGTTGAATTCTGTTTTACTTCACCTGAGAACAGAATGTGAAATCTTGTCTTGTCAGAAAGCATTCAAGACGTGACTGTTTAGACAAACCCTAGCATTGAAAGAGCATAGCTTAGATGTGCCACTATAGCACTGGTAAAAGAACAAGAAAGGGTGATCATTGCCTGATGTTCACAATTTGGTGATCACATTTTGTTTAAAATTTAATATGATTCATATAATTTCTCCACTGCAAAGCATATGAGTGGAATGCATCTTCGCATATGACATATAATCATAGTTTTATGAATATCTTTTTGAGTCAAATGTTTTAAAAGTATTATTTTGCATGCTCATCTCATATATTTTACATTCAATTGTAGAATTCATTTGATTTGAAAGCATAGTCATGTTTTATTAACTTGGCTGGAGTGAAGGCCTAATATACAATTTCCTTTTTACAGTTAACAATTACTGTGGAGTTGTTTTTCCTAAATGTTTCTTTTGAGATGCAGGTGTTAGGAGTGAAGACGGAGTCAACCAGAAGCATATTGTGCATGAGAGATAAGAAAGTCTGGGATAATCTATGCAAGGACAAATAGAGGAGTGTTCTGGAAATTTGGCAGTCTAAACTGTTTCGAACTTGCTGAGACTGAAGAGTATTCAGATGGGATGTATCAGGGGTTCGGAAAATGTAACTGCCAATTTATTTTTATTAGGGTTTCACTCGAGAAGCATTGACTGTGATGTCATCATCTTGGGAAACTGTGATGTAGGAAAGGTTTAGTTAGTGAGAGATTCAGACACTTTCCTATTCTTGGCGCCAATGGACCTATCTGAGGTACAGACCTCGTATTTTAATGTGGCTTCATGCCATCACACCTTTCTTCACAGAATATACCACTAAATTTCTGTTTGCAGACCTCTCTCAATTATTCCCTCAATAGTGGCATAGTTAAGTTTTAGGTTAACTGGTTAGGCAGGAGAACTTGGTTTTAGTGACCAAGAAGAATATTTTTTTCCTGATCTTTGTATTGTTGCAAGAGAAATTTTAGTCTTGTTTACACTAACCAGGTTTAGCATTGTACAACATTTAAATTTTTCCTTTTGTGATTTTAAATATTTACACCATGGTTTTGAGACTCATTCATATAATGTTAACTATGAGTCTGTGATAAAACCATCTTAACCCTATGAATTCACTCAATATTATTATGTGACATTGGGTTGTACGGAAACCGTTTAATGATTTTGATAATTGTTACTCTTCATCCCTCTGAACTGAGAAAAAAAGATTCATAGGACCTCAGAATTAGTGAAAGGGCCCACAGCTTTATCAGCTTGACAACCTTGCCTCTCTTTTAACTCTTAGACTACAAAGTCAAGAAACCAGAGTCATAACGTGTTATATCAAGCAACTACAACACAAAGTAGCATCCCCCTAATGGGTTACTGGGAAGCCTCAGTTGTAAGCACCAGCCTTTTCTCTATTTATGTCACCAGATGGGTGTTCTTGCATCACCTTAGCTTCTCCAGCACTGGTTTGAAGTTGTATGTGTGGCAGGGGCAAAGCAGCTGCTGGGGGACAGGTAAGTCTTGAGGTCCACATCTGGGTGAAAATCTCTTCTCACAGGAACCTTTAAACAACGTAAGTGGCACTGTTTAAAAGTGTCTTCCCTTTCAAACAAAGCTTCTCCACAAAGGATTCCCTTAGGGATCATGGACGGGCTGTTATTGCCAAGCAAGAATCTTTCATAAGGCAAAAAGGCAATTTTTCATTTTGGGGGCTATCCTCTCCTGGTGTATGGGTCTACTGTGCTCCCACTAAGTACATTAACCTTTTCTGTTCCTGGAGGGTTAAGATGAGTTCCCGGCCCACCGTAACCACCCTCATGAAAGGTAAAAAGGTGGCTGGAAGTTTGTTTTCAGTTTATCCTACATCCGGGAATCTTTTGCCATCCCTTTGGGCATAAATTGCAAGTGAGGGACCATTTCTGACGGTTTAACTTCATAAAGGACAGACAGATTGAGTCAGATACAGTGATCCACTAAGGTCCAAGCATTATTGTTTTGTGAAGTGATCACCTACCTGACATATGGGCCCACCCACCTTCAAGCCAAATATTGTTTATTGTCATTTTCCCTTTCTTTGAGGGTGAAGCAAGTCCTAGCTCTCCCTGACTAAACTGTCACTTCTATTCCAGTTTTACATTTGGGGGCTTTGTCGTGTCAAATACATACACTGTCAAGAAGGCACCATTAATAAGGGGAGAGTCCCCCCTTACCATTGGTGGCCCTTTTGAATGTTCTCCTCTTTAGAGACTACAGCAATACCCATCCCACTTTCTTCTAATAACACGTCATAAAAGAAGCTCTAACCCATACAAAGAAAGAAAGACATATTCAAAAGGCCCATTTGAAGGTGCAGTCAATGACAGTAAAACAAACCCATTCACTGTTCACAGGCTCTGTTATCAGTCCACAAAATTCAAGTGCAAATTGCACACTCAGAAACTGGAAAAAGCATGGGCTGTGCATATTGACACATGCATCCTTCGCAACAGAATACAATTTGCCCATCTAGGAATATAGAAGAAGGTACATTTACTACTTATTACTGAGTGAGGAAAATGCAATGTGGCACATTTTTCTGCCACATAGCCACAAACCTCTTTTTAGTGAAATTTGCCCCAGATTTATATTCCCTTAGATTGGGCCGCAATCTGAATTTGAAGCCTGATCACAAAACAGGCAGAACTTAAATTACATCAACATAATTCAGGTTATTTTGGGAATTTCACATTTACGTGTTAGGCAAATTTCTTAAATTCTGCCATTATGCAACGTTGCGTAATCAGATGCCATTCACAGTAAAAGTTTACTGCAAATGTGTTATTCACAGTAAATATTTAGGCCCTGATTTATACTTTTTGGTGCAAAACTGAACTAACTCGGTTTTGCACCAAAACATTTAGCACCAGCTTGCACCATTTCTGTGCACCAGCCGGGCACCATATTTATGGAACTATGCAAGCCGGTGCAAAGGGTAGGCTAGCGTAAAAAAAAAAATTATATTAGTCGGGTGGGGCTGGCTGTATGGAAGAAGGGGGTTTTGCACCGAAAAATGATGTTAGGCAGGTTAGAGTAAAAAAGAAACCTGCCTTGAGTCATTTTCTGACGCAAAACCATCCATACCACATGACTCCTGTCTTACAAAAGACAGGATTCATGCCCACCACACCAATGGCCAGCACAGGGGACAAGGGTCCCCTGGCAATGGCCATTGCACCCAGTGCCATGTAGGGGGGCCCATTTCAGGGTCCCCAATGGCCCTTAAAAAATACTTACCTGTACTTACCTAACCTTACCTGGGATGGGGTTCCTCATCCTCCGCTGTCCCTCTAGTGTGGGTGGGGGTGTCCCTGGGGCCTGGGGAGGGCACCTGTGGACTTATTCCATGGTTTTACACCATGAAAACACACCCACAGGTCCCCTAACACCTTCCCCGACCCAGGCGTTAAAAAACTGGGCAAAGGTAGCTTTGCACCATTTTTTTTACCCCTCCTCCCTCCCGTGCACCATTTTTGCACAGGAGTTTAAATATGGCCTTAAGGCCTGTCGAAGCCAACTCAGATGTAAATCAGATCCAGACAATTCAGAAAACAAACCAAAGACCAGCCTGCTCTTCCTTAGATAAAGTTTAATAAGAAATACATGTACATGGAGACTGAGCAGCCAAAGTCCAGCTCGAACAGTCTGAACAAGGAAGTAATGCATGATCTTTTATAGCATTAAACCGTAGACACATTAATACATTTAATTGGTTCTTGCTATTGACGTATGATTAATTTTGCTATACAGCACACGTGATTTATCATTCATTCTTCATAATGCTCCATATAAGGGTTAGAATCATAGACAAGAAGCTTGCACAATGTCCTCTGAATCAAATGTCTTGTGATACATCTATATGTGGAGAAAGAGGAACCAAAAGTACATACGTTAGTACTTTTAGCAGTGAGGATTTTGCAAGCTAGCATGCTGTGGTGTCTTGTGATGGCCGTCAACATAATGCTTTTCAAGCACAATAGACATTTCTTCAAGGCCTAGCTAGTACAACATTGTAAAGTGTTCAACTGAAACAGGCCTGTACTTTGATTGTGTATCACAGGGCCTACTAGGCCCAAAATGGATCCAAGAGAATGTGATTCCACAGGCCATAGAGTCAATTTTTGCATGGGAATGCCTACCTTGCATCTCATTAAGGCAAGGTAGGTTTCCACATCCAAAAAATGACTTTTTTACCTCCATGAATTTGGTGCTAGACAAGTCTAGCACCAAAGTATAAATATGGAGTTAGTTTTGCACCGAATTAGAGTAAAAACAAATGACGCTAATTTGCTGCAAAAAGATTGCAAATTTTCTGGACAGCAGAATGAAAGCTACTGTTTCCATTTCTGTTGTTTTTTACCAGACGTTTTAGTATGAAATATGCTCTTGTGTCAAAACTTGAACAGAGAACACATTTTGCTCTTGAGCATAGTACTAAAGGACAGATTTGCATCTCACATAATTACATAAAATTTTGTATAATTGTGCTGACATTTTGCATAATTAAGTGAAAGAAAATTACACAAATTTCACACAACCCATAATCATAATCATCAACATCTGTACAATGCCTTCTTGCTTCTTTCTCACATTATACACATTTGTAGGCGAACCTCACCTAACACACAATCATGAGGGTAATAAAATGTTGGTAGGAAACATATATGCACTCCCGTTGAGTCACTGTTGTTGCTCAGGCCTCAAGTCAAATATTAGAGGAAAGCTCGAGGGCAGAATCTGATAAATAGATTGCATTCTAGGATGAGAATCATGGATCATATCCCAGAGTGCTTTTTCAATTGGTGGAGATCCATTAAATTATGTCTCCTCTTTAAGTGAATCTGATGCACTTGGCCAGCCACACAGCACAACAATGCAGTTGTGGAATTCCTTCAAAAGCACAAATTGTGTCATTTAGTGACAGTGGGATTGAAGTATAATCCTGGATGTATACCGGTGCCACACAGAGCACAGTATGAGTGCTCATTTGACCCCTCCTAATATATTCCAGCCTGTAATTACCTCTTTCACACAATTTGCTGCATGTAAAATCAATGCTTCAAATTTGTTGCACATTGGCTGCTTCCAGCTTTTTGTGGATGACATGTTTCAAGAGGAAATTGTGCAGAAAAATAATTTGGGTGTTGTGACCATATGAAGGCAGTCTGGCATCTCATTTGAGGGAGACCCCCACCTCAAATAGGGATTTAAACCATTTTTGGAGCCTTATATTGGCAATGAGAATATTGCACAAAACTTTAGCACACATTTACTCTTTTTGTTCCCTAAGTTTGAGCAGCACCCCGCCTCCCTTCTGCCATGTACAGAGATTGTTTTTGGATTCTGCAATATATGCATCACTACCTCAACTACTCTGCAGCATTGCCACGGTACAGTCCAGACCATGACACACTGTTCAAAATTTGCCCTGTTGTGGAACATTTCTCCGCAAAGTTTTTTAGTCCAGGGCAAAATTAGGGGTGTGTGAAATAATTATAATTTGCTTTTTGCATAGTTGTACAAATGTTTGGCAAGCCTGTGTAAAATTACTCATGTATACGTGAAATGCAACTCCATCATTTAATGCCATATTTTAGCACGAAATGCGTTGATTCACAAATTTTTGATGAGAAGATACATTTCACACTAAAATGTGCAAAGAACAAAAGCAGTGTGAATAGCGGATACTCGTGTTGTTTCCATGATTTGACTACGAATGGCGTATTCGTGGTAAATTGGAAAAGTGGCAAATTGGCAAAATTTCTGTAATTTTTCAGAAGTGTATATCAAAATTCCCCAAATTACAGGTATTACTCTGCCATAATTACATTTTGCCCAGGACTAGGAAGACTGTAGCAGTAGGCAACTCTTTGATGCCTTTCAAAGGAGAGTATATATACCTTGCAAGAGAGTTCTGTATTGTAGAAATTGGGTTATTAGTTGTGCAAGCTGTGAGGATTGCAAAAATAAAAGGTCCACTATGGTTTGCTTTTTGGGAATCAAGAACAACATCGTAGCACTTGATTCTCTCAGGGAAGTGAAACAGAGCAGTCTAAGGCCTACTCAGGGAGGTGGTGTGGGCTAGTGATCCCAATTTGCAGGCATTCAATAACCCTCAATAAATGATTGTTCAGTCAGTGCTTTTTCTTTAAAAAAGGAAAAGTACATTTGATAAACAGACACTGCGAAATGCTACACATTGATCTATAAATATATACATCAGGCAGATTGAATTACCTTTTGAAATTCTGAAATGGCACTTCACCCTTAATGGATTATAGCTATCACTTATACAAGATGAAACATCACATTATAGGGGTGTCCTGTGAAATAAAACAGGCCTATTGGCATTGTCAGGGGATTTACACATCAAAATATAAGGCGAGCCTGTTGTCTTTGTTAAGGGGTTAATACTTCAAAAACTCAATAGCCGCATATTAAAAATCATCTATATATTAATAAAATCATATATCATGTTTAAATGCAATCATTATTGTCAGTAATGCATTGCAACATTTATCCAAAACCAAGAACAGCAATCTGCTTTCACTAAAACATTGAAAATCAACATAATGGTGGTCATTCTGACCTCGGCGGTAAAAGGCGCCTACCGCCGGTCAGAAATCCTCCATAATTCCGCCGCGGTCGCGGTAATCCGCCACGGTCATTCTGACCCGCAGCAGCCAAACCTCTGAAAATCCGACAGCCACAACAGACCGCCAGACCAGCGGTCGGCAGAAAAGTGGAGGTGACCAAACCTCCACCGTCACGCCAATAGAAATACGCCCATGCCATTACGACCCACGAATCCACGCAGCGGTCTTTCAAACGCGGTTTTCCATTGGCGGTACACACCGCCGCGGTCAGAATACACACAAACGAACAAAACTTAGCCACATTGGACGATTTGAATTCCACACACCTGATACACATACACACACCACTCCCACACACACAATACAATATAAAACACACACCCACGTCACCCACAAACCCCTTCGACCAAAATCCAAAAAGAAGCACTGAGAGACACAGCAGCGATCACATAACACCATCACACAGAGGCACACTACACCATCACCCACACAATATCCACACACAAAACAACACACACCACCACACTCAACACACTTAACTACACATACTCCACCCCACACATCATACACACCACTCCATGGCACCCCAAAGACACCCCCGCTTCTCAGACGAAGAACTCAGGGTCATGGTGGAGGAAATCGTTCGGGTAGAGCCCCAGCTCTTCGGCACACAGGTCCAATACACCAGCATTGCCCGGAGGACGGAGCTATGGCAGAGGATTGTCGACAGGGTCAACGCTGTGGGACAGCACCCCAGAAATCGGGAAGACATCAGGAAGCGATGGAACGACCTACGGGGGAAGGTGCGTTCCATGGTATCCAGGCACAACATCGCCGTGCAGAAGACTGGCGGAGGACCCCCACCTCAACCCCCACAATTTACAACATGGGAGGAGGAAGTCTTGAACATCCTGCATCCTGACGGCCTCGCAGGAGTCGGCGGAGGAATGGATTCTGGTAAGTTGAAGCTTCAATACTGCTTCCCCACCACCTGCATGCCAAATCATACCCCAACCCTCACCCCCATCCTCGAACCCCACCCTCACCCCCACCCCTATCCTCACCCCCACCCTCACCCCCACCACCATCCTCACCCCCACCACCATCCTCACCCCCACCCCCAGCACACCTATTCCCTGCCAATGTCTCACCATCACAACCCACACATCCCAAAACCTAGGCCTGCATGCGTCCACTAAGCATGGACACCCATCACCAAAGCATGCCCAATGCATATACACATCCCCACCACAAGCCACCCTCACCAAAGCCCCCACACACGAATGCCAGCACTTGGAGACACGGGAACCCACAGATACACCCATATGGCACACATTGAAACTATAACCATACCTCTATACCCCTGCAGGACCCGACCGCCAACACACCGCCACGGAGGGCCCAGAATTCTCCACACCCCCCACCCAAGAGGCCGTCAGCGATGACAGCAGCTCTGTCGACCTGGACACTGATGACCAGCCCGGACCATCGGGGACCTCTGGACAGTCGGTTCCCCTCAGACAGCCACAGGCCTCTACAGACCCAAACCCCTCTGGGAACACCAGCACAGCTCCCACCCAGCGGGCCCATGCCTCTGTCTCCAGGGCGCGTCAATCTGCGGTGTGTCTACCACTACAGGGCACCCAGGATAACCCACCACCCCAACAACAACAGGGACCTGGGGGCAGTGGTAGTGGGCACACCGGCCAGGGGGCAGAGGCCCAGGGAAACAGGGGAACTCGGAGGGCAGCTGTGCGACAGGGGGGGGACGGGCCCAGGAAACCCACTCTCCACGAGGCCCTCACCACCATCATGGGAGCATACAACCGCTCCCAGGAGACGATGGCGACGGTACTGGCCAGGTTCCAGGAGATCCAGGTACTGCAGGAGGAACACTATCGGGGGTACAGGGAGGACATCAGAGCCCTCACTTCCACCCTGGTTACCATGGTAGGGCTGCTGCAGGAACTCATCAACACCAGGACGGACACTCAACAACAACAAAGGGCCCCTGCCACTAGCCTGGACCAAGAACAGCCAACCACCTCCGCCGGCGCTAGTGGACAGGAGGCCCCCGTACAACAGCAGCTCACCAGACCCCCACCTCCTGCAGGAGAAGAACCACCCCGCAAGAGGGCCCTGAGATCTCACAAGAAGATAGAGTAGGATGTCAAGACCCCCGCCAGCAAAGGATACCACCTGATGTCATCCCACTGTCCCACATTGTCACCCTGTCCATCCTTGAACTTCCCATGCTCCATCTCTCCACAGGCCTATGGACAATGCACCTGTGTGACTGTTACTCTGGACTCTGCCATGGACATTCCTTCACCATAGCCCCCACCCACTTGAAACCACCCATCCCATTTTGAGCACTGAAATAAACACCTATTTTGCACAAAACTATCTGGAGTCTGGCTGTGAATTCAAAACATTGTAATTGACATGACAGTGCAAATATGTCCATGTACATAGTGAAGTCAACAAACAGCTGCCACAAAGCTGTAGTCCATGGGGAAACGAAGCACAGGACTCGTAGTGGGGACCCCAGATCTGAAATAGGGAGGGAAAAGCCACAACTCAGTCATCATACACTGGGGCAAATAGACAGGCAGCAGAGATGCAGGAGAGTAGTTTACATTTACTAAATTATGTTTGAATTGTTACCTGTGTCCTATTGGAAGTACTGTGCAATGATTCTGTCCCTGTTGTCTGTTTCATCCCCGTCGTCTTCCTCCTCTTCACTCTCCACAGGTTCCACAGCTGCCACAACACCACCGTCTCGACCATCCTCCTGCAGGAAAGGCACCTGGCGGCGCAAAGCCAGGTTGTGAAGCATGCAGCAGGCCACGATGATGTGACACACCTTCTTAGGTGAGTACATTAGGGATCCACCTGTCATATGCAGGCACCGAAACCTGGCCTTTAGGAGGCCGAAGGTGCGTTCGATCACCCTCCTAGTACGCCCATGGGCCTCATTGTACCGTTCCTCTGCCCTGGTCCGGGGATTCCTTACTGGGGTCAGTAGCCACGACAGGTTGGGGTACCCAGAGTCCCCCAATAGCCATACACGGTGTCTCTCTAGCTGTTCCATCACGTAAGGGATGCTGCTATTCCTTAGGATGTAGGCGTCATGCACTGACCCAGGGAATTTGGCATTTACATGCAAGATGTACTGGTCAGCCAAACACACCACCTGATGTTCATGGAATGGTAACTTTTTCTGTTCCTGTACACCTGCTCACTGTCTCTTGGGGGAACCAAAGCCACATGGGTCCCATCAATGGCACCAATGACGTTGGGAATATGTCCAAGGGCATAGAAATCACCCTTCACTGTAGCCAATTCGCCCACCTCAGGGAAAAGGATGTAGCTCCTCATGTATTTCATCAGGGCAGACAACACTCTGGATAAAACCTTCGAAAACATGGGCTGAGACATCCCAGAAGCAATTCCCACTGTTGTCTGAAATGACCCACTTGCCAAGAAATGGAGTACTGACAGGACCTGCACCAGAGGGGATATCCCTGTGGGTTGGCGGATGGGGGACATCAGGTCGGGCTCCAGCTGGGCACACAGTTCATGTATAGTGGCACGGTCAAGCCGGTAGGTCAGGATAATGTGGCGTGCTTCCATTGTCAACAGGTCCACCAGCGGCCTGTACACGGGAGGATTCATCCGTCTCCTCGCCAAACCCAGCGGACGGTGCCTAGGAAAGACAACATGGAGCACACAGTCAAGCAACCCACAGGTACGTACTCACAGCTTGCACAGTAAACGATTCTCTATGCAGTGAATGGCGTGTATGAGTGGCTATGCAAGGCCTAGGCCTGTGTGATGCAGTTGAAATTGAGCCATGTGGACCCTCGAAATGGCGGCTGCCTGACCTCTGAAGTGTGACAATGGGATGTGAGGTCAATGCGCTGGCGTGGCACACCGCGGCGGTCGGCGGTCGAAGACCGCGGCGCGAAGCCGCATTGGTTAACATTGAAGCCTATGGGTTTCAGGAGCCAATGGCGAAGGGCGCCGGCGGTGGCGGTACGCACCGCCGCGGTACACACCGCCGCGGGCGTGACCGCCATTTTCTATCTACTTATTCACTCGCGACTTGAACTTTCACAGGAGAGGACCTATACTGCAAGTGTTGCTGTGACCTCGGTCTGGAAGGGACAATGGCTGCTGCGCCTGGGGAAAGGGCCCCTGCCTTCACTGGAGAAGAGTTGGAGAAACTTGTGGATGGGGTCCTCCCCCAGTATGCGCTACTCTACGGTCCTCCAGACCAACAAGTGAGTTTAATTCAATATGGATTTGGGGCCACTGGCTGGCTTGGGGGCCTGGCGGGGGGCCTGGCGGGGATGGGGGGCATGTTGGGCCTGGCGGGGGGCCTGGCGGGGATGGGGGGCATGTTGGGCCTGGCGGGGGGCCTGGCGGGGGGCATGGCGGGGATGGGGGGCATGTTGGGCCTGGCGGGGGGCCTGGCGGGGGGCTTGGCGGGGATGGGGGGGCATGTTGGGCCTGGCGGGGGGCCTGGCGGGGATGGGGGGCATGTTGGGCCTGGCGGGGGGCCTGTCGGGGGGCCTGGCGGGGATGGGGGGCATGTTGGGCCTGGCGGGGGGCATGGCGGGGGGCCTGGCGGGGATGGGGGGCGTTGGGCCACTGGCAACGAAAATGCAGACAAACTTGAACGTGGTATTTCTCCCTCCCTGTACGTGTCACATAGGTCCGCGCCCATGAGAAGATCGGGATTTGGCGTGCCATCGCCAAGGAAGTCCGGACCCTGGGGGTCCACCATCGACGGGGCACCCACTGCCGCAAGAGGTGGGAGGACATCCGCCGCGGGACCAAGAAGACCGCCGAGTCTCTGCTGGGGATGGCCTCCCAACGTAGGCGGGGTGCCTGCCGTCAACTGACCCCCCTGATGTTCCGGATCCTGGCGGTGGCCTACCCTGATTTGGATGGGCCCGTGAGGGCAGCACAGCAGACACAAGGGGATGAGTACAAGCATAATCTACTCTGTTGTCGCGCAGTGGAGGTGTCTGGGTGGGGGAGGAGGGCTGTGGGTCCCCCTAGGCCAGGGCGATATCTGTAGGCTGGGCACCCCCGTAAGCCCCTGTGTCCCCAGCCACCACCCTCAGTAGTGTGCCAGTACAGCCATCCCTGGGCCGTGTCATCCATGGGTGCAGTTGTCAGCTCTAGGCGTGTAGGGCATGTTCCACGGAATGCGTAGCGGACCCCAAGTGCGCAACTTAGTGCAGGGGGCATCTGTGTCTGTCATGTCCGCTAACTGTATCGGTGATCCATGTATTTAAAATCTCTCCCCCCCCTTTTTGTTTGTCTTTCTGTGCTTGTGTGCATCAGCATCATCAGGCGGAGGAGAAGTGGCATCGGGGCAGGAGGGAGCTGCATCTCACATGGCCCAGGAGGGCCATGCCACAGAGTCTGACTGGACCAGTGAGACGGAGGGCGAGGGGAGCTCCACAACGGGGACGACTGGACCCTGCAGCGACACGGACACGTCCTCGGAAGGGAGCTCCCTTGCGGGGGTGGCACCATCCGTGCCCCCCGCCATTACAGGTACAACCGCCACCCAGCGCACCATCTCCGCCCTCCCAGCAGCCCCTCAGCGTTCGCCCCGTGCCCGCTCTGCCAGGAAGCCGGGCATCTCCTTCGCCCCAGGCACCTCAGGCCCTGCCCCTGTTACCCCCGCTGCCCTCAGTGAGGAGGTCATTGACCTCCTCCGAACGCTCATTGTTGGGCAGACTACCCTTTTGAATGCCATCCAGGGGGTGGAGAGGGAGGTTCATCGCAGCAATGCGTACCTGGAGGGCATTCATTCGGGTCAGGCTGCCCATCAGCGATCGTTCCAGGCTCTGGCCTCAGCACTGACGGCAGCCATTGTCCCTGTCTCCTGCCTCCCTCTACTAACTCCCTCCTCCCAGTCTCCTGTTCCTCTGCCTGTCCCACCCACACCATCAGACCAGCCTGCACACACCTCAACACCCAAGAGCAGCTCATCCAAACATAAGCACCACAGATCACGCAGACATTCACACAAGCAACATTCCGATGCAGACATGCCAACAGTCACTACCACCTCTGTGACCCCCACCTCCTCGTCTCCCTCCCTGTGACGTCTACACTCACACCTTCATTCACCTCACCATCAGCCAGTGTTTCCATCACCAGCACACCCTCCAGTACAGTCCGCACACGTGCAGTCACCACCCCCACTGCCATTTACACGTCCCCTGTGTCCTCTCCCACTGTGTCTGTCACCCCCTCTTCCACACCACACAAACGCAGCCACCCACCCACCCAACAGCCATCCACCTCACGACAGCCTATCCCTCCTGCACCTGCACCCAAAGACAGCAAACGTGACTCACCTACAACCACATCCTCTCCCTCCACTCCCATTCCCACTGTACCTATCACTCTCCATTGTCCCAAGAAAATCTATCTCTCTACTGCTACCTTCTTTCCTGACCCTGAGCCCCCCCCTCCTTCTCGTCGGGGTAAGAAGAGCACCTCAGCCACCACCAGCCCTGCAGCCCCCTTGACAAGGGTGCAGGGGTATTGGAGCCCACCAGCCCGCAGGTCTGGATCTTCGCCCAGCAGCAAGGGGACAGCCAGCCCACCCCCTGGGAAGAGGAGCAGAAGGCGGAAGGGCCGCCGCAGGAGCCCGGGTTCTATATCCCCCCAGGACACTAGCCAGCCACCGTCAACAGCCACAGCTCCAAAGGGAGGAAAGGGCCACAGACTCCCGACTAAGGAGGGCAAGGGCAGCAAGGCGGAGAAGTCAGGCAGCAGGCCTGCTGCCCATGGAGGAACCGTCACAGCTGCCCAGGGAGAGCCCACCACCCCCATAGCCGCTGCCCAGGGAGGACCCAGCCCGGCTGGCCAGGAGGGCCCCACCACCCACAGCCCAGGTGGGCATTGAAGGAGCACCATCACCGCTGCCCAGGAGGGCACCACCAGGCAATGAGCAGTTGGCCATAGAATGGCCGCCGTCTCCAGCACCGCTCCGCTGGGGACCGCCGTCTCAGGATCCGCTGAACTGGGCCCTTCAAGGCAAGAACCGCTGAACTGGGCCCTTCAAGGCAAGAACCGCTGAACTGGGCCCCGCCGTCTCCAGCACCGCTCCGCTGGGGACCGCCGTCTCAAGATCCGCTGAACTGGGCCCTTCAAGGCAAGAACCGCTGAACTGGGCCCTTCAAGGCAAGAACTGCTGAACTGGGCCCTTCAAGGCAAGAACCGCTGAACTGGGCCCTTCAAGGCAAGAACCGCTGAACTGGGCCCCGCCGTCTCCAGCACCGCTCCGCTGGGGACCGCCGTCTCAAGATACGCTGAACTGGGCCCTTCAAGGCAAGAACCGCTGAACTGGGCCCTTCAAGGCAAGAACCGCTGAACTGGGCCCTTCAAGGCAAGAACCGCTGAACTGGGCCCTTCCAGGCAAGAACCGCTGAACTGGGCCCGCCGTCTCCAGCACCGCTCCGCTGGGGACCGCCGTCTCAAGAACCGCTGAACTGGGCCCTTCTAGGCAAGAACCGCTGAACTGGGCCCTTCAAGGCAAGAACCGCTGAACTGGGCCCTTCAAGGCAAGAACCGCTGAACTGGGCCCTTCAAGACAAGAACCGCTGAACTGGGCCCTTCAAGGCAAGAACCGCTGAACTGGGCCCTTCCAGGCAAGAACCGCTGGCCCTTTGGCAGACGTGGCAGGGCAGGATCTGTCTCGGGCAGGGCTGCAGGATGTCCTCTGGCCAACATGCCTCCTCCAGTGGCAGTGGAGTCTGTTATGGACTGTTTGGACTGTGGCTTTGCACTCCCCAGGAAGGCCCAGTGGGCAGGCCACACACTGTATGGACTGTATGGACTGTGGCTTTGCACTCCCCAGGATGGCCCAGTGGGCAGGCCACCCACTGTATGGACTGTATGGACTGTGGCTTTGCACTCCCCAGGATGGCCCAGTGGGCAGGCCACCCACTGTATGGACTGTATGGACTGTGGCTTTGCTCTCCCCAGGATGGCCCAGTGGGCAGGCCACCCACTGTATGGACTGTATGGACTGTGGCTTTGCTCTCCCCAGGATGGCCCAGTGGGCAGGCCACCCACTGTATGGACTGTATGGACTGTGGCTTTGCACTCCCCAGGATGGCCCAGTGGGCAGCCCACCCACTGTATGGACTGTATGGACTGTGGCTTTGCTCTCCCCAGGATGGCCCAGTGGGCAGGCCACCCACTGTATGGACTGTATGGACTGTGGCTTTGCACTCCCCAGGATGGGCCAGTGGTCATGGAGTCCCCTCGTGGATCTGGCGTCGTGTACTCAAGTGGCTGAGGTGCCCCCCCTTCCCTTCCCCCTGAGGTGCCTGTCCTTTTTTCTTTCTGATGCCCCTGCAGTGTTCTCTCCGTGGAGTTCTTGTCGTGGGACTGGGCCTTGCCCCTTTGCTCAGGACCCCTGTGGTCCACGGACAGTGGTTGGACTACATATAGTAGATGTATATATTTTGTACATAGTTTATTTATTTATTTGGATTACTGCTGTCCATTTTTCAATATATCTGCCCGTTTAAGATCTCTTCTTTTGGTCTTTGCATTATTTCGGAGGGGGGGGTTTGTGGGTTGTGACAGTGATCTGTGGGAATGCATTGATGTGTGTGTTGTAGTGGGTGTGGGTGGGTGGGTGTGTGCCGGTAATCTTTTCCCTCCCCTGTGTCGTAGGTGCAGTACTCACCGATGTCTTCCGCGCCGCCGGGCGTGCTCCTGGTACAGGAGCAGGTATAGGAGTGCGGGGATGACCTGTAACTCGGGTTCCATACTGCCGGAATCTCGCGTGGAGTATGTGGAGGTGAGCGTTTTCCCGTTCGTAGTCTGTTTCCGCCGTGTTTTTATCGGCGGTGCTCCCGCCCCGGAAAAGGTGGCGGATTGGTGGGTCGTGATAGGGTGGGCGGTACATTGTCTGCCGCCTGGCTGTTGGCGGTGACCACCACGCTGTTTGTTTGTTCCGCCGTGGCGGTCGGAGTGTTAATGCGGCGGGCTGTGTTGGTGGTTCCCGCCAGGGTCAGAATTGCATATTTTGGACCGCCGGCCTGTTGGCGGGTTGGCCGCCGCTTTATCACCGACCGCCAGGGTCAGAATGACCCCCAATGTGTTTGAGTCTTTTGTTTACAACTTTAGACCGTATAACGTATAACTATAGAAAAAACTCTTGAAATCACTGCACCCCTAGTGTTTATAACAAACTCTCCGGCATTAAATATGTCGTAAAACAGATGTAATCCTCTCCTGGGATATTAAAATTCAAAATCACAGGAGACTTATGGTTAGTTTTTAAATTCTTGCTGCGGAGGGGCTTATATAACTCCTGCAGTCCCTATAACACTTTGCTAAGATGTTGGCAGTGTCCCTGGCAATACAGGCAGCACAGAGCAGGGGACATCTGTCAACAAAACATTTGCAGGTTATTATGGGGTGCTCCAGCCATGGAGTAGTTAATATCTTAGCAGGTCTCTCCCAATGTCATTTAGTGAATGCACCCTTAGGCCATGTGCTTTCTTTTATGAGGATGCATGGTTCTACCAAACACACCACCAGGGTGGATTTCTGTGTGTGAGCTGCAGGGGTGGCCCTAAGGTCCCTTGAAGCCCAACCAGCTCTCACACACAGCTCTGTAGTGGGAGCTAGCTACACCTTTTTTCCTAGTCCTACTGAGAGGGAGCAGTTCCCTTGTGCTCCAGTGGCAGAGAACATCATTTTTGTTTTGGGTCTCGGGGATGGGGTCCTGCTACCTGCTATTGGTCATCGGGGTCTGAGGATGGGTTCCTAGGCCCCCTTTAGGTTTATGCTGGCCTGGGGGATGTGTCACCCAGGCTTCATGAGAGTCTGGGTAGGGGGCCTCACACACAACCCCTCCCTGAAAAAGAAAATAAATTAATCTTGCCCTGATCCCTGACACTGGCCCACCCTGGGGGTAAGCTTAGAAGAGGTAGCAGATCTTCAAGTCCTCTGTCACTCTGTTTAGGCATATTAAAATGTGCAAATGCTTTGAATGTGCATAATTCGGGCTCTGTTGTGTAGATTTCCCAGATCTTGGAATCATTTGGTCCTGGGGGCAGGCATTAGCCAGCCACAGTAGCTTTACAAAGTCCTGCTCACTCACAGTCTTGAACCACTGAAGATCATCAACCTCCAAAAGTCTTAATGAAAAACCTTTGATTGGGATGAACCACTGATTTTTGTCTGATTGAGCTTCATGGCTGTTCAGCCTTGAAGGGAGGCTAGAAATTGTGTCCTTGCTATCTTTTGATTTGGGCAAATCACCAACTTCTATCCATCTGTATTCCATTGTTGTCAGGTGCCGACTTTGCTTAGGTCACAGTCTACTAGAACTCAAAATTAGATATATTCATAGTTCCCATGAGTAGTTCATGTGGAATGGTTCTTATTTACAGTAATTCATAATTCCTGCATCCAGTTGTCAACATCTTAATGTTTTTTTTAATTATTACAGTTTTTTCTTTTTCTTTCCTATCTGTACTATTGCTCTAGTACTGTTGTATAAGAAGCAGTTGCATTTTCCTGAGGAAGGGCTTTCTGCTTTTCTAAAAAAACAAAAAACAAAAAAACAACAGAGATAGCAATAATGACTAAAACTAGCTTATCCAATAGGAATCTGATTTCCATGACTTTGTGGAAAATCAGCACATAACTCATGTGACGATGTCTACCTCTCTCTCCCATGGCCTATTTATCCAGTTTCCTACTGCAGTGAGATGCAATCATGTATATCTGCATTGTTTTGAAGTATTTGCAATATCTAGATGTGTTATCTTGCATTGCTGATGTACAACAGATTGCAGTAATCCAATTTCTACAATATGGGGAAGCTCATATGTTTGTTTTGCCATCCAAATACTATAGTGTTACTACATTCTTCTTTTAATTAAGATGATAGTTGATCATCTTCTCTACATCATTTACCTGGAGTTTGATGGTAGGCTTAAAAGAAACAAAAAGTTCCTGTCTTCACTGGAAGAGTTCATTGTCAGGAAGCTCTGGCTAGATGGAAGAAGCATTTCAATATCGTTGCTGGCTATTAGAAATAGTAGATGTGATCCAGACAATTCATGTTACCATTTAGAGACACTGATCAGTCATCAACACTAAAGACAATTTGTTATTCCTCTATAAGCATTTCGTAAATCAGTGGTATGGTTTCATAAGTTGAGAAAACAGGCTGGTGTAAACACTGGGGACAAAAAGAACCCTAATCGAAATGTTGTAGCTCACCAATTCAAATCTCACATATGTGCTTCAAACTTGAAAAAAACACTCCTAGCAAATCTGAGATTGTTTAGAATATTTCTGAAAAATATTAATTGATAAGAGCGGCAACCTGTTTGTCCACTGAGTTGTAGGCAGCTGTCATTTGACAAAGGGATATTGTCAATTAGTGGTTTTCAATCAAAGGTGTTAGGAAATCTTCTCAGTCACTCATTGATATCAGCAATTTATTTTTGCATGTCTGAGGAGTAGTGGTGGTTGTTGAATGTGGCATCAGTCTCCTAGTATTCTTGGAGTTTTTTAGCTGCCTCACTTTTAAGTATTTGCTTTGGAAGTGTAGTTTAGATGCCGGATGGTATTTTACTAGATTTATAGATTTGACATTGGGTTTCTTCATTTTCAGGAACAGAAAGGCACTGAGATACACAAAAGTGTCAAAGAAGTAAAAACCTGTAACAAAATACCTAGACCAAGTTGGTTGTTGAATTCCTTCCTTGCTGGTGCAGTTCTATTACCTACTATCTTGTTGGATGCATTAATTTAACTCATTTTCATCTCAGTTAGAAGAAGTGTCCAATAAGAAGTAGATGCAGGATGTCTGTGACGAAGGTAGAAAGATCATAGAGTGGTTTCCCAATGGATTCTCAATAATCTCTACATGGAATGTATTCACCTTCTCCTATAACTCCATTAATGAAATAAGTTTTATTTATGCAAGTGTACATGATCCTGTAACAGATCCTTCTTTTACCTTCATATGTGGCCCCTCTACCTGTGGTGTTATCTTACATATTTGGAGAAGATATTAGAGTAAAGAAAGACAAAAGCCATTCCAAAGTCCTATCCACCTATGGAAATCCAGAATAAGTTGGAGTAGAGGTTGAAAACAGCATGCAATCATTTTCTAATATCTTTTGTGTGGCTCATGGTAGAAGCCATAGTGGTCTGATGATTATATATTTGTCCATGCTATATGATTAGCTGTTTTAAAATGCTTTGACATAGAGGTTGCCATTTTTTCTAGGTCACAAATGTTAGCATTTTGGCAGATGTATACTTTTACTGTAAACAACATTAGCTTGTGTGAAAGTCTTCACATTATGAATGAATATGATTTACTATGATTACAGAAAGCTTGGTTTCTTCTTTCTAATTACACCCATAGTTGATGGCCTTTTTTTGACACAGCAATTGCAGTGTGAACAGAAATATAAAGAACACTTTAATTCATTTTATATTGTAAATTGTTTATTCATGGATGATGGAGTCGTAAATCTGATTTCTGATAAAGTACTCAGATGAGTCTTCGCCTTGAGTGGACAAAATGCTCGGCATGAGGAGCCCATGATCACTGCGTGTTGTGTGCTGATTGGCTGAGTGTTCGTAACATCACCTCGTCCTGCACCCGGGAACCGGGGGGAGCGCTAGTGCTCCCCCCATGGGCACCCCACCCACACCCCCCGGTTGTGGATGGAAGGGGAATCCCTTCCCCTTCCACCCCGACCCCCCCTCGGCAATCCGATGACATCAGCGCACTCACAGTGCACTGACGTCATCAAATATTGCCGAGGGACGCGCTGGAAGCAATTTGCTTCCAGCGCGTCGGGGAGAAAGGACCTAAAAGGTAAGTCCTTTCCTCTTTGGGGGTTGGGGGGAAAACAGACACGGGGGAAAGGAAAGGGTTTTTCCTTTCCCCCTGTGCCTGTTTTCAGTGGGTTCCTGCTCCACAATCGCGGGCCGGGCCTGCGATCGTGGAGCAGGAATCCCCACTAGCCACCAGGGAGTTATTTTTGCTGTTAGTTTTGGGAGCGACCCCTTGGGCAAGGGTTGCTCCCATGGGGGGCTAATTTTTTCCGTATTTCGCCACCCCCCGGGGGCAGATCGGACGATTTTTCGGTCCAGGGGGGGCCGAAATCGACTAGACACCAGGGAAATCATTTTTGGAATGTATTTTAGGGAGCGACCCCTTGGGCAAGGCTTGCTCCCATTGGGGGCAATTTTTATCCGTATTTGGGCCCCCTCCTGGGGGAAGATCGGCCGATTTTTCGGCCGATCTGCCCCGGGGTGGCCGAAATCCACTAGACACCAAGGACATTATTTTTGGAATGTATTTTAAGGAGCGACCCCTTGCCCAAAGGGTCGCTCCCATTGGGGGGCATTTTTTTTTTTGTATTACGGCCCCCCCTGGGGGCAGATCGGACGATTTTTGGGCAGATCGGTCCCCAGGGGGTCCGAAATCCACTAGACACCAGGGAAATCATGTTTAGAATGTATTTTAGGGAGCGACCCCTTGGCCAAGTGTCTCTCTCATTGGGGGCAAATCTTTTCCATATTTCGGCCCCCCTGGGGGCAGATCGGCCGATCTGCCCCCAGGGGGGGCCAAAAACCACTAGACACCGGGGAAATTATTTTTTTTGTTTTAGGGGAGTGACCCCTTAGGCAAGGGTCGATGCCCCGGGGGCAATAATTTATTTTTATGTTTCGCCCCCCCTGGGGCTAGATAGGCCATGTTTTTAGCCGATCTGGCCCCCGGGTGGGGGTCGAAACCCACTAGGTGCCAGGGATTGTGAGGTGTGTGTGTATTTTGTGTGTTTGTGGGCACCCCTTGGGCAAGGGTCGCCCCCCCAAAGGGGGGAAATTTCGTATTGGCCATGTCTGCCTCCCTTGGGGGCAGATGGGCCTATTTTTGTAGGCCCATCTGCCCCCAAGGAGGGCAGAAACCACCAATACGGCAGGGATTTTTTTGGGGGTTCCCCTTTTTTTGTTTAGTGCTGGGGGTGCCCCCCGTTTGCCGCCTTTGGCAAGGGTCTCCCCCTAAAGGGGGCACAGAGCTGTTGGCCATTTCTGCCCTCCTTGGGGGCAGATCGGCCAATTATTTTACGCCCATCTGCCCCTCAGGGGGGCAGAATCCACTTAGGCACCAGGGACAATTTCTAAGTTCTTGGTGGCGGGGTGTTTGTCAACTGGCGAAGTATTTGTATTTGTGATTATAACAGTTTATTTCTTCTTTTTGTTCTAGTTCAAAGCTTTTGCTTCCTTTGCTGTGGATCCTTGCAGTTTTGGCAGTAGTTGTCCTGTGGTTTGCATAGTTGCATGTTTTAGGTAAGTGAAAGCAATTTACTCCAAAGGAGTATTGTTGACATGCATGAATGACATGTTTGTAGGTGGTATACCAAATGCAGTATTGTGTGTGAAATTGTCCTTAGATTTGAGCACAATGAGATTTGTGTTGTCATAAGTCTAATTTTCTTTTTTCTTTTTAGTGGGATATCATTGGTGATTGCTGTGTCTGTGCAGAGTAGTTGCTGGTGAGTAGCTTGTTCAGTCAAATGAGTGGTATCGTTTTTTAGTACATAACTCTTTGTGATAAAGATACACTTTGTTTATTACTTATTTTGGTGCTAGTTGTTGTTGGCAATCCATTTGTTGTTAGTGAGGATCATGGCTAGCCGCAGAGTGACCGCACAGCAGGTTGTTGGCATGCTCTTTGAGTCGTCTTCCGACCATGATTACGAGACTGACTCTGCATCTGAGGCAGAGGAGGAAGTGAGAGATTCTGGCAGTGAGTTTTCTGTCCGAGAGTATTCTTCTGATGAGGAAGCTACTCTCAGAGCAGATGAAGGGCCTGTTTTAGAGGAGGACATTGATGTGCCAAGAGTGCAGCAGCCTGGGGCTGAAGGGTTTCCCATTAGAAGACCTGACACCTGGATTGCCCCAAACATGGAGCAGCCACAGTTACCTGCATTTACTGGTCTCCCAGGGTGTAGAGTCAATACGGAAAACTTTTTGCCTGTCCATTTCTTTCACTTGTTTATGGACGATGTATTTTTGGAAGAGATTGTGGAGCAGACTAATTTGTATGCAGAGCAATATTTGAGGGACAACGCTGCCAGACTTAGGCCTCAGTCTAGAGCTACTCAGTGGGTTCCCACATATCTGGAAGAGATGAAAAAGATTTAGGTTTGACTTTTTTGATGGGGTTGATCAGGAAGCCGTCACTGGCTTCTTATTGGTCTACTAGTCCCTTGATGGCAACGGCTATATTTCCTGTAACTATGACACGTAATCGCTATTTGCTTATACTTCGTATGCTGCATTTTGTATACAATGCTTTAGCCTTGCCACGAGATCACCCTGATTGTGACAGTCTTTTAAGATTAGGCCTGTCCTTGATCATTTTGTAGATCCGTTTTCAGAGGTCTATGTTCCAGGCAAAGAGATAAGTGTGGACAAGTCTTTGGTCCTTTTCAAGGGGCGTTTAGTTTTTAAGCAGTACATTCCTAGTAAGAGGGCACGGTATGGGATTAAATTGTATATGCTGTCAGAAAGCAGTACAGGATATGTGTATATTTTCCGGGTCTACACTGGTAGGGATTCCAGTATTGACCCTCCTGGTTGTACGGCCACCTTTGGAGTTAGCGATAAAATAGTGTGGGAACTTGGTAGACGACTGTTTAACAAAGGTCACCATTTGTACGTAGATCATTTCTACACTGGAGTGCAGTTGTTCAAGGAGTTGTTTAGAGTGGACACTGTTGCTTGTGGCACAATCCGTTCTAACCGGAAAGGCTATCCAAGGGAGCTTGTCTGTAAAAAACTTGAGAGGGGACAGTGCAGTGTCTTGCGGAATAATGAGCTGCTAGCTCTGAAATTTTCAGACAGGCGGGATGTGTACATGCTATATACTATCCATGATGAGAGTACTTCCCCTGTGACTGTTTGGGGTCAGGTTGCGGAAGTGCGCAAACCTGCGTGCATTTTGGACTACAATAGGCACATGGGTGGTGTTGATAGAGTACATCAGAGGTTGGAACCTTACACTGCTCTTCATAAGTCTTACTTGTGGTATAAAAAGTTGGCCCTACATTTATTTCATCAGGCAACTTTTAATGCTTTTATTGTGTTCAAGGATTGTTCACCTGAGTCAAGGATGACATTTGTTCAATTTCAGGAGACAGTGATAGAGAGCCGTATTGTGGTGGAACGGGCAAGAGTTCCTAGAGTAGAAGTGGTGGAGGAAGTGGGTAGATTGGAAGATCGCCACTTTTCAGATCATATTTCTCCCACTCCGAAAAAAAGACTTGCCCACAAAGAAATGTAGAGCATGTGCCCGGAGATCATTCCAGGGTGAGAGCCGGATGTACTGCCCTGAATGCCCTTCAAAGCCTGGGCTGTGTGTGCCCGGCTGTTTTAGAAGTTACCACATTAGGAAAAAACTGGGGGAAATACCGTGAGGGTAAACTGCCTGTTGTATATTCTCATATGTTCAGTTTCACGGTTGGCATTACTGTCATGTATTTAGTTAGAGCTTTTGTGTTTGTAGTTTTGTACTTTTTTTATTATTAGTTAGTGGTTTCTTTGTTGTTTATAAACAAAAAAAATGTGATGGCGGTGTGCGTGGGGTGGCGCTTGTCTGGCAGTGTGCGTGGGGTGGCCTTTGGCTGGCGGTGTGCATGGGGTGGCGCTTGGCTGGCAGTGTGCGTGAGGTGGCGCTTGGCTGGTGGTGTGTGTGGGGTGGCTCTTGGCTGGCGGTATGGGTGGGGTGACGCTTTGCTAGCGGTGCCAGCCAAATGCCAGTCCACACACTCATCAGCTGGTGTGATTTCTGTATCAGGCATGTGGGCGCATGAAAGTGATGGGCCCTTGACTGGCGCTGTCTGTCGATGCGAGTGTTGTAATGTGCTGGGCCCGTGGCTGGCGGGGTGAATGGTCTTGTGCATGTCAAGTATGAAAGGTGTGTGAATGGACTGTTAAGCGGTTGGTGCCTTGCCATGGCTTTACAGCTCACGAGCTGTGAGTCATTGGTTCAGTTATTTTGGCCTTTCAGTTATTACCAGTGCATTTCACTTTTGTGAAATCTCTTGTTAATAAAATGTGATCTACTGAACCATCACTCACTCTCGTGCCAAATCCAACCAGTATGTGTGGTAAAAATAAAAAAAACCTGCTCCGCTGTAATCAGGTGTCGCTACACACTTGTGACACGCTAGTTGTCTCAGGTGGGACCCTTATGATGAAGCATGCCACCAACTTGGTTGGTGGGTGAGGGGTCTTTTTCACATAACCCAAGTGTGTTTCTTTTCACAATTTTAGTGTTTGGCATATCACAGACATATGTGGACACATCAAAATGATATATTACAAAACTACCTGTGTTTGGGGAGGAGGGGGCACCTATGTTTTTGGTCCTGGGTGCGGCCTTCATCTAGGGAAACCTACCAAACCCAGACATTTTTTTAAACTAGACACCCCAATGAGTCCAAGGAGGTGTGGCTTGCGTGGATCCACCAACAGTTTCTTACCCAGACTCCTCTGCAAACCTAAAAAAAACATATTTTCCTGACTTTTGTTTGTACGATCACCACTCCAGCACAAAATTCCTACTCCCCAGCGTTCCCCTCAGTCTCCCAAGTAAAATGATACCTCACTTGTGTGGGTCCCCAAAGCAGAGTCAGCCTAAAGATGTATAAAAGAAGAATACGTGCTTATCAACTCGCTGTGCTATCCCCATAATCTCTACAAGTTTGTGGCCTTTTTCTGTTGCAGGCACCTGGCCCACCCACACAAGTGAGGTATCATTTTTATTGGGAGACTTGGGGGAACACTGGCTGGAAGGAAATTTATGGCTCCTCTCAGATTCCAGAACTTTCTGTCACCGAAATGTGAGGAAAACGTGTGTTTTTGCCAAATTTTGAGGTTTGCAAAGGATTCTGGGTAACAGAACCTGGTCAGAGCCCCACAAGTCACCCCATCTTGGATTAAAAAATGCATAGGTTTGGTAGGTTTCCCTAGGTGATGGCTGAGCTAGAGGCCAACATCTACAGGTAGACACTTTGCAAAAAACACCTCTGTTTTCTGTCAAAAAATGGGATGTGTCCACGTTGTGTTTTGGGGCATTTGCCTTTCGCGGGCGCTAGGCCTACCCACACAAGTGAGGTATCATATTTATCGGGAGACTTGGGGGAACGCTGTGTTGGTGGAAATTTGTGTCTCCTCTCAGATTCCAGAACTTTCTGGGAACATAGAATAGCAAATCAAGTGTTATTGCCCCTTGTCTTTCTCTCCATTTTTTCCTTCCAAATATAAGAGAGTGTGTAAAAAAGACGTCTATTTGAGAAATGCCCTGTAATTCACATGCTAGTATGGGCACCCCGGAATTCAGAGATGTGTAAATAACCACTGCTCTTCAACACCTTATTTTGTGCCCATTTTGGAAATACAAAGTTTTTCTTGATAGCTATTTTTCACTCTTTATATTTCAGCAAATGAATTGCTGATCACCCGGTATCGAATTAAAACCCACTGCAGGGGCCAGCTCATTTATTGGCTCTGGGTACCTAGGGTTCTTGATGAACCTACAAGCCCTATACATCCCCGCAACCAGAAGAGTTCAGCAGACGTAACGGTATATTGCTTTCAAAAATCTGAAATTGCAGGAAAAAGTTACAGAGTAAAACGTAGAGAAGAATTGCTGTTTTTTTCCACCTCAATTTCAATAAAAAAATTCAGTTGTTATTTTCTGTAGGAAACCCTTGTAGGATCTACACAAATTACCCTTTGCTGAATTCAGAACTTTGTCTACTTTTCAGAAATGTTTAGGTTTCTGGGATCCAGCATTGGTTTCATGCCCATTTCTGTCACTGACTGGAAGGAGGCTGAAAACACAAAAAATCGTAAAAATGGGGTATGTCCCAGTAAAATGCCAAAATTGTGTTGAAAAATTTGTTTTTCTGATTTAAGTCTCCCTGTTCCTGAAAGTTGGGAAGCTCGTGATTTTAGCACCGCGAACCCTTTGTTGATGCCATTTTCAGGGAAAAAAACACAAGCATTCTGCAGCCCCTTTTTCCAATTTTTTTTTAAAAACAAACTTTTCACTGTATTTTGGCTAATTTCTTGGTCTCCTTCAGGGGAACCCACAAAGTCTGGGTACCTCTAGAATTCCTAGGGTGTTGGAAAAAAACGACTCAAATTTGGTGTGGGTAGCTTATGTGAACAAAAAGTTATGAGGGCCTAAGCGCGAACTGCCCCAAATAGCCAAAAAAAGGCTCGGCACAGGAGGGGGGAAAGGCCTGGCAGCGAAGGGGTTAATCTACTATGACTATTGTGGTGTCAATGCCTATCTGAGGGATCGATCTGGGTTTTTTCTGTTTGATCATTTGTCCACAGGCTACATGTCACTCTACCTGTGATCTGACAATATGTTGCTTCAGGCCTGGGTCAGAGGGCTTGTCCGACCACGTGTTTCTGACTTGGGGTTGATGAAGAGGTCACATCAGGCGGAACTGACAATAGTAATGTGAGTTTATTGTTATGCTCACACATATCATGGTGTACATTGACATTGTTTTTATGTCTATCAACATTCCACCCTCTATTTGAATTTTCAACATTTTATCCATCCCATACTTCTTTATAGTCATATTTTTCAAGGTTTGATGTGCCCACTGCTATTTCTCTAGTTACTTGCGTTCTGTCTAATTTGAGGACAGTGTTTTTACAGCAGGAATTCCCCACGTGTAGGAAAGAACACAAAAAATGCATAAGAATGAGAATGGGAAGCAATGACATGCACTGTCTGATCACTCACCAGGGGAGTCAGGAAAACCAATAAAATATCCAGTCCTGTTCAGGGGCACCTCCCTCCTTACTCATGTCGGCTTGTAGATGATGCAGTTCTTGGATGGCAGAAGTAAGTGTCCCATTGTTGTCATTACTGGAGATAAATGTACAACAAGATGCACAGATTTTGGTGAATACCCCACCCTCCATTGCAGTCATCAAGTCCAACACATACCGATGTATGGATTGCTCTTAGTTATTCTCTGTCGGCGTTTAGGCCAAGCTTAGTATCACAGATCACTTTCAACATTTCCCACCTGGTTATCTGCAATTAGCAGGTGTTTGCTTTTGTCTGTAGGGTGAAGAAGGGTATTGACCCTCCCGCCTTTACTTTAGTGTCAGTAAACTTTCTGAATTCTTCCAGAATATCTTTGTACTGAGCCCAGCCAAAATAATCAGCAGTTCTTTTTTCTCGAGCCAGATCCAACGTAGCTGTTTTCCTCTGTAGCAGATGTTGGAACAACTCAACAGGTCTTCTCCAGGAACGACCAGGATCGGGTGTGTATGGTTATGAGGGAGCAGAGGCCCTGAGGGACGAGCTGAGAGTAGGTGTGTTCTCAACTGCATGTAGAAGTCCATCAAAGCAGAGGTGCCCCAGTACATGTCTGGTACATGCAGTCTTGCTTCACAGATTTCATTCATGCTGAGTGGGATTGTACCTTTTCCTCTGAAACACAAGGAATACAGTATAAGTTTCTGTAGAATTAGGGGTTGCCCCTTCCCCTCCAACTATGTGTACCTACCGCATTCCAGATTTCCTGACATGGGGTATCTATGCTGGTATTCAATACTCCCCTATGAGACTTGTTTCCCCTTGTATCATTGAGAAGGATGTCTCTATGCAGGAACTTCATGTCTGGGGTCCACTTTTTATTAAAGAAGACTGCACCAGACATGTTAAGGGCCAATATGGGGCCACAGACGGAGGCAGGAGCAGTTATGTTTGTGCATTGGTGTAGTGGTTTTGTTAACTCCAGGAACCTTTTTTCTAGAAATATTGGGTCCAAACAGTGTCCTCCCCTACAAAGTCTCACCTGCACATCCTGCCTAGTTCAGCTTGAATATCACTAGGCTGTAAAGGTACAGTGCGGTGGGATTGGTCTCATATAAAGTGACAAAAGGTATACAATGGTACAATAATACATAACTTTTAGAATTTTACATGTCCCTGGATGGCTTCCTGGGGAACAAATGTGGTCTTCTGGTGCTCATGAGTGTTTCTGCTCTGGAAAATGCTGCCGTATTGAGGGGGAGGTTGTTTTGGGAAAAAGGAGGATGTAGAAGAATGTTGGTAAAAACAGTCCAAGACAGTTTGTGGTCTTTATCTTGTAGACTTGGGCTCTGCTGGAGTTCTGCAAGTTGCTATTGAAGAGGTGGCACACCACAGTAAAGGTGGTGCACTCATAGTTTTGTCACAGACCTGCATGATAAGAGCTGTGGTCTGTAGGTTAGCTTTTAGAAAAACATACATCAATATTTAGTCTCTGGGGATTCCTGTGCCTTTATTTTTATGCATGTTCTGTGCATTTACTTTGGAGGTGACTGTAATTGGGGCAACCCTTTTTAGGGAGAGGTGAATGTTTAAGTTGTGGATCGCCTGAGATCTGTTTTGCAGGTAATTCCCTCCCCCCTCCATGCCAGAGGAGAATACATCTGTGGGGTGATCTTCTGTGGGATTATTCCTTTTTTCCCTGACTATTTTTCCCTAACATGTGTGTGTTCTTTACTGATGTGTTTGGAACTGTATGTAATATACGTGTGTGATGTGATGTGAAAGGAAGGGGGAGTGTCACAATGTTGGTGTTGCTGGAGGACTCAACATGTTCTGAGGACAAGTGTATGCCCTTCTAGTTTCTACATGTGGCAGGCAGTAACGGAATCCCCCTAACAGAATCAAGTGTCTTGGCTGTTCCCTTTGTCGGTAAGCTTTCATTTGAGCTACATTTTGTTGGCCGTTGGGCGCCTTTCTAGATCTTCATGTAATGCTGTTTTTATTGGGGTATGCTGGAGATAGTCGGAGAAGTGCTTTGTGGCTCGTATGTGACGTTGGATGCAACAATGACTGGGATCAGGCCTAATGCTTCCTCGGAATGTGTGTGTGAAGCCTTATGTGATCTGATCGGTAGGCCGGACACAGCGGTGAGTGTGTCAGAGCACCTTGCATGGGGTTTTCACGGTCATTTACAGAATCCCTTTCCTTCTTGGAGCTCCCTCTCCCTCTGAACCAGAATGTTTTTGTGTCTGCCACCCAAGCTGGGACCAGGGACTTCTACTCTGCAACACACTACCCTCACAGGTTTTCAGAGACATGGTCCGACAAGCAGCTTTTGGATGTTTTGAAGCCTTTTGGAGAGAGGAGGAGGCAGATCATTTCCTTATGGTGGGAGACAGGTGCGCAGCCAGGACTTGTCGAGATTTGCCCAATACGATGTGGGAAAATACAGTAACTTCTCCCTCATCCTACTTTCCGCCATCTCTAGCTTGAGGGGTTCCAGGGAGAGGACCCCAGCTGTCATGCAAGTGGCCCATTGTATGATGGCAGTGTTTTTGATAATGGAACTGTTCCTGTTCTTAGGCATGACCTTGTCACACCTGTGTCTAACAGAAAGTTGTAAGGTGTGTCTTTTACCATTAAAATGACCCCGAGTCCTCCCCAGGACAGCCTGTGGTGATTATTGGTGTGGGTGTGTGTTTCTTTAGGTGTTTTGATGGTAACTGGTGTAGGTTCCCTATTTTCCCTTTTGGTTGCTGGGACCAGTCTGGAACTCTCATCCTCGCTGTTGGATCCTGAGGTACTGGAGCCCTCTTCCTTGCTACTGCTAGTGATGTCACTGTCCAAGACTGCTATGAACCTCCCATCACCTGGGAGCGCTCTATCAGACGGGTTGGAATATGTCCTCCCTATGCTAATGGGGTTCAAATGTTTTGATGCAACAGGTTGGGGGGTCGAATTTGGGGGGAACCCTAACGCCGATCTGGGATGGGGCTTGAAACACCCGTGCCTGCCGGTCTGGTGGCCCTCCAGCCCAGGACCATGAGGCTCACTGTCCGGCAGGGGGTCCTCCGGACCCCAGAGCCGGTGAATTGGTGTAAACTAGCGCAGCACTGGATGGGGTGGCAGGCATCAGAGAGAACTCCTCCCTATCTATATATTGGGAGGTGCAGAAGCCTTAGTTGCGGGTTCTGGGTGGTTACAATTTGGGGCCACCTCGAAGATGGCCCACAGTTCTGACAGTGTCTTTCTTTTAGCCTTCTTTCGCCCTAAAAATGTGGCTTGAATGTGTGTCCTCATGTGTACTATTATGTTGGTTTCGAAGATTCCCCCCCCTGGCCAGGGTTATGTGTTTGCCTTAGTATGTGTTTGCCATTCATGGCAGAATTTATCTAGCTTTTTAGCATGCGTGGAGAGTCTAGCTTGCATGCAGCATAACATTGACTCAATGATAGGATGGGAACCTTTTTAAAGGGACTTGTATAGTTCTAACTTTCTTGAGCTTCAACTAATCTTAAATCTACTCTAATTGTGATGCCGAGGGGAGTATTGGCGCGGTACATGGAACTAAGTGAGCCAGATAGTCTGTCAATATTGGCTCAGTGACAAAAAAAGCAACACTTTTTGTGGAAAAATAAGGAACAACTCAACATCTATAGGCTCTCCCTGGCCAAGCACAAGCTACACCTAATCTCCAAGGTCCAAATTATCCCTAACATCTGAATTACACCCTATATCACACCCAGGGGCTTAGCGTACCATCCGTGTGCATGCAGTGGTCCAAGCTAATAACACCTCTCACTTCAGACAACACCAGTGTTTAAGAGACCGGCAATGCTGAGAAACCCTTTTAGCACTAAAAAAAAGATTGACGTGTTGTCACTATATCACACCTAGGGCCTATGTGTACCATCTGGGTCACACCCAGTGGTCTAAGCAGTGAGGCCTCATCCCTATATCGCACTCAGGGATCAAGCGTACCATCTATGTCATTCCCAGGAGTCCAAGCAACTAAACAACCCATTCACCTCCTTTAGCCGTATGCCGACTATCATAAAAAGTTGACCTCTGAGGCCACCCTGTGACTACTCAGTTTGGACCCATGAAATGCGCAGATATCAGATTTCTGTCAGTGGCAGGGATCTCAGGCTAAATTTTTACGCTTCTTCTTAGTTTGCCATATGCCAAATGCTGGGACTAAGGACCAGATGTAGGGGGTTATTCCAACTTTGGAGGAGGTGGTAATCCGTCCCAAATGTGACGGATTTACCACCAGCCGTATTACGAGTTCCATAGTATATAATGGACTTGTAATACGGCTGGTGGTATATCCGTCACTTTACCGTCACTTTTGGGACGGATTACCACTTCCTCCAAAGTTGGAATAACCCCCGTAGTCTCTTACCCACTGACAGCGGCTTCAGGATGAACCTCTGTCAAGTGGATTCAGCAGAACTTTAAATCAATTGCAGCGTCTGTCACGCAGATGTGAATCTGTACGGGTGAAATCCTCTTCCTTTGGCTGCAGTCGGCCTCAAAGAGCCAATCTCCCCTATCTGGCTCACTAAAATGTTGCTTGATTGTGGACTTACCTTAAAGAAATGAAAGACAAGAGTTGTTTGGCAAAACAGGAACAGTTGGTTTAAGGAAACGCAGTGGCTGGGAGAACACAGTACAGAGTCGGGGTCTAATGACAGTCTCTCAAATTACAGAGTTTTGAGCGCCCTTATATAAAATTCTTGAAGGGCTATAAAACAATTCTATACATTGTTTGCAGAAAGGAATCCGGGCCTGGTCACGGAGTCGTAAATCTCACCATCTGATAAAGTGCTTGTTAGACCTCACAGCCTCAGGGTGGTAACCCCTAGCTGTTTGCCTGCCGCCCTCCACTTTTTGGACACTGTTTTTGCTGGTTGTACGACTCTGCACACTCTACTATTGCTATCCAGTGCTAAAGTGCATATGATCTCTCCCGTAAAACATGGTGACATTGGATTATACCCAATTGGCTTATTCAATCTACTTGTAAGACCCCAGTAAAGTGCACTACATGTGCCCAGGGCCTGTAGATTAAATACTACTAGAGGGCCTGCGGCACTTAAAGTGCCACCCACATAAGTAGCCTCTTAACCAGGCCTCAGGCCTGCCATTGCAAGGCCTGTGTGTGCAGTTTCACTGCCACTTCGACTTTGCCTTTAAAAGTACTTGCCAAGCCTTAAACTCCCCTTTTTTCATGTATAAGTCACCCCTAAGGTAGGCCCTAGGTAACCCATAGGGCAGTGTTCTACATAGAGAAAAGGCAGGACATGTGCCTGTGCAGTTTATATGTCCTGGTAGTGAAAGACTCCTAAATTTGTTTTTACACTGCTGTGAAGCCTGCTCCTTTCATACGCCAACATTAGGGCTACCCTCATATACTGTTTGAGTGGTAGATGCTGATCTGAAAGGAGTAACAAGGTCATATTTAGTATGGCCAGAATGGTAATACAAAATCCTGCTGACTGGTGAAGATGGATTTAATATTACTATTCTAGAAATGCCACTTTAGAAAGTGAGCATTTCTCTGCACTTAAATCCTTCTGTGCCTTACAATCAACATCTGGCTGGGTTAGTTGACAGCTCCCTTGTGATTCCACTCAGACAAACCCCAAACACAGGATGCTCAGTCACACTTGCACACATCTGCATATTTTGTGGGTCTTCCTGGACTGGGAGGGTGGAGGGCCTGACACTTGCATGTCAAAGGACAGTAGCCTGCCCTCACACAAAGGACTGCCACACCCTCTACTGGGAACCTGGCAGACAGGATGGAACTGAAAGGGGACCTTGTGCACTTCTAAGCCACTCTTTGAAGTCTCCCCTACTTGTCTACTGTCTACGCGTTACCCCACCTGTAATCTGTCAATGAATTGCTTCAGACCTAGTTTGCAGGGTTTGTCTGACCACGTATTTCTGACTCGGATTTGATGAGGAGGTCACATTGGGTGGAATCAACAATAGTAAAGCAAGTTCATTGTTATAAGCACAGATGTCATGGCATACATTGACATTGTTTTTATTTCTATCAACAGAATGGTGAGGTATCAGAATATTGTTATCAGAATGATATAAATACCTAAAGGTGACGAGTGTTTTGCAATTCACATTAAGTCCTGACATTTATATCAGATGACATTTCTGTATATATCTCGACACCCAACAATCTCAATATTTTTCCTTTCCACTTGATTTAACGCAACCCCTTGACCCTGAGTCCTAAAGAGCCTGAAAACTGGCTCAATAATGTGTTTCCATCAGGAAGATTCAAAACACTCAGCACCCACCAGCCAGTGGTGATTAAGGAGGTGCCACATTTGTTAATTAACACCAATTGCTGAGAAAATCTCCAGGACTGGACTGGCAGTAGCAGGCAACGGGCATTTTCCTGGGAGGCTGGAAGAGTGGGGGTTGGTTTTTTTAACAGTAGAAATGGTTTTGTTACTGGGGGCCGGTTTTGCAGCTGTGCTGCAATATCAGCTCCCAGTAACAAAGGCAGCATTGCTTTGTGCTTGCACCCAAGCCCACCTGATGGCAGGGTCGACTCCAAGATGGTGCAGCTG
The DNA here is from genome assembly GCF_031143425.1 of Pleurodeles waltl. Lineage (NCBI taxonomy): Eukaryota > Metazoa > Chordata > Amphibia > Caudata > Salamandridae > Pleurodeles > Pleurodeles waltl. The sequence goes on from NC_090437.1 coordinate 546,756,892, forward strand.
ATACCACAACACTGGGTGTTGACTTCAGGTGGTGGTGCTGTGTTTACAAGTACTTCACAGTTTTAAATGCACCTGCTGCTGCTATTCCTTGCATCCAGCAAATTTGAGGCAACAATAAAAATGCCACAATAACTATGTTGGTTAATGATCTTCCTGGAGAGAGATGAGTTTTGTCTAGTGGATGTTTTTACTCATAGTAAAGTAGTGCAAAGGGTTAACGTACCTGCTGCAGAGAACCTGCACCATGGAGATCACAAAGTGTGTATAATGTAAAGAGATCAGTGACTTATAGCTTTTGTCAGAGAGATCCTTTTGTTACTTGCAGTTTCTAAGGTAAAATTCTGATATAGAACAGTGAGCTATTAATTGGTCAAAAAGCTGATTGCAAACTTCAAGCTAAAGATTGGAGTGTTATGACTTTTTCCTCAGTCATTCATTATCCTAATGTTGCAAAAAGAGTAAATTTGTCTACAAATCAGTGCTTATCAATAAAGAGAGTCGCCAACCATGTTGTTACATTTTAAATTCTGAGTTTCTGCTTCTCCAGACCAAACACTAATCTACAGTGCCTACCAATATGTTTGCCAATTGACTCCTACACCTTGTGGTCCCCTGACTTATGTAACATTTCCTATAAACTGATTTACATATGATAGATTGCCTCCCTATCCTGTGTCTGTGATGTAAAGTGCTCTGGCACCCTGCAGTGGTATGATTGGCGCTAGAGAGAGTGGTTATGGAGACTTGAGTGGCACTGTTAAAGAGTAGTAGTGAGGGAATCCGTAGCGCAGGTGGTCACTGGCGGGGCGTCAACAAACATTGTGGCACCTGGCGCCAGAAGCTAAAGCCGGCCCTGCCCAGGGACTGGTCGGACAAAATTGCCAGGGCTGCTCTGGGTTCCCAGTGCGGCCACGAAAATCTCAAGCGTTGTGCTTTCTTGAAAGTTCCGGACACTCGAACATCTGATTTTTCCATCCTAAGAACTTTCAGTTTTTTAAATCAATTCAGGTATCGGCTGTTGTTATCAAAAAATGAAAGTGTGACTTTTATTTGAAAGAAACATCTTCACAATGAAACTTCTATTGTTTAAAAATATGCATCGCAACCAATATTGCGCAAGTTTTTTTGTAAATGAAAAATGTGCTAAATATCCAGGAAGGGGCCAATAGCAAAATGAGCGCATAGGATATAATTAGCAATACACACTGAGTAGTGAGCAGAGAGATGTTTTAAACCATTACGACCTTTATCTTCTTTCAAAATAATGTTCAGCTAAAATATTTCGATTTGCAGTCTATAAACTGTACTATAGATTTATTGATTATTAGGTGTACTTTTAAATAGAAAATACATTACATATGTGCTTTTGACACCACGAACAAACGTGTTTGCAAGGGAGTGTCAACCTTGTTCTACACAATGACCGGAAATGTTTAGCCACAAAGGTATGTGAAACTCGGCCCCAAATGGGCTTTCCAGTGGATAAAATATACACCCCCTCTTCTCCTTTTTCCACCGTCTTTTCTCAGACACCCAACCCATTACTCCTCTCTTCACCCCCATAACTGATACTACAGGAATTCGATAGCCTTGAAGAGTGAGGAAGAGATACCAAGGAATAAAGTGGTGTACCATGCGGGAATCTCGAGAATCTTGAGAAATAAGGAATTTCCCGTGGCATCATTAATTCTGCACCTCATTCCCTACCTATCCCTATTTTTCATACAGAGATTAAGTTAAAATATTCACACCTTTGGATCTGGGTTAAACACGCAGTGTCTGTGGTAAATATATGTGTGTCATAATTCTCAGGGTGCGTAACGTCTATTATTGGCACTAACAGAATTTCAAGGTCACTCACTGTGTACTGCAGCCAATCAGTTTGCTCCCTTTTTGTGGTATATGACCAACTTTGCTAAAATGGCAGAGGGGTACTTGGCGATTTCAAGAACAGTTCGGAGTTCAAGCTACCATTTTTTGCCCTCACATTCCTATTTCAAAAGTCATAGCGCTGCCATTTTACTAACAGTGGACATTGAACAGTAAGGAGCATGTTTATACCCTGTTTGCACCGAATTAGCGTCATTTTTTTACTCTAATTCGGTGCAAAACTAACTCCATATTTATACTTTTGTGCTAGATCGATCTAGCACCAAATTTATAGAGTTAAAGTCATTTTTTGGAAGTGGAAACCTACCTTGCCTTAATGAGATGCAAGATAGGCATTCCTGTGCAAAAAATGACTCTATGGCCTTAACGCCATATTTATACTCCCATGCAAAAATGGTGCACGGGAGGGAGGAGGGGTCAAAAAATGGTGCAAGGCTCGCTTTGCCCTGTTTTTTAACCCCTGGGTCAGGGCAGGCATTAGGGGACCTGTGGTCCTATTTCCATGGTGGGACACCATAGAATAAGCCCGCAGGTGTCCTCCCCAGGGGCACCCCCACCCACACCAGGGGAACTGCAGAGGATGGGGGATCCCATCCTAGGTAAGTACAAATAAGTACAGGTAAGTATTGCATTTTATTTTATGAAGTGCCATAGGGGGGCCTTTAATGTGCCCCCATACATGGCACAGGGTGCAATGGCCATTCCCAGAGTACCCTTGTCCACTGTGCTGGCCATTGGGGTGGTGGGCATGACTCCTCCCTTTTCTAAGGCAGGAACCATGTGAAATGGTAGATTTAGCACCATAAAATGATGCTAATCTGGTTAGAGTCATTTTTTTTTTACTCTAACCTGCCTAAAGTCATTTTTTGGTGCAAAACTCCCTTCTTCTATACCGCCAGCCCCACTGACTAAAGTCATTTTTTTTTATTCTAGCCTACCCTTTGCACTGGCTTGCACCATTCCATAAATATGGTGCCCCGCTGGTGCACAGAAATGGTGCTTTAGTGCAATTTTGCACCAAAAAGTATAAATAAGGGCCTAGGGCCCATATTTATACTTTTTTAGCACAGTATTTGCGTCATTTTGTGATGCAAAAGTGATATAAACTTGCAAAATGCAATTGTATTTTGTAAGTTTGTACCATTTTTGCATCAAAATGCAGTGCAAATGCGGCGCTAAAAAAGTATAAATATGGGCCTAAGTATCTTCTGATACTAAATTAAAGTAAGGTGACAAGATGCATCAAAATTAATTTGTGAAAAGTGGGATTATCAAAATAGAACATGTGATGGCCTAGTACTGAACAAAAATTAACACGTCTGTGTCAGGTGTATATCTCAGTGGCATTTACATCAACTGTGAGAAAACAGAGGTGCGGTATCTGCTTATAGCTTTTCCAACTCTTCTGTAATTTATTTCGGAGCCCGCTAGCAGATAACACTTGAAGCATATGGTAGGTCCCAGTGCCGCTCTGAGAATATCCACCAACACAAAGTTTCCCTGAGATCCCTTGGGTGAAAATAATTATGCACGGTAAGAAGCAACTTTACATTCTTCTAATGTTTGGAGATGTGATCAAGTCATGTGAAGCTTGCAGTATCTGGAGCATAATAATGACTATTCCCAAGGGGCCTGGGAGGGACTCGACATTGATGCATGTACTTTCCTGAGAAGTGCATATTTGGCAGGAAGCGCATCTTTAAAATCAAAACAACAGTAATTGAACTCTAGTATTTAACACGAAGAAATTAAATAGTATATGGATTGCTCTGCACGTGTATGACTGAAACAAAATGCCCTAGATTGTGTGTCCCACTTAGTGCTTGGATAAGCATTACTAGCTGATTGTATCGCCAATCAACTTGATCAGCCGTCTATGCAACTCCTGATAAATAGATTAAAAATATTGCTGTTGTGCACCGCGCTGTTTGTCAGTGCTGCAGAAAATGAAACATGGGTCTTTCATGTGCAAATCTTTTGGTAAACGTGAGAGGCCGAGATCTGAATGTAAATAAGCCAACCCACAATAACAGTCCTTTTTAGCCAAACTGACTTACATGTAAGTTCATTGATCGTTTGGTATATGGTAGATGAAATTACCCCAAAAAACTTACATTTTGACCGACTTACATTTCAAATACATTTTCTCCTGAACTTACGGGAGAATGTAGTGCTGCGAATCTTTATATTTAAATGCAATTTTTTTTAAAAAAAGTTGATGAAATAATGTAATTGAGTTCAAGTTTAATGCACCGTGAGTGCGTCTTCAATGGCATCGGTTTTAAGGCTACAGGCAAATGTTTTCGTGCTTAGGGTTCTCATGGGCAGTGACATTTTCCTTGGTGCTGTTGGCTGTAAATGAAGCAGTAAACACAGATAAATATCAATCGACTAGTTATGTAAATACAGGATGCAGTTTCTAACTTTAAGTACAATCAGGAAGTGTTATTATTGCATGATCCAGACAAACAAAGTGTTCAGCCCCATTCAGAAATTAAAAAATCATCTAAACACCATTCAGGAAGTTTTCTGGAAAAAGCATGTTAATTAAACATGCAAATAATATGGCTTTCTTTAATCTTCGTTGTGTTATTCACTCTGCTTGCTAAGTCAGAACAATGCCTTAGTTATGTTCTGTGATACCACAACGTCGTTTTTAGTGATGTATACATATCAAATAAGTGCCAATAGGGTCATCTAAAACATAAAACAACAAATGTCGTTACAGGCTTTAACTGCAAAAAATTTAAGGGATGGAAAACATACGTTTTCAGTTTCAAGATACAGTCAGCGTTCAAATCAAACGTTTATAGGATTCAAGTTCATAGCTAGGAATAATAAGAGGTTTGGGCTTGTCTTTCCCACCAGCTCCAGCACAGGCATGCCAGAGTCCTTGTTGGATGTTGACCCTCTACTAGCAACAATCATATATGTGAGGCCATTATATTGGCGTGCCTCCACTTAGCTTTTGTACAAAGCACGTTAAATGCTATGCACAAACTTATAGAGCGGTGGCCATCTTGGGACGTCTATTTGTTATGAAGCTCCTTAATCTCCTCACTTACTGCAATATCCTCAGTAGAAAATGTTTTCAGTTTCGACTTAAATTTTATCAAGATGGCGTTCAGATGTGTCACACCTTTAGCATAAATTCAGAATGTTACCACTCTAGTTGCTTATTAGAACATTGTAGTAAAGCTGTTGATCACCAGGGAGTTAAATGACAGTTTGCTGCCAGTGTTGAAAGTGCATGTTTCAGTCTGAATGTCAGAATGTTATAATGAGATAGAAGAGGAAGATATTTGACAACTCACGTAAAACTTGTGCTAATTTTTCTTTCTATAGCACTAAACATAATTTCTATGGCAAAATTGACCTCCTCAAATTGTTCCTTTCTAAATTAAATGTAATACATTTTACTGGTGCAATTCAATCAAAATAACTTCAGATGGGTCACAGTTTTGTCATAAGTAAGACTGTTAGCGTTCTAGTTGTTCTTTAGAACACTATGGGAGTCTACAGTAGAACATAAGAAAATGAAATGACAGACTGCGCCTGTTGGAAGTTCATTTTTTTGGTGAGAATGTCAGACTTCATTCTCATACGGCTTAGAAAGATACAAAACATTTACAGAAAATATTCTGCCAGCAGGGTAAAATCACCTTAGAACACAGCACCATTCCTAAAATGAGTATGGTACCATCAACAAATAGTTCATATTACAACTAAAATGTGTTATTACCCTTTATACACTCTCCTTTTTGTGTCCATCAAACCCTACCATTCACTTTAATGCATTTCATTGGGGTGCTATCATGTATGTTGGTCCCAAGATGGCTGCTGTCACTTTCTGGTTAAAGTGCTGACAGCCTATCAGATCTCACAAAGAGGTCTGTGCTTAAGCACCACCCAGATATACACATTTGTATCACCTTGAATATCTCAAAAACTATGGGACAGATTTATACCACCTAACAAATGGTGTGTTCTCTGGGTCAAAAGTTACCTTTCTGCCAAATTTGACACAATTCCATCCAGCGGATCAGGCTGCAGGTATGTCTAAATACTCGATGGGAATTAGCATAAAAAACACACTTTTTTTTACCCCTATTTTTATCAGATTCCACTTGAAGGATTGTCCCAAAACTTTCCATACACAACAAGACCCTAGTGGGCTGGAAAACGTTGTATAGATTTATCAATCGGTGCCAAAGATATAGTCAAAAAATGCTTTTACTATAGAAACGAGGTCCTAACTACAACTACCTACGTCCAACTGCCAGTAGATAAAAAATTATTTCATTTAAAAAACCAAAGGTTATGAATTTAATCACACAAAATCAGAGAAATTCAGCAGTTATAGTTAGAGTTATTTTAAGGAACAGGCTGTTCCTATGGAGGATATCTGAACATTATGAATAAATATGGACTGTGATACAAACAAAATAGTTGGATGTCATTTCACGAAAGAGACGGGACACATGAATAACTTCTAATTTTATATCACGAGTGCTACGACACCTGTTCTTATTCTATTTTGTTTCTCCAGAAACATTGGAGGATTGAGGGAGATCCTCTTGTCGAAAGCACCGTGCCATGAACACAATGTGTTGTTATTTGATGGACTCACTGTGAGCGCCCAAATCCTATGAATATCTTCCTTGTTGGCATTGTTTTTATTTTAAGGAACTATAACTTGTGGCCTAAGGTAACTAACTCGCGTCCCCACAATGCATAGTTTTTTCTTCAGTAATTCGACTTCTACTGTTTCATTGATATTTTCATTGTTGTTATAAAAGTTGTCATAGGTGCTGTAATAACTGGGGTAATTAGCAGTGCATGGCGAGGGTGTGAATTATAGTTACCTTTGGCCGCAAGTTATAGTAAGTGCTGAATTTCTCTGGTTTTGTGCGAGTAAATTCAGAATCTAACTATACCATCCCTGTAACCTTTGGTTCTTTAAGTGAATTTCTATGGCTGATTTCATTCTATTTCCTAACTCTAATGTCCCTGTAACCTTTCATTTGTTCTGTGAATTCCTCTGCTTTTTTAAATGTAAAGTCATTTTCATTACTGTACATTAAACCAACCACCCTGCCACCAACCCCATATAACCACACACGGCCAAAGGCTGTGCGCAGTGAGAGATGGCCACAGGGCCTGTGTCTCTGGGTGTGAGAATAGATGTGAGAGTGTGTCTCTGGGTCTGAGAAGGGTTGTGAGAGTGTCTGGGTGTGAGAGTGGGTGTGAGAGGGTCTATGTGGGTGTGAGAGTGGGTGTGAGAGTGTGTGATGGCACTTCAAAAGATGAAAGATATATTCACGTCCACAAAGGATTTCAGGCCGTTTTTCTATATAGAATTGAGGAGTAAACACACATTCTTTACCATTGCCAAGCTCAGGAGTTAGGATCATTTGTCCTTTCCAGAAGTGGAGTTTTAACTGGGGTACCTGCTATGTTTATATTTGTAAGTGCTTTCTGTTGAGGTTTAATTTCTGTGAAAAGAGCATCATTGCCAGAACTGAAGCTCACCTGCTTGTTTATCTAAAAAGAGTCCACAGTTTTGCACAAGCTGTCTAACCTACTGGAGCACTTTCTACTGGTTAGTAAGTGCTATCTCGTTGGTTGAATGTCCAGTATTGGGGAGGGGGGCTGCGCACTACAAAAATGTTGGCAGCTATTTTGGGACTCAGCTTCAGCTGAGGTCCCGGGACATTGCAGGGAAAAATAAAAGAGGGGTTCACGGGCTCCCATCCTAGGGCATTTAGAAGCCCTGGGGAATAGCTCCTCCCCGAGGCTAATTAAATAATGATCAATGGGGTCCTGTGGACCTCCCAAGCCCCAAGGACTGCCACCTATCCAAGGCTAATTTAATTAAAATATAATTGGGGTCCTGTGGATCTCCCTGAGCCCCCTGGACTGCTATCTCTCTGGGGCTATTTATACAAAGTATGCAGGGGACCGCATGCCCCGTGCCCTGGGAACCACCACCTCCCCAAGGGCTAATTAAAAAATCATATAATTGGGGCGTCCTGCGGGGCTATAAATACCGAGTATGTGGGGGCTGCGTAGTCACAGGGACCACCACTATCCTGGCTAATATAATTAAAATATAAGGGGGTCCTGTCGACCGCCCCGTGCCCCAGGAACTGCCACCTCCCCAGGGCTTCAAAAAGTTTTTAGAGGGGGTCCAAATCAAAGAAGGAGTGGGGTCAGGTGGCCTTCCTCATGGAACCAGATATGACCATGGGTACCACCACCCCCATGGATGGCTCCTGCTACCTCATGGATTGCTCACCCTTGGAAGGCAGCTGTTTACTTTTGCTTGGCAGAAACTGACAGCTCAACACCAAGCACAAGAAAACATAACTCCACTTTCAGCAGCAGGACCTATCAAACTGTTCCCGCTTGCTGAAAGCAGAGTTTTCATCTCTTTCCCTTCCTGCTGTTATGTGGACAGGGAAAAAGTTAAATCATTGCTCCTACATGTAGGAGCAATGCCAGCTCCCACAGACGACGGGAGCAGATGGGACCGCAGGGCACTGAGGCTCCCCAATGACTCCATAGGTTTTAATGGGTACCCTGGGCACCATTTAATATATTTCCGGGCACTAGGGGATGGGGACCCCAGGGCTGATTTCGGCCTTCTTTTTGAGTAAAAGTATTTGGTCCCAGGGAGTTAGAGGTCCCCAGGGCCCAACACCTTTCGAGGCACATTAAAGCTCAACATGGAAAGTATGCACACCTTCCCCAGGGATAGTCACTCCTATTTCTGTCTTGGTGGGGTCGTTTGGATACCATTAAGATGATGTTACTCCTAATTGTTAAAATCTTTCTTAAGATGCTACCCATTAAAATTCCTAAAACATACTTTACCTATCTGGATAGGATCCTCTCTTGGGTTCCTATGTAATGGGAAACAGTCTTGAATTTCATTACTTAAATTAAAACATCTCAAGGCTGCAGGTGGTAGTAGTTTTCCAGATTTCTCTTTCTAACATTGAGCAGTATTAAGCAAGTCCAGCAGGCACTTCCTGGCCCCAGTGATACTACCTAAAATTATGGTTTATATTACAATCTTCTATGATTTCTCCATTCTCTTATAAACATATCTTTTTTATGTCACAACCTCCTTGGTGTTAGTTGCCATCTGTCATATTCCATTCTTGCTCCTTGCTTAGACTACTATTTATTTCTATTATTTTCCTATATGATCATTTTCTCCAAATTATCTCTCAACTACATTTTAATAATTCATTCATTTATTTCTGTCAACTCCCCTCTCACCCCTCTAATCTACCACCCACATTTCTTAAACAATATATGTTATTGCAGGCTCCTCTTCTAAACGCTCATAATCTTTTTTCTCACCCTTTGAATCAAACAGATGATTTGAAGTCTGACTACTTTTCACCAAATATAAGGCCACAGCATCACTACTTTGCGAACAGCACATTATAACCATTCATAACAGGTCTAAGTTCAAGAAGGGATCTTTGTGTGAACTTGATTTACATTGTACTCACCCTTTGACTACCTGGGACAAATTGTGAGCTAACAGTCACTCTACAGGGTGCTTAGCCAGCCTAATACAAATATTATACTACTTTTACAATATACTTGTTTACATCCAGCTCATTTATTTAAATTCAAGCTACTCAAACAAAACACTTGTTGGCATTGTAATTCCTATTCTGGCTCATATTTTCATATGTTTTTTTCAATGTCCAAATGTTGCTACCTTCAGGTTTGGGATACAATTTCTGCTATCACTAAATATATCTGTACCATTGTCTTTAGACAATATGTTCCTATGTTACATGTGATTATGTCCAATTGGAAATCTACAGAAAACCTCAACTTTCCGCAGTGGTGGAATTGGGTATGTCACAATCATAGACCGGACAGATATAATTTACACTCTTTTCCCTCATCTGTTAAAAAATATATTCTGTGGTCACTTCTCACTACCTATCTCTCATCAGTTGTGATTCCACACGCTCTTTGACTTCCTCAAATAACTCCTCTGTTGTTTGTACAGAAACAATATTTCGTTTTTTGCTTATTGAGGACATGACAACCACCTTCTTGGAATTTAGAGTTAAATGTATATGAGGGCTACTCTTTCATTGCCTGCAGTCCTCTCTGTCCCTTCTTTTCTCTCTCTTCTTTTTCCTTTTCTTTCTTCTTCTCTGTACATGCTATTCTATTCTATTCAGTGCAGAGAGAGTGGAGTGGGAGTGGGAAGGTGCTTTCTCTTCCCCTTGCAGGGAGACTAGTTGGGGCATACTTTTACTTCAGATGGCTCAGGAAAGTCCCCCGCTTTGTCCAGCAGTCAGCCATATACCAAACCCAGTGGAGTAAAGATGCCCCTAGAATTGGTTTGGTGTGACCATGCAGGAGGAACTTGCCCATCATCCTGGCAATAGCTATGGGTGGGCCGCCAGGCTCTGCACAAAGTGAGAAGGGCTTTCCAATCATAGTTTTCAGAAGTGAGGGTCACTGTTGTATTCTTTGCAGTAGGGCAAACAGTAGCTGCTACAGAAATGGGTTTGTTTACTCTTGCGAAGATTTACCCTATTGGTTAGGGTTGGACAAGGATTCACTTCCCTCATTGGCTAGTGCCAGGCATAAATATAACAATCCAATTCACCTTCTTCAGAATACTTTCTGGACCTAAGGGCTGCACATGTTCTTTTTGGAACCAGGACAAAGAAGTACTCTCCAGTTAGCAAAATTCCTATCTATCTACAGAGCTAAAAAGACCATCAATAGGTCTTTTTCCTGAAATCCCCAGCTGACCAGTACAAACTGGACGTGACCTGAACCCTTGTGGTGGCCTTGGCCTGAATGAGTCTTCACTCCCAAGTGCTGTTCTGGAGGTCCTGGGACCACTGACTGTGTTTAACTGAACTTCTCCTACAAGCAGTGAAAACCTGGGTTTTAGAGAATGTTTAGACGTTTGGACCTCTGGAGGACTGGATCAAAGACCTCCAGTCTATCTGATCAAGGCACAACCTCAGTGGGCTATGAAAAATGTTTTTCAAGCCCTGCAGTTCTCTGCAGCAGAAAATCAGATTCAGCAGAACCTTGGTGAGAAGAGATCTGGCCTCGTGGAATGCAGCGTTGAATACAACCAGTCATGATTCACTGAAGAATTCTGAGCTCCCAATAAAAGACACTTCCTGGCCATGAAATGTGAATTTCTCCTACTTAAAGCTTTTCCCAACAAAACTTCACCCAATGACTATCTGACTTGATGAAGTCTTCCTCAGATACCACCTGCTGCTTTGCCCTGTTGAAGGATTTTGACCTCCAGGAAAAGTCTGAAGGTAAAACTTCTGTCCAATCTAACCCTACTTGAGTTATAAGGCTCATTCATGATCAGCCTCAAATCTCATGTAGGTACCGGTTTACCACAACTATTAACTATCTTTTGCACTTTGCTCATATGGATGCCATTTTCATTTCAAAATTCATATCTCTAGTTTCTCTTAGTAGATATTTGTTGTTTCAGTGCCATTTTGTTAATTACATTTTACACTACTGCTTCCATTTGGTTTGAGATTTTTGTTTTTTGTTGTTTTTGCCTTATCACTGTTTTGGTATTGCACAAAGACTTTACACAAAGCCCTAAGTTAAGCCTGTCTGCTCTGCATCATAGCTACCAGGGGGTGAGCTCAGATTAATTTAGTAACTCTCGAGGTTCACCCTGACAAGAGTTGTAATTATTCCTTGAGATGAGCAGTCAACCATCCCAAATAGTGATTCAGTGTCTTAAACATACCATGTTTTATTTCATTGTTATTATTCAAAGAAGACCATTTTCAGTCATACTTATTGAGCAAATACACTTCTCCAGTAAAATGTATGTAAAGAACTTTAGAGAACTAACGTGCAACAAGATACATTTATTTGTTATGAAACAGAGTAATGCTAACAACATTTTCACCTTGTAGAGGGTGGCCAGGTTTCTAAAACCAAATAAACACTGCCAACGTCAGTAGCTCTGACTCATGAGTGAATACACCTCACTCTTCCTTGTGTTTCATGAGTTTTATGGATTGGTGAGTAGGTGAATGAAAAAATGTTTCAATGTGTGGATAAGTAGGTTCATAAGAGCAAGGTGATTATGTACATGAAAAATAAGTGATTGAGTGCATAGAATAAGTGAGTACTATGGAGAGATGCTTTCCGTAACAAGCCAGACCTAATGACGTTATTATTACTTATTCATAAAGAGTTTATGAGACAACTTTTGGAAAAAACAACAATGAGTTATGTGAATCATGGGTAGCAAGGCATATCACAACCTTAAAGTAAAGATAGGCTTTGTGGTGTCAGTATATAGAGTTTTTTTATGTACTCATATAGTAATGTAGTAATGCAGGCAATGTAAAGCATGATTGAGATCAGTTAACAATGATAGATTATCTCTTTAAAGGAAAGAACAAATTAGTAACAATTTGTGTAGCTGATAGTTCTAACCACAAAGATAGAAATAGTTTTCTTTGCTTAAAGTTAATGTATATTATCATCTGCAATAAGTGTATTGTCTTACTTGTATTTGATAATTTGGTTGGGACATTATATAAAAGAAATAAAGCCAATTTATATAAGATTAATAAAACCATTCAGTACGAATGTAGATTAAATACTGCCTAGATATAGTCTACATTAATGGTGCAAGTTTTTAGTCAAGAAATCAATAATTTCATGTAACAAAAACAAGGACTTAAATCTGCAAAGTATGGAAACCGCAAGACCTTTTCAAATAATTCCTTGTGAAAAATGCATTAAAATACAGAATGGGAGCCACATAATCCAACAGAGATCAGGACCAAGAACAAATGGGTTTGGGCAGAAAATTGCTACTACAATATCACTTTTCAGAGATACTGTGGCAATTGTCTGAGAGTATCTTCCTGCTACATTAAAAGAACCAAAGCTTGTGACATCAAATAAAGTGGCCTGGAACAGATAAAGCATGGCAGAAATAATAGAGATGAAGAAGAAGAATTATAATCTGTTCTTTATTGGAACCAGAAACAAGCAGAGTACATGGACCCTGTTGTTGTTTCTTGCATTAATTATGCATTCATCCAATTTATGAAACAGTTGGAACTTTAATCCTGTTTTACACCTAAGTTTCACATAAATTTGTTACTTTCATTTTCACAGAGAATTCTAACAGTACTTCTGGGAAGTTACTACAATTATTTTCCTGAAATGATTCTGGAGTTAATTAATTAATCATCAAGTATACAAAAATGTAGCAGGGCTTTATTTATGTATAAGTAAATACATCTCAAAAGTGCATTTGCACTTACTTTTTTCTCTATGGAGAAAATATGTTTTCCTCTTAGAAAATTATTCACCTATGCTGCTACCAAATGTTGAAGTGTTTCCTCCCTACCACTAATCTAAATAGAGATGTACTCCTGCCTATGACAGAATTAAAGTTGTGGTCATGATGGGGAAGAGGCACTGTGTATTACAAGAGTTTGCAAATCCCCAAAAATATTCACATGGTGGACAGACACTCTCACTTTTGGAATACCCACAACAATATCTTTGGAAACCATCTGCTCAAAAAAAGGCCTGTGCAGCATTTCAATTATGCAGGAATAATCTGAGTAGTTCTGAGTTGCTGTTCAATACAGAATTACATATAATAACACAATTATGCCCAATTATGAAATTAAGAGTAATTTGTGTGAAAAAGATTCTGACTGCAAGAGCACACATAGTGAGCGGCAGCTTCAGCTGCTGTTTATGTTTTCTTGCATTTAGTACACTTTTCGTAGCACCCTGAGATAACTATAACTCGTACCCCCATCATGCACAGTTTTCTCATCAATAATTTTATTTCATTGTTGCAGTGATATTATTAATAATGTCATTGAACATGTCATTAGTGAGCTAATATGTGGGGTAATTAGCAGTGCATGATGAGGGTCTGAGTTATAGTTACAGTATGGCATGAAATGTAGTTATCAAAGTTAGTTAAAACTGGTGAATTTCAGTGTTTTTTACATTTAAAATGTGACATTGTCACTTAAATTGTCACCTAACTGTAATGTTATTTTCATCTTTGGCTTTTTCAGTGAATTTCTAGTTTTTTTTAACATAGAGCAATATTTTGTTACTATAAATAATATCAACCCTTTCAAAGTCTGTGCTCTGAAGGTAGTTGGCCACAGGGCCTTGCCTATGGCCATGCCTTGCAACCAAACCCCCTTCAGGCACCCAACCCAAGCTGTACACAACTTTTGGCTGGGTACAGCTGGGGTTGGCCACAGGTCATGGCCAGTGCAGGGGGTTGCCCTCATAGCCTGGCCATAAACTAGGCCCTGCGGCCAACCTACCCCAGGAGATTGTGTCCCTAGGGTCTCTTTGAGGCCTGGGAAGTGGGCCATGTGCCCCATCCCCTTACAATGAAACAGACACAGCTGTGTCATTCCCGGGGCCTCCTTGAGGTTTGAGGAGAGGGGCTGGGTTCCCCATGTCCTTATTATGAGAAGAGCCCTGTGGGATGGGGTCACTGGGGACAAAATCAACTCAGGCCTTGGGGGTTCCACGCATGCCTCCCTCCCATAGAAAAAAAAGAATATGGATTGACCACCAGGCCCTGGCTCACCCGGGGGGCTTATTTGTAAAGAAAAAAGCTGTCATATTTTGTTTTTAACCTCAAACGTGTGGGAGAACTGGGGGATCACAACACCCCACAAGAGCTATGGGAGCAAGGTAGCTCTACCCTTCTGGCAAACCCCAATTGTTTTAACCAAAGGCAGCAATTGACGCCACTTTAACAGTCTGTGGCCAACCCAGTTAAAGTCTACATTAGGTAAACCTAGGTCCCTGTTACTACCACTCTTTCTGGCCCAAAACACAAAACTTGGATCCACAATCTAAAATCTGACCATTTTGGAGACAAGTAGGAGTAGCACAGAGGAAACGGCTGCAGCAGCATGAGGCAGTTTTGAATATGAAAGGCAGTTAAAACAGAGGACAGCAAGTAGAATGTTACATAACATATTTCTATATGAAATACTGTTGTTAACATTTTATCCTGGTAAAATATCAGCACCTTTTCAGCAAATTTGCACATTGCTCAGGTCCTTCTGGTCTTAGATATCAATGTTTGACACTTCAGCCCTAGGACTAATTTGTTTATTGCAGCCTTTGCGACTTTGCACTAGAAACCGATGTCCAAATGTTACCGTGTTTGAACACTAGTTTGCACACTATTTAGAACTTCCCTGTTTTAGACAGAGCACGCATATTTGCACCGTATGCTAGTCCTTCTAACAGTTGGAATAAATGTTACCCAGGTTAATTATCAAAACCCTTTCTAAAAATTTGCATGTTACTCAAGCCCCTCTGATCTTACATATCAATGTTTGGCACTTTGGCCTTAGGTTAAATCTGTTTATTGCATCCTTAGCAACTTTCCACTAAAAACTAAGGGCCTGATTCCGACCCTGGCGGTCATGGACCGCCAGGGCCGGGGTCGGAGGATGCACCGCCAACAGGCTGGCGGTGCTTCCAGGCCTTTTCTGACCGCGGCGGTAAAGCCGCGGTCAGAAAAGGGAAACCGGCGGTTTCCCGCCGGTTTTCCCCTGGCCTAAAAAATCCTCCATGGCGGCGCTGCAGGCAGCGCCGCCATGGGGATTCCGACCCCCTTCCCGCCAGCCTGGTTCTGGCGGTTTTGACCGCCAGAACCAGGCTGGCGGGAACGGGTGTCGTGGGGCCTAACAGGGCCCCACATTGATTTTCAGTGTCTGCATAGCAGACACTGAAAATTGCGACGGGTGCAACTGCACCCGTCGCACAAAAGCAACTCCGCCGGCTCCATTCGGAGCCGGCTTCATCGTTGCTGTGGCTTTCCCTCTGGGCGGGCGGCCTTTTGGCAGTCGCCCGCCCGCCCAGCGGGAAAGTCATAATGACCGCCGCGGTCTTTTGACCGCGGTACGGTCATCTGGAGGTTCCCGCCAGGCGGGCGGCTACCGCCGCCCGCGGGGGTCGGAATGACCCCCTAAATGTGCAAATGTTACCCTGATTAAACACTTACAATTTCACTACAAATTTGCTCACCTCCAGTCCTTCCTTGGTTTAGATAGTGTGTGCATTTTTGCACCTTGCACTAGTTTTCTTGCTGTTGGGTTAGAAAACCCTGTATCAATGATGGCTGTCTATGTGAAAAAGGGTGTTTTTTCATGATTAACAATTTAACTTCAAGACTACATTTATTTATTGACTGGTTTTGTATGTGTTAATCATAGTTTATGACTTTAGTAACCAATAAACACATTGACCTACCACATGTTTGATTGGCTGGTGGAGGTGTGCAGGGAATTTAAAGTAGGTAGTATATTCAAGGAAAAAGTAACTAACTCTGTGTTTGGCTTTAGATAAATAGAAAAGTTAGGTTGTTTTGGATGTGCTTGGAATTGCAAACAGTTAACTTCACCTGTTATAATTAATGAGAAAGATAGTATGATGTTGAGAGAAATTCTTGTGAACGTTTAACTTAAAGGTGGACAGAGACTATTGGAAACATGGTTACTATGGAAACAGAGTGTGGGGAAAAGAACAAAAAAGAGAGCAGTGAGAAACTGAAAAGCAGTTAGGTGTACAGAAATACCTCAGTAGGGAGTCTATGTCTTGTAATTGACAATATATTCCAAATAAAATATAAAGTAAAGTACTGACAACAGATTGTTGAATACTTTTAAGGGTTTTCGTGTGGATCAGTGGATCCACCGCGGACAATTCCAGTGGGTGGGGAGATGCTGAGCCTTGTGCTGGATCCGTGTATCGACAAAACAAAACTAAACTGGGCTTATTTAAAGGAAACATGGAAAAGGTTAAATAGTGACCATTTGAAAGTGGAATAACACAAATAAAAGATGAAAGAAAGTCTTTGATTTGAAGTACAGAAATATGTGTGAAAGGACAGTGACAAGGCTAACCATTGTTGGTACTTTTGTACTGGGAGTAGAGCAGCACAAGTTTTGCAGTGAAAAACAGATATTAGCAGATATTAAAATAGAATTTGGACAACAGCAAACAGATTTTAAAGATATGCTAATTAGGTTGTACATTTAAAAAAAAGTAAAACAGAGCGTCTGAGTGTATATCAGCTGAAAGAAAATGAGTAGTTTCTAGACACTGCGGTAGAAGGCAAAGTAGAAGAGAGGTTAGATGAGAACATTAACTAAAAGTATAGTGAGCAACAGAGGAAGAGGTCTTGCTAGACTGAAATTATTGTTGTTTTATTAAGCCAGTACGAAGGAATGTGTTTGGAATCAAATGTGGATGCTTGCTTAAAGTACATTATTTAATAGTATGCAATTTGTACCCACGCACACAGTTGGGCAGGCACTTGCACACTCAGTTACACTCCCACAAAAGCACTTATGTACCCACCACTCATATAGCCAGACAGTGACTGACACAATCAGACACACACCCATAAAATAATTGATGCCTCAATTTACTCACCTATACAGCCACTTACATATTTATTAACACACTCATACAGGCACTGTCGCATCCATTCACACACCTATACATCCATTCATGTACCCAGCACTCAGTCAGTTACACATGCCATTACACACCAAGAAAGCCAGTTATACTCCCAGTCATCCACCCATACAGCCATTCACATACCTATTGACAATATCATAGAATTACTTGCACACCCAGTCAGTCAACAATAGGGGCACTTACGCATCCACTCACACACCCACACCACATTCATGTATCCACCACTAACAGATCCACTTGTACACACAGTTACATACCCAAACACCCACTGACAAAGCTAGTTATCTATTCATACTGCCACTTACATATCCATGCGGATATCCATACAGTCACTAACATACCCAATCACACACCCACAGAGCTATTTACACATCCAGGACACACCCACAGTTGCACTGATACACTCATTCACATATCTACTCAACCACTCACCCAGTCACCCACCAGTTCAGCCGCTGATATATCCATTTATACACCTATACTCAGACACACATAGCCTCTTACTCATTGACATAACCACTTATTTAGCTACTCATCATCATATAACTTTATTCAATTTTTAAATTAAAAAAAATCATATAAGTATACAGTTCAACCACAGTTCATTAATCACCAATAAAGAAATATCTAAAAACCTTTATTAAAAATATCTCATCAAGGATAAAAGCAAGAATAGAAAAATTCAAGAAGCCCACAGGCAACCGTAAACAAAAATCAAAATAAAAAGGAAAATGACAACCTAGACAACAGCTAGGAGTAAAACATAAAAACACATTTTGGGTAAAGATAAAAGTTGCAAATATAAAAATGCAGGACTGGCCTGCTTCAGGTCTGTTGACAACAAAACAGGCCTTATATACTTATGGTGGAGAGAAATAAATCTGCAACAAATAAGAAAAATATGCATAGTATTGGCGACTAAAACATTATCAGTTATACAGAGCAGCAGGTTAGATGGTTTGAACCAAATACTTTAAAAAAAGTAACTGGTGGAATGTGCCTAATCTAAAATAAGTCTGTAACTGACAAAGGTGGTTGGTCATTTCCAGAGAGAGATAGGGCTTGGCCTAATGACTAAGTTTACCATATTTTACTAGTACATTCACCCCTAGGTTAGAGCCGAAGCCTTCCACTCCGCTGCCACTCTAAGGGAAAAGGCCTGCTTCACCCAAGCAAGATCGTTTTTGTCAATGCCCTCTGGATCAGAGAACAGCCCTGATCTCCCTAAAGCTTTGACAATAGTCTCTATATAATGAAGCCACGATATGTGAAGATTATTGTCCACAGTTAGGCAGTCCCAGAGAATTAACCTGTTGAATTGTATCTCCTCCTTATATCAACCTGAACACAAGAGTAAAAGCTGGAATACCCTGGCCAACACCCAAAAGGCCCCTTATAGATTTGTTTTCTGTTAACAGGATTTGTTCAATAGAGGGTTGTTATCAAATTTCACATTTGGCAGTGGCCATAGGAAAACATTTGGTTTTATATGCATCTCTGATTAGTTGTGGGGGATTAAACCAGAGATAGCCCTCTTTAAATTCCCTACATTTGTCCGAATCTGAGGTAGCCAGCTTAGATGAGAGTTTAATAGGATTCACAGGTATGAGAAGTTGTGAACCCTACTTAGCTTCTGTCCTTCAGCTGAAACACTAAATGTTTTGGTATTCCTAGGGCCAACAACCATAACATGGGATTTTTTTATAGTTAGTGGACATATCCAGGCTGTCCATAAAAACAATAAATATATCTAAACGGTGCTGAAGGCTTCTGATAATCAACTCTGTGTCATTGGCGTATGGAAGAACAGAAATGTCTCTTCTGCCTGCTCTGGGGACGTCAACACCCTCTCCAGCTGGTTGATGAACATAATAAATGGAAAGTGTCAAGTATACTTTCCTGGCAAACACCTCTTTTTATGTTGAAGGGCTTACACCTGTAAGACCACTGTGAAGATCTCTCAAAAAGGTGAAGAGGGCAAAATCAACCCGCGTGGACACCAGCTCTGCCCACAACCTATATCTGTTTACTTTATTAAAGGCTGAGCATAGGTCCATGATGGCCAGATGTATCAAGCTCATATGAGCCTTTGTACATTTTATAGCTACTCACTTGCAAATATTATGTAATCTAATTGTATGCAATGTAAAGTTAAATGTACTCTTTATTTTCTTTTCAGATATCTACTTGTGTTGAAATAGAAGGATTTACAGTGCGGAGAAGACAGAAAGGAGAAAAAAACAGTGTAAAAGAGTACTATCTGCTTAAGAGTGAGAGTAAAAAAAGACATGATGTGGTGAACATAAGGGAAAAAAGCTAATAGTAAGATAACTAAGGAGTTTGTTAAAACAATATATGGACAAGTGTAACACGAGCAAAATGTATCAAATAAAAAGTGAGCTTTGCAATCAACTTACAAAGGAGAAGGAGTAAGTCAGATCAAAAGTGAAAAATGTTATAAAAAACTAATTTAACAAGGAGGAAGAAAGAATTTAAAGAAATTTGATTGAGAATGTTTAGAAGTAGGGTAATACAGAATTTGGTACGAAGCATGAAGCAGCATAAGAAGAGAAGGACAGCACAGAAAAAAAACAATATAATGAGAGTGTGGTTGTTAGAGATTTACCCTGAAGCACAAATTACTTATTTTCATACCAAACAGAATAGGAACACGGGATAAAACAGTGTTACCTATGAAGAAATTCATAAATAAAAGTAACTTGTTTGCTACATTTTTAAAGGAAAATGGAAATATGCATCTAGTATTGCGGCTTTCTTTAAAGAAGAAAGCTATTTATAACAGGATGCATTCGTACATGCAGTTCAAGCAACTGGCCAATGCTATAAGGTAACTTATGGTAATACTATTGCAAAAGAGGAGGTGGTTCCTAGAAAAGGAGGAAAATATAGGTAAGGAGATGCAAAGAAGCGTAGACATGCCCCTGTGTATACATCAGAGTGCAGTAATATTTGTAGTATTCTCCGGGGAATAAAGTGATTCATTAAGAACTTTTCAACATCGATTTCCATCCAAAAGTGTGAAGTGGAAAATTGCATTGTTACGAGCATTATATCCATGAAAAATGAAGAAACATTCTAATATACAAGACACTCGTAAGTGTGTCATTCCAGGAAAGTGTGAAAAAGTGTTTTACATCATTTTCTAGTGTTGGCAGTTCATCATTCTAAAATATACAATTTTGTTAGAAAGCTTTAATTTATTGTATTGTAAACTTCACTGCATTGTGTTTCGGAGAAATAAACAAAGCACTTCTGTATGGTACAGTAGAGAGACTGAAAATATTTGTGAAGATATTCATTTATATTTTTTGGTCCTAAAGTGCAGTCCAGGCAAATTGAGGAGTTGGTATATTCAGGTGTAGAGGAGCAAAACACATATTAGCACTGATGACGTTTGATGAGAAATATCACAGTTATTACAGGTTCTATATCGAAACTAAGCTATGTTTATATGTGTTGTTGTTGCACGCACTACAAAGGCCAAACTCAAAATGTTGATGTGTGCTTAAAAGCTGAAAAAGAAAACAGAGAAAAGTGGCTACAATTTGCAGTGTATTCATTTGTGGAGAAACTTTTTGATTTGTTAATACACAAGATAATGTCCAAGTACTTCTATGACCAATGACAGGACTACAAAATACCTGCCAAAGCAATACACAATAAGTTAGGGGTTGTTGAAATTACAGAGGAACGTCAACATCTAAATGTTTATGAAGGAACAGTCATATAATCCATACACTCTTTTCAAGCACTAGTTCATATAAAACCAAAGACTAGGAAACTATCACTCCCTGAGCTTCAGAAAGGACTTAAAGGTAGAGTTGTGAATTTCCCTTTAGATTTTAAACACAGTATTGAAACAGTGAGTATAGAGTGAGTTTTGGAAGAACTGCTTGTTATTCTAGTGCCTAGAAAAAAATAAAAATATCTGGCAGGAACTAGTGGATATTAATAAGATGAAAGAAAGCTGCATTGTTTCTTAAATAGAATAATGTGTAATATATATGTGTAGCTGTTGTTGAGTGTGGAAACTGAGTGGAGGAAGAAATGTTGCCGACAAGGGGAGAGTTTAACAAAGTGGATAGAAGTAGATCTGAAGAATTATAGGAGCACTACAGTATCCATCCACTACATTCAAAAGAGGTTATGGCAGATGCCCCTTGCACTGTATCAGATGAAACAAGCTAAAGGAGCTCCAGTGAGTTTAAGGGACAAAAGTTTAAAGGCTTGAGGTTTTTCTCACCTATTTACCCCTTCCTGTGCAAATACCTACAGCTCTGTATAGATCAACAAGATTATGTTCAGAAGACGCTAGGTATTGACAGAGTATTCCATCTCTTATTTGTAAATTATTTGTCTAGACTGTCATATGCTGTTAACCATATTCCTAAAACAGGAGCTGATGTACAAAATGTGTCTGCAAAAGGCATTGTTGAAATAATTATTGGAAAAGATGAGAAGCGCAAGCACAGTTTGATAAATGTGATGGCATTTGAATTTGAGACCAATAGTACTGGTATGATTGCCCTGGTGAGCTGAAATGTATGTTGCGGAATTTAGGTGCACAAACCTGGTTTGTAACACTGAGTTGTGCAGAGTATCCATGAGATGACTTACATGAGTTTTTGAGCAAAGCGAACACTAACATTAAGGGTATGAAACTCAAGACAAAAGAAGAATTTAAATCAATCAATCATGGATTTGTAAAGCGTGGCTAATCACCCGTAGGGTTTCAAGGTGCTGAATGTAGGTGCGCTGCTGAGTAGAAAAGCCAGGTCTTGAGGTCCTTCCTGAACTGCTTCAGAACTTTTCTCTTTGGATCCTACAAATGATTGCAGGTGCTTTAACCACAGATTTCAAGCTACGTTATGCTTAGTCTGTAACATGACCTGGTATTTCAAAAGCTATAGTGAACAGTTTTATGTCTGCAGTGAGACATACAGTCACTGGTAAATCACCAAAAATACCTACAGCCTCAGGAGAATAGAGACTTTGAAATATATTGACTACAATCCTGTAATTTTGAAAATGTGGAACGCCAATGTGAATATTCGTTTTGTGGTAGACATCTCTATAGCTGTTGCTCATCATGTTACTTCATACATAACAAAATCTTAGAAGACCGAGATGAGCGATGTGTGGGAAGGGATATCTGCTGAGTAGTCTCTAACAAAAAAAGTACAGCTTCAGTTTGAAGATGCTTTCAAACAGGGATTGCAGTAGTTGGTTGTAGTCGCTCTGTGATACAACATAGCGAAGGCAGTCTAATTAACCTTAGAAATCTGAGTTGCCACAGTCTGTTGACAAAGATAATTTTTCTATTTACCACTTTTGCAGCTGATTAAACCTTAGTGTTGTGAAACAGATTTACTAGGAGTGTTTGACTGGTATCAAGACTATTTAAATGCTGCAAAGGATGGCATTGATTACTAAGTATTTGTGAACTACGTGAACATTTTTGAATTATGAAATTTAACAGGAAGATACAATTGCTGCTGAGGTAGCTAAGGAGACCTGAGAAAGTAGCCAAATTTCAGCTTCTCAAAGTCAGGACTCACTTGGACAACCAATACTTGAAAATGAGGTTGCTATTGCAATGAATGAGATGGAGACTGGAATGTAGAAACGCTTGATTTTACAGATTTAGATGCACAGCTAAATAGTGAGAAAATTGAAATATAAATCTGGCGGCGAAAGCTGCAGTTGAGCATGGATTGCTTTATGACAAAAAGAAGTGTACATGCTCAACATTTAAACTTATACTGTTGTATGTTAGTGGTCACGCTGGCACTGGTAAATGTTTCATAATACACGTTTTACTGCTATTCTACAAAATACTACTTAGTGCAATTTATCATGTATGGTTACAACGCCTACTGGATTTGCTGCACACAATACCAAAGGTGCTCCTCTGCATCAACTTTTGATGCTGCTTGGGGAACATTACAGCAAAAAGGATCACCAAAATGTATCTGGTGAAGCTTGTCATGAAGCGTCAAGAGTGTTATTGATCATTGATAAAGTGACCATGGTCTCAAACATAATGCTTGACTTTGTGTATTTGAGAATGCAAGCAGTTCTGAGAACAGATTATGGTGTCCTATTTGGAGGAAAACTTGTGATTCTTTTTTGGAGATCTACTGCAACTCACTCCTCTGAAGGGTCAGCCTGTGTTCAAAACATTGCTGCATGATGAGACAAGGAATTATTTGGGAAGCATTAGAAAAATTGTGATTGCGAATAAGTAATCAGGAATATGCAACAAGCAGCTGATATTGAATATGGTAACATTTTGAAAGATATTAGACTGAGTGCTCTTTCAAAAGAGGGAAGGCATGTTCTACAAAGTCTCCTCTTAAACAACATTATCGAACAACGAACAAAGCAGCAGAAATAAAGTCCAATATTATATAAGATGATAAATATATTTTGTGTTTAATTCCAACATTGGAGCAATGTGCATGTTTCAACAACGAACTGCTAAAATTGGAGAAATAAGTGATTTTGCTACTGAAGGCAACAGATAAAATGAAACACCAGGGTGTCACTGTAATTCTAAATGAAAAGTTAAAAGCAGAACTGGATTCATTGGAAAATCTGTTTCACAAACTGCAGGATGGAAGAAATGTTCAAGTCTATGCAAAACCGGACTGTGATTGTGAACCTTGTGATTACATTTGATCAGATTGACAACACAAAGCATATTGGACAATGTACTGCATGTTTTATTGTTTGTGAAAGATTTAGGGGGTTATTCTAACTTTGGAGGAGTGTTAATCCGTCCCAAAAGTGATGGTAAAATGACGGATATACCACCAGCCGTATTACGAGTTCCATAGGATATAATGGACTCGTAATACGGCTGGTGGTAAATCCGTCACTTTTCCGTCACTTTTGGGATGGATTAACACCTCCTCCAAAGTTAGAATAACCCCCTTAATGTTCTACAGAAACAGATTCCAGCTTCTCTAGTACATTGTTTAAGAACTGTATGTCATACATTGCTCTGTCTCAAGTTAGGAAATTATCTGGATAGTATTTAGTTGCATTTGAGGAAAGCAGAGAGCATGAAAACTCAAGCTGTGGTAAATAATACAACCGATTAAAAAGTCTTTATTTTCCTCATTTAGGACAGTATCCAGTTTATAAGAAACATTCCATCTGTCCAAAGTAGAAGGTTTCAAAGAGTGTAGTGATGAGGTTGCAAGGAAGAAAATGAAAGAGAAGAAGGAAGTTGTTATGAAACAAAAAAAATAAAATAGGGAGATATTGTTGGTTACTAATTGTCAAAACCCTCTTTTGTGAATTACTGTCCTGGTCCCAGCTGTGAGCAGGGCTAGTCATGCCTCAGTCATGCCTTATTTCCCCCCTCCTTATAAGTGATAACAGAGATGTTGGACCTGATTCACAAAGGTAAACTTAGACTTTTGATCTAAGTTTAGAGCAAAAGTGTACGTTTATGATTTTCAGCTATTCACAAAGGTAAGTTACGAGTAGTATCTTTATGTCTGCACTCTGGGCAGATCATCTGTACTCAGGGCGGATCTTCAGCACTCTGGGAGGATCATCTGCACTTGGGCTGGATGATCTGCACTCGGGCCAGATCATCTGCACTCGGGCTGAATGAGGCAAAAATAAATACTTCTAAAATTCCTCAGACCATACCTAATCGCAGCCTTGCTGCTCAAATAAAAGCAAAGCTGCCACAAACAAATCCTTTCAGACCATTCAACATGTTGCTGAATGTGTTTGATGGTTTGTCCCTGGCTATGCGAAAGGATTATTTGAGGAGAAGGAGGAGGAGGAGGAGACTAGAGAGGATCTTCAGACAAAGGAAAGACCTCTTTTCGGATGTCCAGTCAAGATGTCATGGCTAGATACCATTTTCCCCCTGATATATCTTGGAGATGGTTTGTGAATGGGAGCAGGATCTTGACTCTGTGACCTGCCACACCATCCCAGCATGTCAAGATTATAGCAGCTCTTCATTTCTTTGCTATGGGGCATTCCAGAAGGTCTCCGGGGAGCATGTGGGTATCCTCCAGGCAACCCAGTCTTGGCGCCTGCATCAGATACTAAACTGCATCAATAGGAGAGCCCATCGCCACATACAAATATCCCATACACTGGCTAGAAGGCAAAGGGTAGATAGGGATTTCTACCTTATTTCCCGCTTCCATGTGTGCTGGGTGCAATCAATTCCACTCATGACGCTCTTCAGCCATCTTGCCACAATGCACACATCTTCTGCAACAAAACGTTTAATTTTTCCTTTTTGAATTGGGCCCATTGTTATTTTCTTTTCATCACAGTACCAGTTTGAATAATGTTATGCCTTTAAAACCTTGTGTAACTTGGCAAACTCAGTCATTGACATAAGAGCAATGTTTAAAGGAGATAAAGACCAATGCTTATTGTCAAGATAACTTCTGAACATCTGGGCCTCACCCAGGTAATCCAGGAAAGACATGTCATCTGTTTACAACCACCTGGACCTCCCCCAAGTAATCCTGAAAGCACAAGTCAACTGTCAACAACTGCAGGTTCTTTAATTGATCCTAATGAAAAAGACAGTTGAGAAACGTGCAATTAAAATAACGACTAACAAGTTCCTCTGTTTTCCCCATGTGTTTCCCCCTATGTGTTTCCTTGCACCTGTTTGGGGCTCGCTATAAAAGCTGGAGCTTCAGACTAAACCGTCTTAGCCTTGTTTAACTTTGCCGTGACTCTTACGTGTCCACAGTCTTCGGCAATCTTCCCTTCACAGTGACAATCCTCTCTTCACAGGGGCATCCATATCTTCAGAGCGACAGGCTTCTCCTCACAGCGACAGGCTTCCTGAGTTCTGACCTAGTATTTCAGAACTTCTCCCCAGTTACCACAGTATCTGTAAAAGGTGGGCAGCTTGCAATTCTTCTCTCACATCACACTTTGTTGCGCTAGCAAAAAGACACAAGTCATCCCACAAAACGTAACAGGTTTTTCAGTGTAATTTGGGATCTTGATCAGTGCTGATCACTCAAACTTATCTAAAGTCAGCAATAATATTCAGATCAATCTCATGACTGAAAAGACATTATAAAAAGGGAGTATTTCTTGTAATAGCTGTGCCTTCCCGGATCTTGTGCTCATAGCTGGTTTTCAATCTGTGTTTTCTCTGTCAGAATCTGATGTTGGTTTTCCAAAGACTTTTGGGACAATTGAGAACTATATTCTGAATGCCATTGCATATTTGCATATGAACCTTGAACACTTGAGGCACTTGAACTACTGAAGAATTTGAAGTAGTTTTGTTGTGATTAACCCAGTTATTTTCTCAGTAAAAATCCTTGTACATGATAATTCCAGGACATGATAATTCCTGGGGAACAAAAGATACATTTCTAAATTATTTTGCTATTTTGAATACAAACAATTTAGGACTGTAGTTCACGTGTGAGACAAATAAAAAAACATGTATTTTAAGATCTTACCATTTATGTGCATATTATTGAATCTGGGCAAATCAAAAAAGAAAAAAATGTTTTTCAATGGACATTGAGTCCAAAACCTAGATTCACAGTGGCATCAATCTTCATCACAATGACAGCTGCTAATCCAATTTGTAGACCTTTATCATTGTTTGGGTAACTAAGATTAAGTGGCATGAAGAACCAAATTATGTGGTAAGGTTTTTTAATAATGGAGGACAATGCAAATTATGCCGCACATTCTCTAGCCATATCATTCTGACCAATTTTAGATAGGAGGAACATTTTTGTAGAATCTGCAAATGTAGCAAATTAAGCATCAACTTACGTGGGAAAAGCAGTAAACACATATTTATGTGCCAACCGATGCCCTCGCCGTTGTCCATTGTTGCATCAATAATTTTTTCATGAAATGTAAACCTAAATGTTCTACTTGTAATTGTTAGATGCAATCTGAAAAAAACACCTGTTTTCAAAACAACTACTTAAAATAAAACCTGTAACATAAAACCGTTACCATGTGCAATAAGATCCTATGTTGCTATCTCAGGATTCTGATGACATCTGAAACCATTCCGCATTCAGACTGGTATATGGTGCCTCCAGAATTCGAGAATTAGAATATTCACATATCATATTCAAGGAAAAATGCATTTTTCAAAACATGGAAATTCTATTTGCTTAGACGTCTGGAATTATTGTTCAGGATAAACTATTTTCATTTAACTACTACTTCGGCGTAAATCAGTACCTCCATATGTTTATCGAAATAGTACTGCTGTCTGGAGTGTGAATATTGACCTTTTCAATCCACTATTAGAATCCAGTAAGACACATGAAATAGGACAGAATAGTGATGCGCTTAATGGGTAATGATACGATAATGAATGTGTCAGTTCAGTTAATTTTGTTTGAAGAAGTCATTCAGTCCAGTGCATTACTTCAGGTTGCTGCATTTACATGACACCAAGCTTGAAAGGCAGCTGCAGTACCATGTTTGTCTTTTCTTCGAGTTCATCAACATTGTATAATTGTTAAATCATCCAGTGAGGAGGAATGAAATATATATGTCAGGCGGAGTTCAGAGTAAAAACACAAGCCTCCTCTTCAGGGAAGCGTGGTGCTAACAACATCAGGAGTGAGTGCTGGAGAGTGTATGATGCCGTGGAATGCTGGCCAATGAGGCTGCAGAAGGAAGAGCGATTGTTGTGTTATTCATGCAGACAGACTCAAAGGGTGGAAGTAAAGCAGAGCATCGTAACCTCCGAGGCCTTCGATTTACAGTCCATCAGCTTCGCATAAGGCCGAAAATCAGCAAGTGGAAGAAATATCCCCGCTGAAGAGAGCAAACAAATAAGATAAAAAAAGAAGTTGAAAACATGCCCACCAACTGCTCGCCTAGCACGCTGCAGCAGAGTGAGCGTGTTTTTTTCCAGATAGAATCCCTGCCTGGAAAAATGCACATTGACAAGTAAACGGAGCATGAGACACAGTGTTGCATTTATAACTACATCTATCTGTGGGTTAGACACACTCGCATCTCCACCATCCAGGCCGTTAGAGCTGCCCTAATGGCTTACTGTTTACAACATATGGTAGTTGCTCTACAAATGGGCATCGGATCAAGCACAAAATGGAAGCACATTCACCTCCAAGAGCAAAACGCATTTCTTTGCTACTGCACTTTGATGGAAAACGACATCCCATGTGTCCGCGCCACCATTCCTCTCTCCACCGTTTCAGGATGCATACAGATTTCATTGCTGTTATCAGTCAGCATAAACTAAAGCACTCGTGTCTAACAAAGAGGACTGGAAATGAAAGAGTCTGCTGTGCAGAAAAAGTAAGACGCAGACACTTTATTTTACTTACACCATATAAGTTGCGCAGCCATTCATCTAATATTTGAAAATACTCGAGCTTCGGTCAGTCTTTAGCAGCATTTCAGGAGCTAACATGGGATTCTGTGCTGGAACAAGAGGTGTAAAGAAAAAGTAAAATTTGTGGGGCACGGAAAATAAAATGTAAATCAAAGCGAACATTTACATCAAGTTTTTGTCTTTTTGTTTTTTACATATACCACAACTTATTTATGACAACCCCAAGTACAATGTGTCATTTACCTTGATCAAATACACTGTCTTTCTAACGATGAAAAAAGGAACTAAATCAGTGTTATGAGTGCCTTGTTCGGGTTGGCTGTGTAGACAGATAATATGTAACTGGTGTATGTGGCAGAGCCAGATCGACCAGGAAAATTGCCGGGACATCGCCTCCTCTTCTTTCTACTGGTCCTTAATATTTTGTACTCCTCTCCTCACCCTATAATATTTATTGTAATTATTTCCTTTCCTTCTTCTTTCGCCACTCCTCCTACTAGATACTGCCTCCTTGTTCTCTCACCGTTTGCATTCTTCCCTTCTCTGTCTCTCTCTTGTTCACCTTCTCTTCTTCCACCGCCTTCTTTTGACCTCCCTTCTACTGCTTCTTCCACTACTGCTCCTCCTCTTCTTCTTGAAATCATATGAGAGTTAGGGCCAGATGCTAGAAATTCCTGTCTTGCATTTCCTAAATAGCGAATCCTAAGCAATCGCTATTTAGGAAATGTAAAATGGAATGTGCAAAATGGAATGTACAAAAATTGAGATTTCCAAACAATGATTCCTATAGACTAGGACTCAATGTTAGGAAATTTCTATTTAAGAAATGCTTCACCATTCATCCTATGGGCCAAAAAGCTCCTAGGTACGAATAGTTTTGCATTTTCAATTTTGCGATTTCCTAATGGGAAATTCATTATGCTCTTTCACAAAGAGCATGTCTCACCTAAAAAGCTTCTCTTGACATCAGGGACAAATTTGGCATATGATGTTTCCCAATATTGAGTTCCGCAATTACAAAAAATGATGCATCGCTGGTGCAATGCAGTGATGCATCAAAAATGTTAATGCTGTGGTACGACAGATCCTAATGCCAAGCTTGCGCTGAATTTTCAAAACAGCGCACCATAGTGTTAGGATATGTGCAGCGTAAAAAAAAAAATGATGCTAGTCTGTGCACCGCATTGAAAGCAAAAATGACGCTACTGCTGCAAAAGTGATGCTAGGCTGAATTGCAGCACATATTTTGACGCAAGCCATCCTAGTGTCACATTTGAGCACCTAAACCATCAAAAACAGTAGGAAAATGCTACATTTGAAAAAACTAACGCAAGAGACACTCCAGAAGCAAACATGGCGAACCCAGAACACCAGAGACCCCAGGACAACCCCAACAACCCCAGTACCAGCCAGGATGTCCAGGAAGACTCCCAGGAGAAGGGGAAGAGGAAGTACAAGTTTAGTGAGGAGGAAAATAACATCCTGCTCACTGAGGTGACAGGGCACCAGCCACAGCTCTTCATCACCTCAAAGTTGCCATTAGGGAGGAAAGAGGCCATATGGCAGTCCATTGTGGACAAAGTCAACAGTGTGGTAGAATTCGAGAGGACAGTCATCGACTGCAAGAAGGACTGCCATGATTGCAAGTGCAGAACAAAGAAGATACTAGCCAGCAACTGCGAAGCAGCATCGCAGACCGGAAGTGGAAGTCCCTCGTCCCAGGAGCAGCTGAATGAGTTGGAGGAGATGGTGGCAGCTGCCATCCCTAAGGAATTGGTGGCAGACGTCCCAGGGCATGACAGTGTGGTATATGATGAAAAACAAGAACCACAGGGTAAGTTGCAGTGAGGGTCAATGTGGCAACTAAGCAAAGTCATCAGAGGCAGGCACCTATGTTCCAGCGCTGAAATACGGTCTGCAGGCCAGAGGTTAGTATGGTGGCACACTTATGGTTAAACAGCAAAGATATCTCCCACAATTTGCACAGCCCAGTCCAGAACTGTCTCCTCACTCTCTTCATTGTGTGAAGTACAGCATCAGTCCATGTTTACCTTACTTTGTATTCTGGCACGTGCAGTGCAATGTACAACAGTACTTACCACAACTACAACTCCCAGAATACAGAGCAAAAAACATTGACTGCAACAAAACACCAACCATGCACACTGCTACCCTGCAAAACCTGACTGTTACAATGCAGGACACCTTGCACTATGTAGCTACTCAGTGTCACTTGGGCCTATGCACACTAATCTTGAATTTAAATACTCAGAATGGAATGGCTGTGTCACAGGAGAAACAACTCATCTGAGAGGGTGGCCTGGTGCGGGTGATGGGAGGTACATGGCAAGAAACATGTCTATAGTATCCTGCACTAAACTATATTGCTCCTAGCTGACATGGCGGGCAGGGTGAGTGCACACATATGTCAGCTGCTGTGGAAGGCACCACAGGAACTCCTCCCAAATAATCAGTTAGAGGGGTGAAAATGTAACAGATGTACACTAAAGGAAAATGTGTGTACAAACTAATGATGATGTGTAGGCATAGTGGGCCACTGCTAGTGCTTTGCATGGTAGGTGCTGACTGTGCATGGCAAAATTACATTCGGTTTAAATGGGGAGACTGTGCATACTGGGGAGGTGGAATAGACATGGTACTGCAGGGTCTGGCTGCAATGCATGTGGCATGCCTGGGATGGGATGGCAGAGAACAGGACATTAGGGGAATACAACCTACATGTAATGTGGACTGGGGGAAACATGTAGCACATGCCAGGAGGGAGTCTGATGCAACATTGTCTCAAGGTGCTGCATGTAAAATTTTGATGACGTCAAACAGGGACTTAACAAGGGATACCAAAACCCACTTAGCCATCACAAATGATAGGACCCATGGAGGAACCCAGGCTGAAGTGGGTGGGCCTACTGATGTGGGGTTCAGATGTAGGTATGCGTCACTAATTAGACCACTACTACCATGTAGGGGGAGCCTCTAACAATAACTTTCCATAACAAAGCAACATGTAGCGCCTGTAGACATGGTCATGCATCCATGTGTTGTAGGCATGTGAGAATGAATGCATGATCTGTGTAGGTTCACTATGTTGCACTTACCTGTGTACCAGGACCCAAAAGTGGGTAATCAGAGGAGGAGTGTACACATACAATGTTGTGGGAATGAGTCACATGACATGTGACACTCTCCAGATAAACAACTCTGATCATGCTGCTATGGAGGAAATGTCAGTGAACTAAATTACCCAGTAGGACAGTGCCCATCCCCTTAGAGTAGGCACACAGTGCCCGTAAGAACAATAAAGATAATCTGCCATTTGGAACTGAAATACTGTCAAACTTTACATCAAAACCCATGCTTAACAGGTGTACTACACATCACTGTTGAAATGAGGGCCTCGTGTATGAGGAAATTACACTCGTCCGGGAGGTAAAGCCGGGGTAGGTGCCAAAAACTGGACTGCCACTGCCAAATTAGTGACAATCCTAGGCTTAAACCTCCCATGGAGCCCTTCCTACAATTGGGGATGGGTGACGTGATTGTTTAGTGACCTTTGGACAGTAAGCTTCAATGTAAGTGACTGCTTGGGATTAGTCTGACGATTTGTTTGACTGTTTGTATTTCAGTATATTTTGAGTAGGGATAATTCCCTTCAGAGTTTTGATACAGGAGAAGTTTATAAGTGCTTATGGTCCTGAAGAGGCGTCACCGGATCAATTATGACCGCCAGATGCAAAACATGTTGACCAGTCTTTAGAGGTCCAGTGAAAGTTTCTACCCCTCTCTTTTTGAAAGTGTTTGAGCATTATTTCTCAATTTAGCACTTTCTTATTACTATTTTTAATCTTGGTCCGTACCTTCTTTTTGATTATTAAACAGCAATTTCTGATAGGGTACTGAACCAATTTTAGTTTTCTTTCTCTCCTGCCAGTAATCTGCCAGTAGGTATCAATTTCCCATTGTTCTACCACGGCAGTTACTCTGAAAAAGATCTCCGGCAAAGAGCCCTCTTATGGGGAGCCCGTCAGACATTGCAGCGCCGGTCTGACGAGGAGCACCCCAATGATGAAGCATGACATCCTAATGGATGTGTGAGGGCTCTTGCTCCTAACCAATAGGTTTCCCATCTTAGATGTTCCAGGAACAGTGCACCCTATTTACTGTTTAGTCTAAGCCTAGGGAGACTGTGCACTGGACCTTTATTCTCCCTGCCCCTCCCTTTGATGATGATATGAGGAAATTATGCAACATGGCACTGCAAGGCAGCTTGCTGTGCTACAGGGGTCACTGAAGCTCTCAACCTTACCAGTAGTGTAAGGCTCAGGACCACCAGCAAGATATAACATGGGCCATAGCACTGTGATTGTTGAAAAAGAAATGCTGTGGTCAAATATTGCACATTACACATGACTTTCAAATTGTCATAGGACCCATCTGGTTGTAACAACCTAAATAAATAGCTCATTTGACATGGCTCAATGACATACATTTGTAGGGCCTGCTGACATCTACACACATATGATGAAACTATATATACATGTGTTGGGCACATTCTTGAAGCATTTCAAATGACTCACTATCCGAAGATTTCACAAGGCTAGCTGAGTTTAACGGAACTCTGAACCAACATGACTCATAGAACATATTAAGCCAGGACTAGCAATACCCCTGCCTTACTCTTTCCTTCACATGTACATGACTATGCTACATACATCAGTAGTGGGGCATCCTTGTACCCTTATTGAACATCGATATCTGTCATTGCTGCAAAGTCGTAGACCTTGAACATAAATGTCTGGTCAATCACCAAACCTCAATATTTTTAAAACAAACACACATGTGTGTGATATATTCAGATGTATGACAGTCCGCATGTCAGAACTATATACAGACACACATACATCATGCCTCATTTACATGAGACATGAACAACTGAAGTGTCTCGAAATAGGCCAGCTCCTGCTAAAAGATGACCCCCACGGTGGCGCAACTTAGCAAATATCCTGGCAGCAGGCCATGTTTGCAAATGTGCACACTTCCAGAGTTGTGCACAGCGCATCTGTTAAAATGTGCACTGTGGTGCTAACAGAAAAAGTGGCCACCTAGTATGCTAGGGACACTGCTCATTGTGGGCGCAAGACAGCCCAGTATTCAGAAGCCTTTGAATCATGCTTTGTGCGTAAAGAATCTGTCTTGTGGCGTGTTGGCATTTGTCCCCTGACATTTATGAACTGCTAACACCATGGGCCTAAACATTATGGGCCTCATGTGTCACCCTGCACTACCAGAGCAACATTTTCTTGATATGTCTGTGGCACAGTTTGCTAGGCCATATCTGCAAGGCTGTAAATGCATCAAATGTGCACTCCATCTCAGGGGTAGCGTCACAGTGGCCCATAGGGAGTAAATGCATTATTTCTCCTTGTTTTCCTCTTCCTATGTGTGCTGCATTCCACAGCACACATAGATAAAGGAAAACACCATAAAGGATTGTGTATGTGCAGGAAGGTGTCCTGATGGCAGCTATTGTCCCTGTTTCTAGCCTCCCCCCCAACCTCCTCTGCCCAATCCCATTCCCCTCAACCCCAACCTATCCCAAGCACACAGGCAGACCAGCATGTACCCAGGACAACACACAGGAGTGGTTCAGGCAAACACAAGCACCACACATCATCACACAGGCACTCACACAAACACCATCCAGATGCTGACATACCAATATCCACTGCCTCCATTGTGTCCTCCTCCTCTTCCTTGTCCACCTCCCTCCCAGTAGCATCTACACTCACACTTGCATGCACTACATCCTCATCCACTACCACCATCACACCTATCACTACATGCCCCTCACTGGCAGTCACCACCCCCACTTCCATGCACACGTCCCCTGTGTCCTCTCCCACTGTGTCTGTGCCCCCTCCTCCCAAGGTACCCAAACGCAAGAAGTCAGACACCCAACAGCCATCCACCTCACAACAGTATCCAGCCCATGCACCTGCACCCAAATACAGCAGACACACACCTCCTACAACCACTTCCTCTTCCTCCACACCCAAACCTTCACCCTCTTCCCTCCCCAATGTCCCTAAGAAGCTTTTCCTCTCCACCATTGACCTCTTCCCTCCCCCTCCTCCCCCGTCCTTCATGTCAGGCTAGGGTGAAGAAAACCCAGGCAAGCACCTCAGCCATCCAATCCAGGGGCACAGTAGTGTTGACAGCTACTGCAGGTGGGAGAAGATCCTGGGCACCAGGCAGCAACACTGACAGGGTGCCTGCACCAGGTGCATCAAGGAAGGGCAAAGAGGCACCACCAGCTGTGACTAGGAAGGGCAAGGAGGCACCACCAGCTGTAGGTGTGAAGGGCAAGGGGCAATCCCCGGCTGCTGACAAACAGGGCAAGGGGCCTGTACCAGCAGGCAGGAAGGACAGGAGGCCTGGTGCCGGGACTCATTCGGAGTCCCCGCCACCAACCATGGTGGTTCAGCCGTCCGAGGCTGCAGGGGATGGGCTGGAGCCTCCCCCGACCACTGCCAGCACCGCAACCAGCACCATTGACAGCAGCAGCCCCAGTGGGCAGCCGGCCAAGGCTGCAGGGGATGGGCTGGAGCCTACCCCCACCACTGCCAGCACCGCCACCAGCACCACTGCCAGCAGCAGCAGCCCCAATGGGCAGCCATTCGAGGCTACAGGGGATGGGCTGGAGCCTCCCCCCACCACTGTCAGCACCGCCGCCAGCACTGCCACCAGCACTGCCACCAGCACCACTGCCCGCAGCAGCAGCCGCAGTGGGCAGGCGTCTGAGGCTGCAGGGGATGGGCTGGAGCCCCCTCACCACTGCCAGCACTGCCACCAGCACCTCTGCCAGCAGCAGAAGCCCCAGTGGGTAGCTGTCCGAGGCTGCAGGGGATGTGCTGGAGCCTCCCCCCACCACTGCCAACCCAGACACCAGCCCGCCACTGCCACCGCTGAGCAGCCATCACTGCCAGCGGACAGTGTCTAGTCCTGCCTCAATGGGCTGTTGTGCATCCTGGCCCCTGCAAATCCAGTGGGTCTGACACCCAGGTGAGAGACTGTGACATTGCACTCCCCAAGATCTGCATCACAAGGCACAATGCCCCCTCCAGAACCTGTGGAAGAAGCTGTCCACTCACGGCGTCCTTCCAAGGATGAAGCTCAAAGGGCACAATGCCCCCTCCAGAACCAGTGGAGAAGCCATCCACTCACCCCATCCTTCCCAGAATGAAGCACATTGGGCACAATGCCCCCTCCAGAACCAGTGGAATAAGCCATCCACTCACCGCATCCTTCCCAGGATAAAGCACACTGGGCACAATGCCCCCTCCAGAACCAGTGGAGAAGCCATCCACTCACCCCATCCTTCCCAGGATGGAGCACACTGGGCACAATTCCCCCTCCAGAACTAGTGGAGAACCCATCCACTAGAGAGACTCTGGCTTTGCACTCCCCAGGACCAAGCAGTAGGCAAACTACCCACTTGAGAGACTGTGGTATTGCACGTTGTGTTAAAGTGTCTGTCTGTCTGAGCGGTTTCCGCCATGGTCATAATTCCATTTTTGTTACCGCCTGCCTATTGGCCATTTTACCGCCACTTTATCACTGACCCCCAGGGTTGTAATGAGGGCTTAAGTGTCTATAATGAGAATAAAATTTAATGTGCAGTTGTCCCCCCACCAGGGCATATCAAACATCTTTTAAAATGTCTCTGCTCATCATTACATGGCACCAAACCCTTGGGGTACTTAGGGAAGACCTATAGGTAAAAATGAGGTAGAAAAACCAAAGTCAGTTTGCCACACATTTAACTTTTTGAAGACAGTCTGCAAGGCAGGGCTGCCTTCAAAAAACACTCCAGTGCAGGAAATCTACTGGGACTAGAAACTTCCCTGCCCTATTATACACAAGGGACTTAGCAGTATTTTGAATCTCCCTTGCCCTATTATGTACTAGGGGGTTGCAGAAGTCTGTCATTGGCAAATGTAATAGTACCACTTTACTACATACCTTTTATTTAGAGGACTGGCTCTGTGCCTGGATAGCAGACCCAGGGTACAGTCAGGGTCAGTTACCACCAGTACCAGTCATAAACATTGGGGTGAACGTACTCAAGGGATTACGTTCTCACACTGTGACTGGGCAGGTAAGTTGCCTACACACTGGTTGTGTTTATGTGTGTTGTTTTGCATAGGTACAAAGATTAATTTTGTCATTATCATCTGACACTGTGAAAGTCATTCACACATGTGCCACACATATTTTCTAGTATATGGTACAACTGTCACGCTGCTGCTACTGATAGTACATTTTCAGCTTGCTCCTTTTCGTCCACATCATCCAGTTCTTCACGATCCTCATTGTAATTGGGCTATGAAATATTTGATCATGCACAGATATCATGCAATATGCAGCACACTAGT
This sequence comes from Pleurodeles waltl, assembly GCF_031143425.1. Taxonomy (NCBI): domain Eukaryota; kingdom Metazoa; phylum Chordata; class Amphibia; order Caudata; family Salamandridae; genus Pleurodeles; species Pleurodeles waltl. The sequence goes on from NC_090437.1 coordinate 546,794,161, forward strand.
TTTAATTTAGTGACCATTGAAGATGAGTTGAGTAATTGCCCCAAAATATATACGGACTCCTGAAGTAGTACTTCAGTAGTCTGGTAGTCCCCTCCACAGTGTACCAGGTCATGTTTAGGACATATATTTGGCTCTGCTGGGCTTCAGTATGAGTGTGTTTGTGAGGATTACTCATTCATAGCTGCAGACTAAGGCCCATATTTATAGTTTTTGATGCAAATCAGCGCTAGCGCAGATTTGCGTAAAAAAGTTTACCGCCGGCTAACGCCATTCCAACGCGCCAGCAGGGCGCCTTATTTATAGAATGACGTTAGCCGGCGCTGCGGCCTGGTTAGCATAAAAATAAATTACTCTAACCGGGCAGCGGAGGTGTAGGGAAGAATGGGGGTTGTGCGTCAAAGAATGGTGCAAGTCAGGTTAGAGTAAAAAATATTGACTCAAACCTGACTAGTGTCATTTTTTGATGCACAAACCCCATCGAAATGACTCTTGTCTTAGTAAAGACAGTAGTCATGCCCCCCTGCCCAATGGCCATGCCCAGGGGACTTCTGTCCCCTGGGCATGGCCATTGGGCACAATGGCATGTAGGGGGCCCAAGTTAGGCCCTCCTATTCCACTTTAAAAATTAAAAAATATATACTTACGTCTACTTACTGTAGATGGGTCCCCCCATCCATGGGTCTCATCCAGGGGTGGGCGAGGGTGGCAGGGGGTGTCCCTGGGGCCAGGGAAGGGCACCTGTGGACTGCTTCCATGGGCAGAGACCATGGAAATGAGCACACAGATCCCTTAATGCCTGCCCTGACCCAGGCGTTAAAAAATGACTCTAAACTGGTTTAGAATAATTTTTTAAGGCCCTCCCCCTCCCGTACGTCATTTTTGCATGTGATTATAAATAAGGTGCAAAGACCTTAGAGTCATTTTTTGCCCTGGAACGCCTACCTTGCATCTCATTAATGCAAGGTAGGGTTCCACAGTAAAAAAATTACTCAAACTCCATAAATTTGACACTAGACCCATAGGTGTAGTGCCAAAGTATAACTATGGAGTTAAGTTTGCGCCAGATTTGCATAAATAGAATGATGCAAATCCAGAGCAAACAGAGTACAAATATGCCCCTAAATGCTTTATCAGATGCGCATTGAGTAGGGGTGGATTGTGGGAATAGTCATGAGAGTGTATGTCCCCATATGCATATACAAATTATTCTGTGTCGTGGTTGACTCATATAAACTGCCAACAGTATGAGACGTGCTATTACATTGTTTGGCATACATGCAAGATGCACTTACCGAACACGCGAACACCACCACCTGATCCGCACTGCCAAAAGGAACTTTTTCACCGACAGACTAGACAAAAACAGCCACAACAGCAGAGAACTCTTCAGCATCGTCAAAGAGTTCTCCAACCCCAGCGCCAGCGCCAACGCCGTCACGCCCTCACAGGATTTGTGCGAATCCCTCGCCACTTTCTTCCATCGCAAGATCATCGACCTCCACGACAGCTTCGGACACCAGACCCAACCATACACCACTGAACCCGCTTCACCGGACATCACCCTCAACAACTGGACCCACATCAACACGGAAGAAACCAAATCCATCATGAACTCTATCCACTCCGGCGCCCCTTCGGACCCCTGCCCGCACTTCATCTTTAACAAAGCCGACGACATCATCGCCCCGCACCTCCAGACCGTCATCAACTCTTCTTTTTCTTCTGCTACCTTCCCCGAATGCTGGAAGCACGCTGAAGTCAACGCCCTACTAATGAAACCTACGGCTGACCCAAGCGACCTGAAAAACTTCCGCCCCATCTCTCTTCTACCTTTCCCAGCCAAGGTAATAGAAAAGACCGTCAACAAACAGCTGACCACCTTCCTGGAAGACAACAACCTGCTCGACCCTTCACAAACCGGATTCCGAACCAACCACAGCACGGAAACCGCCCTCATCTCAGTCACAGACGACATCAGAACCCTGATGGACAACGGTGAAACAGTCGCCCTCATTCTCCTCGACCTCTCGGCTGCCTTTGACACCGTCTGTCACCGCACCCTAATCACCCGCCTACGCTCCACCGGGATCCAAGGCCAGGCCCTGGACTGGATCGCCTCCTTCCTCGCTAACCGCTCCCAAAGAGTTTACCTCCCTCCGTTTCGCTCAGAACCCACCAAGATCATCTGCGGCGTACCTCAAGGCTCATCGCTCAGCCCGACACTCTTCAATGTCTACATGAGCCCCCTCGCCGACATCGTACGCAAGCACGACATCATCATCACCTCCTACGCCGACGACACCCAACTTGTACTCTCCCTCACCAAGGACCCCGCCAGCGCCAAGACCAACCTTCAAGAGGGTATGAAGGACGTCGCAGATTGGATGAGGCTCAGCCGCCTAAAGCTGAACTCTGAAAAAACTGAAGTCCTCATCCTCGGCAACACCCCGTCCGCCTGGGACGACTCCTGGTGGCCCACGGCCCTCGGCACCGCACCGACCCCCGCAGACCACGCCCGCAACCTCGGCTTCATCTTGGACCCTCTTCTCACCATGACCAAGCAAGTCAACGCCGTGTCCTCCGCCTGCTTCCTCACTCTCCGCATGCTCCGCAAGATCTTCCGCTGGATCCCCGCCGACACCAGAAAAACCGTGACCCACGCCCTTGTCACCAGTCGCCTGGACTACGGCAACACCCTCTACGCCGGGACCACCGCCAAACTCCAAAACCGCCTGCAACGCATCCAAAACGCCTCGGCCCGCCTCATCCTCGACGTACCCCGCAACAGCCACATCTCCGCACACCTGAGACACCTGCATTGGCTCCCAGTCAGCAAAAGGATCACCTTCCGTCTTCTCACCCACGCACACAAAGCCCTCCACAACAAGGGACCGGAATACCTCAACAGACGCCTCAGCTTCTACGTCCCCACCCGCCCCCTCCGCTCCGCTGGCCTCGCACTTGCTGCCGTCCCTCGCACCCGCCGCTCCACGGCGGGTGGGAGATCTTTCTCCTTCCTGGCGGCCAAGACCTGGAACTCCCTCCCCACCAGCCTCAGGACCACCCAGGACCACTCCGCTTTCCGGAGACTCCTAAAGACTTGGCTGTTCGAGCAGCGATAACCCCCCCTTTCCCCCCTAGCGCCTTGAGACCCGCACGGGTGAGTAGCGCGCTTTATAAATGATTTGATTTGATTTGATTTGATTTACTATTTCTCATCCATCCATCTGCAAATGACATGGATGTGATGAGGTGTCACAAGTGAAACATAATCATTTGGCCACTGAGTTGTCACATATCTCACAATGATCTATTGTTGCAGTTTAAGATCACAATTTCCCTACATATGGATCAGGTTTGGGTATAATGTATCAGTTTGGCTCGAGATCAGTCTGTGTGTCTTTTTTAACACCACATATTTAGCTAATATGTGTGTTTTCAATTCCACATGTTTGTTTGACAGGCAATGCAAACATTACACACCACACTTTTCAGAGATCAGTGTATCATGTCTAGTACTTAGAAGATGATGACAGTGTTCACACTTTATTGACAACTGTTGTGATCTACTTATGGTTTCCTGGATGTGGGTGAGATGTTTTCTTGCTGGGGCTGTGACATATGTTAAATTTTATCATTTAGTTACATGTTCAGTCACTATCGTAGATTCACTGACGTACCTAAGTAAAACAATGCTGCACAATGTGTGTGCATCTACGTGCAATTTCAGCTTTATTTTGTATTTCACCATCATATGCTGTCTTCTCCTCCTCCCTTTGGTCGTCCAGTTGTTCATCCCAGGGGACATTTTTGTGAACACATATATTGTGCAGTATGGTACAAACCAAATAATTTTGCTGATAGGGGCTGAATATAACAGTCTACCACAAAAACATCCAGGCAGCAAAGCCAGGGCTTGAGCAGTTTGAGGGTCCGCTCAACTACACTATGTATGCAAATGAGGGCCTAGTTGTTGGCCTTCTCAGGCTCTCTCTGTGGGTTGGCATATGGGGTCATCTCCCACTGCTGGATCCGATATACTTGGACTGCTGAAATGAAAAAAAAGAAACAGTGCCAATGTTTTAGACAACTGTATTTGCTAAAGTCTTGCCCATGTATGTTATGTGTAGCAGTATTGTCATGCACTGCTCCCAATTATGAACACATGATGTTTGAATCCTGCCAGTGTACTGATGTTTACAGGGGCATGTTCAAACACTCTATGTAGTGTCAAATGCAGTGCTTGAGCAGATACATAATACAATTCAACATGCTGACTATCATATTCCTGCAGCAGCTTGTAGTGGTGCCTGTTTCCCATCTCTCTAGTTCACTCAAAGTTATGCGTTTGCACTACATGTATTGAGAGACAGAATGAGGATGGGATTCTTTTTTGTAAGTCCTGTCTTGATCGGTGGTGACATACTGGACATGGCTGACAAAGACACATGCATGGGACCACGGTTATCCCCAGATGTTGGTGTTGGCCTACATTACATTGGCCCAGGCTTTTGATTGTCTAATATTGTCCAGGGCCATTGACGTAATGCCATACACACAAAATGCACTCCCACATGCCAACTGTGTAAACATGGTGTCACAACTGCCATTTCCCAATTCATGGTTACATGTGATGTTGGGGGAACATTGTGTGCTTGTTTGGCAGCATTGTGCCCAATTTGTGCACACAACACATGGATCCTGAAGCTTTGGGAGTGGTCCTCTGCAGTACAGCTACTAACCTTCTGCACTGCGCTGCATCTCTGAGAAGGGGAATTGATACACAATACTTGGGACATTCTGCACTTTCTGGTTCCTTCCACTAAGACTTGCACACAAGTTGCTTAGCAAGTACACATTCACACTTGCATCAGGAGCTGTAGGGGTTATTTTTTGCTTTCAGGATTGTATTTGTGTGTGCACTGTGTAGGTGTACCTTCCAGCCAAGGCTGCTGCCCAGAGGCATGGTGAGTGATGAATGTGTACACCTCCCTTGCACAGAGTGACGTTGGCTAGATTTCCTACCTGTCATGCATGGCTGTGTGCCTTATATCATGCAACATCTGCACAAACTGGCCTGTAGATGTATTCATATGTATGGAAGGGTAACTTGCATTGCATATGTAAAGTGAAACATGGTGCATGTATATAGAATGGCATTCATCCTGCAGTCCCTATCTACGTAGGCAGAGAGTGAGCTGTGTATTAAGTACCCCATATCTATTTATTACTGTGTCTAGTAGGTACTTCCTGTTTGCTTACCTACAAGTAGGCCATTCCCATAGCTTTCATCCTGGAATCAGTTGATAATGGAGTGAGGAAATATGAAGGCATCATGCACATTGCTGGGGTATTTTTTGCCACCACATTAGTGATCAATCCACAGTGGTCAATAATCACCTGAACCTTGATGGAGTGGGTATGTTTCCTGTTGCAGGATTGATGGGCAGTTACAGCAGTAGGAACAAGTTGCACATGCATCCAGTCAATGGCACGCAGCACATGTGGGAAGTCAGCAATGGCACAGAATCCTTGTTTGGTCTACTGCTGCAGTTGCTGGGTGTTGGGGAAGGGGATGTGGCTGGGTGTGAGCCGGATCTCATCCAGGACAGAGGGCAGAAGGTAGGAATGATGAGAATGATGACTGGGATTCCTGCTACTGGGGATTCAGTTGTCTGCAAGGACCCCAGGGACGCTGAGACCCCAAGGCCATCATGTTAAGCACGGCCATGAGCTTTGATTGTGGTGGGGTGTTGTTGATCCTGTCAGTTGTTGCCTGTAGTCTTGGCACAATCTGATATAGGAGCTGAATGAAGGACTCCCTCCTCAGACAGTAATAGGTGATTACCTCTTGCTTCTTGAGTCCGAATAGTGAGGTTCGCTGTTGATAAATGCGCTCCCTTCTGCACTGCTTCTGTGGTGGTGGCGGCGGTAGTGATTGTGGTGGTGATGTTGGAGGTGGTGGTGATGATGTTGGTGGTCATCTTTGTAGTAGGAGTCAGTCCATTGTGTGCTAGAGCTTGCCAGGCTGATTTGGATATGTTCTCCATATATATACCCATGCCATTGCATCATTTTAAAGCCTGGTCTGACCAGCCGTTAATTCTTTAATGCATTGTAGACTTAGCGTGACTTTTGCAATGGGTGCCTCATTTCTTAAAAAGCTAACAAATACGGCAACGTCAGTCCTGCACGATTTTGTAAGGGGGGACGCTTACCTTGCATATCATTGTCAGGCTATGACGCAGCCAGATCCAGCGCTAATAAAAAGTGATGCACAGGGCGTAAAAAAGTGTCGCTAGAGGGCTCTTGCATCACTTTGGAGATATGGAGTTGTTCTTGCACCGCCTCTGTGTCAAAGAAATGGTGAAGAGGCGGCCCAAGGGTGTTGTGAATGAGTCTCTGAATGTACTGCAACTCGAGCTAATTTTTATTGTTTTTTTCTCTTAGCTTTTCTGGAGAAGTTTGATGCAGTGTTGATCTTTTTTGGTGAATTAATTTATAGCGTTGACACAGATATGTGTGTTTTCCATTTTGAGAATGTGATCTTGTGATCCTAATTTACTATCCTCTCACAGCATTGCATCCCGTTCTTCCAGTTCAGTTAAATCACCTGTTTAGTGAACTGTACAAAGCTAGAACTGGGGCTTCTGGGACAATTAGAAAAAGTGGCAAATGATTTCTTCAAGAGCTTGCTTGTAAAAAGCTCCAGAATGGCCAGTGCATTGTTTCGTAGTGAACTGCTCACTGTGAAATTTTCAGAGAGAGAAGAAATATATATGCTCACTATACTTCATGATGAGAGAGCTTCTCTGGTTATAATTTGGGGTCGGTTGGCAGAACTCCACAAGCCCATCTGTATACTTAATTATAACAAGGACTGGGTCGAGTTGATAAAAGTGGCCAGATTCATCAAATATATAAAGTGAGTTGTAAAACCTGTGCATGGTGAAAGAGGTTGGCTACTCACCTGATTCAAATGGCAACATGCAATGAATATATTGTTGATGAACAGACCAACATGGGAAGAATGCTGTCCTTCCTTGACTTTCCATTGGCTGTTACTGAAAGTATTACTGCTGTAGAAGAAGTAGCGTCTACTTCATAAGTTGTGGAGGTTGTTGCAAGACTGCAGAATCAGCACGTTTTGCTACATATCTGTACAGAGCAAACAAGGCTGATATCACCATTGCAAAGTTAGTGTCTGGCTAGGATAAAGGGAAGTGAGCAGATATTACTGTTCACAATTCCCATCTCAACCTGGTCTGTTTTCCAACTTGCTTCACTTTCTACCAAACAAAATGAAGTTCTGGGAAACTGACAGAAATGGCACAAACACATTAGAAGTTACCACCTCCTGATGAATATTCATAAATACATATCTTCCATGGTCCATTACTTGAGATGTGTAGCTTTTTAAATGCATCCATATAATTTGGAAACAAGAAATTATCAAATTATGGACAATATGAATCCTTCGTGAAGACTTCCAGCCACACAAATGGGGTAGAGTTTTCATCAGGACAGGTGTGAGAATGCTGGGTAGTAGGGTTTTTTCATATCCCTGCTGGTTCAATAAGTTTCTGTCACATCATTTGTAGGAAAATGTATGATTTTTATTTTGAACATTTGATGTTTGAAGCACATTGTAGGTAAATAACAAGTGGATCTAAGCAACACACCCCACCCTTGACTCTGTGATCTTTTTTTCTATTTGCTTATTTATGAATAATCTTAAATAATATTGATTAATCTGGATTAATTGCGAATATCACATATGATGAAGGAAAAACATTTTAAACCCATAATTTGATCCTCAAACACCACGAAATTGCAATCTTGGGGTCAGGGCACTTTTACCCTGACCCCTTATGCTACTTTTAATTTAATTTTACAGCCCCAGGGACCAGGTCCCGAGACCTTAAAATGGCAGCCACAACTTTCTGTTCATGTTGTGGCCAGCCAATTATAGCACTTATATTCGTGCTCATTCACATAAATTCATAAATATTCACTAATTATATGTGATATCAGACATTCAAATTTATTTTCTCTGTAATAACTCAAAAACTACTGAAAGGATTTACACGAAACACCCAAAAGCAAATCTGCGTGTCAACAGCTAACTTTCTGCCAATTTTGGTGTAATTCTATCCAGTGATTCAGGATGTAGTCTTGTTTAATGGCCCTATGGGAATTAACATTGTTAAAACAACTTTTGGGAATCCCCCTTTTTTCTCTGCCCCTGCTTGACAGATCACCCCAAACCTCCCTGTGCGCAACAAGAATGACTGGGTCACTCCTTGGTGAAAATTTCATGAAGATTCTTCAAATTGTTCCAAAGGTATTGGAAAATCAAGAAATGCGTATATATATATATATATATATATATATAAATATATATATATATATAACTACTGGTATAAAGCATTTATATATGTCTGTATATATATATATATATATATATATATATATATATACACCGTGGCGACAGCCAGTAGGTAAAGTATATATATATATATATATATATATATATATATATATATATATATATATATATATATATCACCTACTGGCTGTCGCCACTAGGTAGTTATAGGTAGGATTATGTTTCTAAACAAAAAGTGTTTTTTTACTTGCCTATATCTTTGGCACCGTATGACGAATCTTCACAAAACCTTCCCCAAAAAGTTGCCAGTTCACCAGTTCCCTCTGCTGCTGCCTGGAATGTTTTGGGGTGATCCATCCAGGAGGGGGGACCAAAAAAAAGGGGGGGCCACAAAACACGTTTTCCCCATTCATTTATGCGTTGGGGATTTTGAACAGCGATAGCACAAAAACTACTTAACGGAATTACACCACAATTGGCAGAAACGTAGGTCCTGGTCCAGAAAGACTGTTTTTTTTGTGTTGGTGTTATTCCATTCAGTAGTTTTGGAGGAATTAAAGAAAATCCAAATTTTTATATCCAGGGAAGGAGAAAATGTTTGACCTCTAACAATCTTGTGCTGGCATCTGTTTGGCTGATAAAACTTCAACAACAAAAGCAGTTGAAGTGTTGTCAGACATCTTAGCCAAAAGTTAAAAAAAAAAATAGAAGGGGCCAGGGCACAAACACTCTTATCCCTTAGCTTTGGTGGTGGGGTCCCAAATGGACCCTCCCAGGCCTAAAAGCATTTATTTTGTTGATTTTACGTGTGGAGACCCAGTGGATCCAGGAATCCGCTCGTAAAATCACACAAAAAAAGAAGCGAGGGCTCCCATCCTTCGTTAGTTGAATGACCCCGGGTGGGCCAAGTCCTGGGGGCTTTTTTTTTTTTTTAAAGTGGTGGGCCTTCTTGCCCCCTCCTGCTGCCCTAGGGACCACCACCTCCCCGAGGCGATCTTTTTATAACTTCGGGGGCCCTGTGGACCCCGCTGCCTCAGGGACCACCACCTCCCCGGGGTGATCTAGTTATAAACGTGGGGGGACCCTGTGCTTTCCCCGCTGCCCCAGGGACTACCACCTCCACGGGGTGATCTTATAATAAATGCAGGGGGGCCACAATCCACCGGGGCCAAGATCTAGTTGGAGGGGCACCATGTAGCCCCCCCTTGAGGACCATTGATGGCGCGGGGACCACCACCCTTCTGGGCTGACTCCTGCTGTGTCCTGGGTGTCCACCCCTGGGACATAGCTGTTTGCTGTAGCTTTGCTGCAGCACCGCAGCTGCAGCCAAGTCATAGCAAACACTTTGGGTTTTGAGAGTCGGACCTTTAAAGCAGGTTCTGCTATCAAAATCCAGAGCTTTTGTCTCTGTCTCCTGCATGCATGGATGGGACAGAAATGAAGGCCCGTATTTATACTCCGTTTGCGCCGAATTAGCGTCGTTTTTTTCGACGCAAATTCGGCGCAAAACTAACGCCATACTTATACTTTGGCGTTAGACGCGTCTAGCGCCAAAGTATGGGCAAATAGCGTCATTTTTTTGCGTGAACGCCTTCCTTGCGTTAATGAGATGCAAGGAAGGCATTCCCGTCTAAAAAAATGACGGCGACGCAAATGCGTCGTATTTATACTCCCAGGCAAAAATCACGCCCGGGAGTGGTCGGGTCAAAAAACCCCGCATTTGCTCCACTTTTTAACGCCTGGGTCAGGGTAGGCGTTAAGGGGCCTGTGGGCTCAAAATGAGCCCACAGGTGTCCTCCCCTGCCCCCAGGGACCCCCCCTGCCACCCTTGCCCACCCCAGGAGGACCCCCAAGGATGGAGGGACCCACCCCAGGGACATTCAGGTAAGTTCAGGTAAGTATAATTTTTTATTTAAAAAAAAATAAAATTGTGGCATAGGGGGGCCTTATTTGTGCCCCCCTACATGCCACTATGCCCAATGACCATGCCCAGGGGACATAAGTCCCCTGGGCATGGTCATTGGGCAAGGGGGCATGACTCCTGTCTTTACTAAGACAGGAGTCATTTAAATGGCGTCTGGGCGTCGAAAAAAATGGCGCAAATCGTGTTGAGGCGATTTTTTTGCCTCAACCTGACTTGCCCCATTTTAAGACGCCCTAACGCCATTTTCCCCCTACGCCGGCGCTGCCTGGTCTACGTGGTTTTTTTCCACGCACACCAGGCAGCACCGGTCTGCTAGCGCCGGCTAACGCCTTTCCATAAATACGGCGCCCGCATGGCGCTTCAGAATGGCGTTAAACGGCGCTAAATTTTTTGACGCTAAACTGCGTTAGCGCAGTTTAGCGTCAAAAAGTATAAATATGGGCCGAAATGCTTCAGCAAGCAGGGAGCTGCTGCAAAGTACAGTGCCAGGTAGCCCATAAGGGCATTTAAAAAAAAAAAAAATATGTAAGGACCGCGGGGGAAGCCCTTGAGGGCTCCTTCACGGTTCCAAGTAGCCCGTAAAGGACTTTATAATAAAAATTAAATACATTTTAGAATACTTTTTTGAAAAAGTTGGGGCTGCGGGAGAGCCTTTAAGTGTTACCCCCCAGTCCCTACTTTTTAAAATATATTTGTTGTACTACAAAGCCCACAATAGACTAAAGGAGCAAATATATAGAAAACCCCATAGCTCAGTGTGAAGGTCACACACTTTCACACTGAGCTATGGGGTTCAAGTCCACCTTGACTCATCTTCCATTTTTTTAAATAAAAAAAATGTAGCTTTTTAAAATGTATTACATACATTGTTTTGTTAAAACTAACAAACATATCTCACTCTAAGTATATGAGATATTAAAGCCTAAAAAAATATCTTTCTCTCTCACTTTCTTCTTCTCTTTCTGTCTCTCTTTCAATTAATTTCTCACACACCCACTTAGACACGTATGCACCCACTTACAGACCTACTCAGACACTCACGCACCGACTCACCGATCAACTGAACCCTCATGCAGCCACTCAGAGACCCGTGCACAGACTGACGCACCCAATAAAACACTGATGTATGTATTTTCACACCCAGACAGACAGTCTGACAGCCACTCACCCCCAGATACACCCTCTCACATACATTCTCACTCCCAGAGAAACTTCGGCTAACTCCTGTCGTGCACGGCTAAAGAGCTGTGCACGGCATGGGTTTAGGTGGTTGGGGAGTGTTGGCCTCAGTGTCTGGCTGAAGGCCGGGTCTTGCGGGCAACTTCCTCTGTGCATGGGTGAAGGATGTGCATGGTGGGTGCTTATGCGGGTTGGCCTCAGGGCCTGACTGGAGGCCAGGCCATGTGGCAAATCACTGCCACGCACAGCCAAAGGCTGTTCGCTGAGGTGGTTGTATTAATGTATAGTAATTAAAATTACTATACATTAAAAAAATATAGAAATTCACTGAAAAAAACCCAATGGTTACAGGGATGTTATAGTTAGGAAATAGAAATTTTTTTAAACGTAGAAATTCACGGAAAAAAAACAAAGGTTACATGGACGTTATAGGTAGGTTCAGAATTTACTCGTACAAAACTGTAGAAATTCAGCAGTCATAGGTACCTCAGCTAAATATAACGGGTGCTTTCGTAATGCGCTGCTTATGACCTCACATATTGCATCACTCATGTCATTGTCAGTGACATGACTGATTACATCTCATATGACTGTGACTGTGCTTTGCAGGGTTGGCCTAAAGTTGCTGCTTCTGCCGGAGAGAGGACGAAAAGACTGGACTTTATGGTAGATTCCTGCTTGTGAAGAATCTCCAAGAGCTTGGACTGAGCTTGCCTCCTGTTCTGAAGTCTCAGGGCCATCAAAGACTTCCTCTGCCAGCACCTGGACTCTACTGAGACGCCTGCCCAGCCAAGTGTTGCCCTATTCAGTCCCTGGGCCCTTGATAGGTGAAGTTGGCAGAACAAGGACAGAAATCCACACACAGGACACCGTGCGGGAAATATGTTGATACACCACATGTAACTGAACTGAAAAACTAAGTGCAACCAGTTTTGTGGCTAAATTCGGTGCTCCACCTGCCACGCGGCTGGCAGATCGACGCATCACAGCTAGAGAAACAACACTTCTTTTGCAGCTGCTGATAACAACACAAACCCCACACAGCACACATTTCCAACACCGTGCGGCCGGATTTCTCATGCACCATCGCTGGGTGTCAGAAATCAACACAGGCATGTGCGGATCCGAGGTGCCATCTGGAAATCGATGCATCACCCTCTTGTGGGAGAGAAAAAAGATGCATTGATGACCAGACGGGAGAAGAAATGATGCACGGTCTCACTTGCAAGTAAGGAATTGACACATCGCTGACGTTTTTAATGCAAACTCACCTGTGCAGCTTTATTTTTAATGCAAACCTGGTACTTTGTGTAAAATCAACGTTTCCATTGTTTTCTATGGAGTATGACTCATACTCTTTTGAAAATTCATATCTTGACATGTGTATGTTGGATCTTTGTCATTTTGATCTTGTTTGATTTAGATTATCTATTTTTCTAAACCGGTGTTGTGTCCTTTTTGTAGTGTTTTTTACTATATTATAGTGTGTGTTGGTACAAACACTTTACAGGATTACCTTTGAGATAAGCCTGACTGCTTGTGCCAAGCTTCCAAGGGGGTCAACAGGGGTTATCTTGAGTGTGTATCTCCAGTGCCCTGACTAGAGTGAGGGTCCCTGCTTGGACAGAGTGCAAACTGACTGCCAACCAGAGACCCCATTTCTAACACTGGTGGCAGCGGTGGGATTGGACTTGTATTTGTACTTGGCATACAGTGATTAAGTGTACACTACTGTTTTCAGTGCAGACCATTATCTGACCATAAATACGATTTTTTGCTTCTTCTCGTTTGGACTTTTTTCCTGCTTCCATATTTTTGTGATTTTTGAACGTCTCATGGAAACTCTCTGTTCTTTTTGGAACTTTGCACTTTTGAGTGAACCTTACGAACATATCTGGGAATGCACCAGCTTTGTCTACAAAGGCTGTTTTTGAGTTGGAGTACAATGTGGCTCAACTTAAGCAATTTTGTAAGCATGTTGCCTTCCTAATCAGGAGCTCCACCAGGAAGGAGGAGCTTCAAAAGGCATTAAGGGCCTGGATAGCAGCCAAGGAGGCTGGGGGGGCACACAGAGGAGGAAGATGAGAGTGAGGAGGTGAAGAGTGTTCACAATGTGGTAGTGGATGTTCCTGTTCTGCCTGGGGGGAAGGGTCATCAGGGCATGTAGTAGTGTGTCATCCAAGGGTCTGGCTCCTGAGGAGTTGCAGGATCGGCAGGCAGAGAGGATGCACCAGTTGCAATTAGAGAAGCTTAAAATGGAGATGTTAAAGAGAAGGTTGGCCATATAGGAGAAAAAGATGCTATTGGCTCATGAGCTCAGATTAAGGGAGCTGGATCAGAGAAGCCAGTCTAGCAGAGATGGTGGCAGCGGTACCTCAGTGCAGCCTGAGAGGAGGGTACACATTCCAAAGGATCTGGTGAAGGATTACAAGAGAGAGGATGATATCTAGCTGTGGTTCAAGGGGTATGAGTCTGCTCTCCACATGAACATGATCCCTGAAACGCACTGGGGGCGGGTCTGTGGAAGCACTTTGTGGTAGATGGGAGGGAAACTCTGCCATCCTCAGGGGATCCTCAGGGACTCACTTACTCTATCATGAATGATACCCTACTCACAAGATACGGTTCTCCCCCCTGTGCTGTACAAGGACAAGTTTAGGTCATACAGTAAGAAGGAATCTCAAACTTAGTTGGAATGTGTTGACTCTTTTTGTAGGTTAATGGATGGTTGGGTGAAGGGCCCCAAGGTGACAACGTTTGATGGGCAGAGCAATTTGATTGCTTGGGAGCACTTGTACAGTCTTTGTTTTCCAGAGCTGTGTCAGCACATAATTGACAGCAAGCTGACTGGCCCCAGAAACCTTGCTCAGGAAGCATACCACTGGGAGAGCACCAGGGTCCAGAGGAAGTAAGGGAGGATCATGCCAAGGGTGGGCAGGCCCCCATCAGAACAAGTGGGGGGATAAGGTAAACAGGAGGAGTTCTCTACTGGGCCCCAACCTAGTTCTCAGGGTAAGGATTCCCAGCCCCCAGTTGAAATGAAACTCTGGACCTCTACAGGGAAACCTGCAGAGAGTGGTCCCCTCAAGTGCTTTGCATGTGATCAGGTGGGTTACATAAGGGGTATCCCAAATGTCCCAAGGGGACACAGGCACCACTGGTGCTCAGTCACAGGGTTTGGCCAGTGTAGCTCTTGGGGAAGAGTTGGTTTCAGGTGTGATGGAGCCAGCTGGGATGACCCTTGTCTCACTAAGAAACAGTGAGATTGTCCAGAGGACCCTTGTGCCTGAGAACACTAAAAGGTACAGGCAATGGGTGACCATCAATGGAAAGAGGGTGGAGGTACTGAGAGAAACAGGAGCCAGCGTGACTACTGTGAGAAGTCTCCTGGTGTCTGAGGAGCAGGAAGCTCCCCATGTACTTCACCAATTGGTTGGGGTACTCAACTCAGGGCACCTGTGCAGAGTTTTGCAGGTTCCCTTTGAATGGGAAGGGCCTCAGGTGCCTTGAGAGTAGCTGTGAGTCCAACCATGCCTGTAGATTGCCTGCTGGCAATGACCTGGAGGATTCCCATTGGAAAGAGGTGGAACATTGGTCTCACTTGGAGATGTTGGGTTTGCCAGGGTGGGTGGGTGTGTCCACCCGGTCAATGGCAGCCTGTCAGGGTGATGAAGAGACCCTTGAGCCCAGGTGTCTACCACGAGGAGAAAGGGCTAGAGACACGGGAAACCGGCCCCAGAAGTTTCCACCATCTGGGAGGAGGCTGAACCTAAGGGGGATGCCCTGGAGCCTACAGGGGAACAGGTGGCTGAACTGACTCAGATGCAGCAGGAAGGGGGACCCACCAAGGAAGCATTCTGTGAGTCTTAGAGAAGTCCTCCAGTAAGCCCCCCAGGATGTATGTAGCTAAATGCTGGCTGTTGGGAACCAGACAGCCTGCTTCAGGAAGCTCACACTGGAGAAGCTTGAAGCAAGCGAGGAAGACATGAAACGCTAAAATTACCAGAATGCCACTTCAGAGCATGGTGTTGGAGCAGTGTTGTCACAGCTAAACGAAGAGGACCTAGACCAGCCTGTAGTCTTCATTAAAAGCATGTTACTTCCCCTGGAATGTAGGTGGAGTGCAATTGAGCATAAATATTTTGCTGTGGTCTGGGCACTGAAGAAGCTAAGACCCTACTATTTTGGGACTCGCGTTCGGGTTCAGACAGACCACAGGCTCCTCAGATGCTTAATGCAGATGAGGGGTGAGAACCCCAAACTGTTAAGGTGGTCCATCTCCCTACAAGGAATGGACTTTACAGTGGAACACCACCCTGGAACAGAACAAGCCAATGCTGATGGTCTTTCCAGAATATTTTGCCCTAGTGATGAGAACTCCCATGAGGTTGGGTAGTTCTCCCCACTTTCAGCTGGGGGCCATGTGTTAGAGCTGGCATTCTTGGCATGGTCTCCCCTGTCATTTTTGCCTCTGCTTCCCATGTTTTGACTGTGTGCTGGACTCTATTTTTGCTCTTTTTTGGTACTCCGGGCTCTTTACCACTGCTGACCAGTGCTGAAGTGTAAGTGCTTCCTTTGTAAAATGTATGTGTAATTGGCTTTTCCAAGATTGGCACATTTGATTTACTCGTAGTAAATCCCTAGTAAAGTGCCCTAGAGTTGTCCAGGGCCTGTAAATCAAATGCTACTAGTGGGCCTGCAGCACTGGTTGTGTCACCCACATGAGTAGCCCTGTAAACATGGCTTAGACCTCCCACTGCAGTATCTGTGTGTGTAGCTTTAACCTGCCAATTTGACCTGGCAATTGTATCCACTTGCCAGCCCCAAACCTTCAATTTTTAGGCATATACAGCATCCTTAAGGTAGGCCCTAGGACGCCCCATGGGCAGGGTGCAGTATATGTTAAAGGAGGGACCTGTACTGATGTGTTTTTTATGTCCCAACAGTGAAATACTGCCAAATTCGGTTTTCACTGTTGCAAGGCCTATCTCTCTCATAGGTTAACATGGGGGCTGCCTTTAAATAACTTTTAAGTGCAGTTTCCCTTTGGGAGCAAATAGAAATATGAAGTTTGGTATCGTTGAACTCCCAATTGAAAAATGCATATTTCTGGTAGGTTGTTTATTAAATTGACAGTTTGAAAATGCCACTTTTAGAAAGTGGGCATTTTCTTGCTCAAACAATTCTATGACTCTGCCTGCTTGTGTATTCCCTGTCTGGGTCAGACTAATAGTTGGGCTGTTTGTGAATCCCCTCTAGACAGTGCGACAAAGGGAGCTGGGGTGTAGCCTGTGTATCCTGATTGGCCATCTGAGCTAGAGTGGAGGGGGAGTGGTCACTTACACCTTAATGGCCTGTGCCTGCCCTCACACAATGCAGTCTCCAACCCCCTAATGTAAGTCTGGAGCCAGGCCTGGACGAAGCAGAATCTTCTGAACAACAGAGACTTTCCTTTGAAGTTTGCCAGCTTCAAACCCTCAGATTTTTTGATCACTTCTGGAATCAAGAGGAACCTCTGCCAAGGTGAAGAGCTGAAGAACTGTTGGAGGAGTACTGCTTCTTTGCCTGTGACTCTGCTTCGGTGGGTTGGCCTTGCGTTTGCTGCTTCTGCCTGAGAGAGGACAAAGATTAGACCGTGTGGTATATTCCTGCTTGTGAAGAATCTTCAAGGGCTTGGACTGAGCTTGCTTCCTGTTTTGAAGTCTCAGGGTCATGAAAGACTTCCTCTTTCAGCACCTAGACTCTCTACTGAGACTCTTGCCAAGTGGTGCCCTATACAGTCACTGGGCCCTTGAGAGTTGAAGTTGGCAGAACAGGGCTGAAATCCACGCAAATAACAGAGTGCAGGGAAAATTTAGAGACGCCACCTGCAACACGGCTGAAAAATTATGCTCTACCTACTTCGTGGCTAAAATCCACACTCCATCTGCATCACAGCTGGAGAAATGATGCACCACCCACTTGTGACTGCTGCTAACGATGAAAACCCCACGCAGCATGGTTTTCCAACAGTATGCGGCTAGATTTCTCATGCATCATCGATGGGTGTAAAAAATCAACACAGGCCTGCTCGGATCCAAGTTGCTCTCTGGAAATCGATGCATTGCACTCTTGCGGGAGAGAAAAACGATGCATCTCCAGCGCAACCGAAGAAGAAACAATGCACAGCCTCATTTGAGTAAGGAATTGATGCATCGCTGACTTATTCAATGCAAGTTCACAATTTTTTTATGTAAACCAGGTGCTTTGTGTTAAATCAACATTCCCATGATTTTATATGGAGTAAGACTCTTAGGCCCACTTTATGAATTTGGCGGTAAGTACTCCCTACAGCCTCAATGACGGCCACCAAAAGACCGTCACCACGGCTAACATCCGTCTGCCATATTATGACTGCAGCAGGATTTCCAACACAAGAAGGGCAGAAATCCGGCTGAGGCCATTCTGACGGATGGTGTTAAGGTGGCACTGCTACCACCAGCAGCGCCACACCAGTAGACTGCTGCCAGCCATATTATGAAAAATAATACGGCCTGGCGGTGTTCTGCTGGCATGCACTGCTGGCGGTAGCAGCGCCCCGTCACGCCCCCCTGCCGGAAGACCCCCTGCATTCAGGTAAGTAAGGTTTCTGACAGGGGAGGTGGGTGGGGGGTGTTGTGTGTGTGTTTTGGGGTGTGTGCATAAATGTGTGAGTGTGTGCGTGCATGCAAATGAGTGTGTAGTGTTGCTTGCGTGTGTGTGTGCATGTGTCAGAATGTGTGAATGAATGGAAATGTGAATGCTTGTTTGCCTGTAAGTTTGGATATGTGTACGGATGTGTGCATGAATGAATGGATGCATGCGTGTATGCATGTATGAGTGAGTGTGTGAATGCATGGGGTGTGCCTGCGAGTGTGTGTGTATGGAGGGATTGGAAGGGGGTGGAGCGTGGATGGAGTGGGGTGGGGGTTGTCTGGGGAGTGTTGGGGGGGTTGGTGGGCCTCCTGCCAGTCACTGGTAGGGCCTACCTCCATGGTTTTCGTGGTGTTACGAACGCCATGAAAACCATGGCGGCAGGCAGGGTCATAATGCCGCCGACGGGACACTAGTGTCCGCCGTGTTGGAGATTGTTATCTCCATTTTGTAATGTTTTCACTGCATTACTGTGTGTGTTGGTACAAACACTTTACACATTGCCTTTGAGATAAGCCTGACTGCTTGTGCCAAGCTACCGAGGAGTTGAGCAGGGTTAGGGGGTCAACAGAGGTTATCTTGAGTGTGTATCTCCTTTGCCCAGACTAGAGTGAGTGTCCCTGTTTGGACAGAGTGCAAACTGACTACCAACCAGAGACCCCATTTCTAACACACACACACACACACACAACTAAAATAATTGACAGAAAGGCAAATACAAAATGTATCAATTCAATGAGCCGTTCACATTTATTGTGGAAAGAAGATGGCATTTCTGTTACAAAAGTAAGCTGTCTTGCAGCACCTAGACTTACATGTTATCCAATCAGTTTGTTACCTATGGCTTGAAAAGTGCTTGATAGGGAGGACCGATACTCTTCATAAAATAGTTATAGCTTTAAAAAGAACAATGATACTGTGTGTAAATGGATGGTGCATTTGCATTCTTCCATCTTTGTCCGTCTTAGGTGGAAGGCTGAACTGCTAGACTGGAATGATATGGAACATTCTTCTTATCGACTAGATGGCAAGTGGCGTGCAAAAATAAAATGTGAATATTGGAGAGACAAATTAAGCATGATGGTGCCTGAGGAAAAAGTGGGCATACGCTGATGAAGTGATTTCCATTAACTAAGAAGTGAGAAGAACCAATTTCATACCACTGATCACAGAATACTAGTTTCACATACCTGACTGATAACTCTAACAATAATAACATTATTCTGTGTGCAGTAAAGCAGACCACAATTAGATTTGAGTTGCCGTTTGAACCACTGCTTTGCATTCTCTTCATTAACACTCTTCTCAAGTGCACAGGGTTCGGCCCCTTTGAGTCCTCTTATTTTCCATTTGAGCAGATACTAGGAAATGGCCCTTCTCCTGGTCATTGTCAATGGTACTTTAAGATTTATTTTAGATGGCAGAGACAGATCTGTAGTGTTAACAAGAAAATGAAAAGACTTTGCGGATTAGTAATTTCAGTTTAGACTTGGTAAATAAACTGACTGATCTCAGATGAAACTAGAAATGATGGGCTTAATAAAAGGAAGAGGAAAGTATATATCCTGTTATGTAAAAGGCAAATATTAATGAAAAATTATCCTCCAAACATAACATTATCAAGTGTAGCTTATAATACCCCCATTCACCCCTGCATGATGAATTACTTATTTGGTAATACTTATCAGTGCAAGTAAGGTACCTGTTTCAAGAGTGTGGTGTCCCTATGTCTCTGCCTTCCCCATGAAAGCAATACACAATGCAGACAGTCCTGGTGTTTAAGTCTTCAGTGCCAGTGCAGCAAGGTAATGAAACAATTTATAAGAATGGTAGAAATCTTGTTCTTTAACTTCCTTTATGGAAACAGAGGCTTCTTATTTCAGCAGACAGTTCCCATTTGCTTATTTCAAAGTCAATGGTTAAACCAAATGATTTATTAGACTTTCTTAGCTTTCACAGCTCAGCCAGCCTGGGCCAAAAAATTGCTGTGTTCTCCTTGATTGACTATCTCTGTCATGCACACTGGCGCCATTCTATTTCACTTGACTATTTCCTATAGACATTGTAAATCTTTTGAGTATCTGAAAAAGTAAGGATCAGACATACAAAAAAATGGTGCAGTGTAGGCCGCACCAAATTTAGAAGGCCACACTGTACCAGTTTTGAAACACAGGAATGCACTGTATTTCCAAGAATACAGTGTACCCCTGCGTTTCCCCCTGCACGGGCACTAAATTCAGCAGCATGCACCAACTAAGGCATCCTTGCACCATAGTGCAAGTGTGTCTACGTCAAGGGGTTTGATTTTTTATATGAAGGAAGGTGTCCCTTCCTGCACAGACACAATCATCCATGGCATTTTATTTCCTGTGTATGTGATGTAGAATGCAGCACAAAGAGAAAAAGCATAAAACAAAGAGGAATATAAGTATTCCTCCTCATTGTGACATGCTAATGCCACCCCTGGGGTGGTGTTAGATTTTGGTGCTCCCTCAGATTTATGAGTTCTTGTAAATATGGAGCAGCATCAAAAGCAGTGGGTGTTGAGGTGGAACACCCACTGCAACACCCATTGCACTCCCCTCTGACAAAGAAAACTATGTTGGAGGGGCCCATATTTACAAAGAGGCGTGAAGCCACAAAAAGGGGTGTTACACCTCCATATAAATATGGAGAAGTGGTTAGCGCCACCTGAACACAGCAGAAAGTGATGCTCCGATGGAGCTAGGTCCTTGTAAATCTGTCTCTAAGTAGTTTCCGATCACAAATAAAGTGATGAACCAAGTAAGGCCTATATTTTTCCAATAATGCAGTTAAATACGTTTTTCTTTAATTGTAATTAGTGTATTGTAGTATAGAGACAAATTAAGAATTCCACAATACATAAATCATATTTGTGTGCCTTCCCTGGCACCATTTTCAATGCCAATGGAAACCAAAATAGCTAATAGTACACTCCAATATTTACAAATGTTCATGTTCACGCAAGCGTGTATACTAACATGCAACATATATTTCCATGCCTATGTTATAGTCTTAATGAAGGGAATACTTAAACATCAATGTATGTAATATGATCAATAAAATATACAAAACAAGAAATTAAATAGATATGAGACCTTATATCACAGAGTAATGATCATCAAATTTGGAAAGATATCATATATATATATATATATGATATGATATATATCAAGAATCCCTTAATTAGTTCATGAACACACATGTTAATCTCATGTGCTCTCCAAATAACCTAAAGCTACTAATTTGGTGAAATATCTTTTAATATACAAATACCGAGGTGCACCCAGTCCTTATTTTTCAAATCTCCAATTTCATTCTTACTACTGCCAAATATAATGAAAGAAATTCATGAGACAACATCAAAACCGTACTTAATGTATGTAACGAGACTTGAAAACACAGATTGACCACAAATTGTAATAATTTACCAAAATGTAACACCTTTAATATGACATAATACCAAATTCTAATTACCTAATCAGCTCCTCATGTTGGTGATCCGTTTATATGAATATAACCATACAAAGTCCCAGTTATCATGGGGAAGGGCCTTTTTCCTTTCTGTAAAGTCTGCAACATCAAATACAGCAAATGTGCAACCATTCGATAATCCTCATTGTGTTTTAAATTTAATGGAAACAATTCTCTAGCTCAGTAACAATCCGTACCTCACAAATCTCATCAATATAATCCTAAAATACTCTAAGCTATAAAGGTTAATCATTCATCCACTATCCCACGTGATTAATGTCTCGCCACAGACTACTATTTTACCTTATTAGAGCGTGTGCTAATATACCATGCCTGTAAATGGCTATAAATTGCTGCCTCAAACTTTATCGACATGTCTACCCTCATTCTGAGTGTTAAATCTGTCCACTGAAAATCAAAGTAATATCTGTTGTCCAAAAACCTACAGGTAAATATGTATCCGAGAACACGCTGCGAGTACGCTTCGTAATGCTGTTCACTAAGATTGTCAGTTTCTGATTTGTACTAAAGAAAGAAAACAAAAATAAAAGAGGAACTAACCCACCATGGAGCGGAATCATTGGAAAGAACAGTTGCTGCCATATTATCCTAGTCAGTCAAAACGGAAATAATGGTACTAATCTTCTTAATAGTGAAAAACATGTCACAGTGAGAATTCCCCACTATAAAATCAAAAAATACATTAATTCTCCATAACTGTTTATACACTGGTGAAAACCTTTTTATCCAAATAACATGCATACACTATAGCTATGATAACTGTTAAACCGCCTGTCCGATTTAGGAGTTGAGTTCATAAAGGACCAACAAAATGAACATCGGACTAATCTGTCATAGCCCTGATTCTTTGAGACAAAATAAAAGTTTGCAATCGTCATCCCCAAGTTAGTAATCTATTCACCCAAGGACTATTTATTATGGCCCGAATGGGCATCAAAGTCAACCCTATTGTCTTTCAATATCGGATTTAGAACATTGTGTGTAGCTTACTCTTTTTTAAACACATGGTACTATATGCCATTATGTCTGATCAGATAATAAAGTACATCTGGCATTACCAATCCTTAAATGAACTATGCAAGTTCCTTCGTAATCTATGTTAAAAGACATCATCAACTCTAGTTTTCAATTTAAAATGAGAGGAAACAAGTACTCAAAACTAATAGTGATTTTCAAGTACCCAATAGTCTCTATCCCCTTGCAATTCACATTGCAACTTCAGTTTACAGATACTACTGTTGTAAGTTCCACATCTGTGTGCATTCCCTTCTATAAATGTGAAAACTAATACAGCAATCTATATTATTTTCCCAAACACATTCCAATTCCTGATCCATACTGATCCATTTTCATCAAAACCTAAGTTTCTCAAATACTATTGCTGTCAATTCCACATATCTGTGCACTCACCCTCCGTACAGTTCAAATGATATTACATGAACCCATATTATTCCCCCTAAAATATTCTAATTCTTGATCTGTATTAAGTCCATCCTCCACTAACCTAAGGCGCATGACCAATAGTGATTCTCTCCTCCTGTGCTTATGCATCAACCCCCCTTATATGTTGCGCTATTGGATAATTTTCATCATCCTGTTTCAGTGCCCTCAGGTGTTCGCTAATCCTTACTCTAAGAGGTTTACCCTGATGAGGATTGTGGTCCCACTCAGACAGTGTGCATACCTTTGACAACTAGGGATCCAATTACTAACAGAGAGCCAAACAATTTTCAACAGCATTAAAAGTATTGAGTATAAAAAGACAAAGGGATCGTAAACTGTTAAAATGTTGGCTGCATATGAGAATGCACATCAAATACAATGTTCTGTATGAATGTATAATGAGCTCCCAGCAGCAATGTAACCACCAGCCTTCAGTTAACTTTACACTCTTTGAAAAAAACGAATTATGTTTTAAAGCCACTCATGAGTGCTGGCTGCAGGTTCGCACTCAATGAGATTAGAGAAGTAGTCAACATTGATTAAACTGTATTAATCCATACTAATGAAATTAAGATTTTTCTGGTGAGAATGTACAATGATAGAATTTGTTTTTGTCAGTCTAACAAATAAGAATGAGACATTTATGGTGTCCTTAGTTCATTTGACTCCTGAAGTTCTTGCTGTCAAAATAAGATCACAGGATGCAGTAAAATCAGCAGGAACCATTTTAAGAAACATCCTGGAAGATTCTGGACTGAATTACAAATTTGGGATGCCCCAGAGCTCTGTAAATCATGGGAGACAACAAGAATGCCTGCTCTTGTCTTCAAACTTTTTCATCATTGTTTAATATCAGCAAAGCAAAATTGTTGCACACTAACGTTCTTGAGTTTAGAACAGAAGCCAACAACATTTGTGATGGCTTAGAAGATATAAGCGAAGAAGTGGAAGACAATCTCATGAACCGATAGGCTTATGCTGTGCAAACTACTGTCTTTTCCAAATCATGTTTTATGAATTACATCACAGCAAAAAGAAAACTGCGCTACACGTGATGACTGCCCACACAATTTATGACAAGTGCAAAAGTAGAGATCTAATCAGTTCAATGAATAGAGGAGCAGGAACATGCTAGCAGCTCATGCTGTAAAATCTTGTGAATCTGACAGCACACCACTTTCAAGTCACTTTACCAGGAAATTATTTACAATTGGTGCTCTTGGCAACTTTGATTTTGAAGACGGTTCTTCTTTGTCTGGAGCATCCAGCACACATGATACTGCCATTTTGCTTTTCCAACACTGTACTAATGAAGTAGCTGCTGGAAAACAAGCTATGTCTGCTGTAGGCATAAACAAATCAATCTGCAAACTTATAACACAACTGCCTTGTCATTGTGTGCAAAATTAGTACAAGCTATCAACATGTCCTAGTCTACCAAAAAGTTTCAAAGTGGCTGAGAACATGGATCTTCTTCTTCCTGATGCTACAGTCCACAAGGCTGATTTAACTGGAATTATCATATCGCTTATTCGGTGAAGACTGAAGGATGAAGAAAAGCTAGTTCCTCCGTGGGCTGGAATTCATGCTCTGGTCCCCCAGAATACTGTCCCATTGAAGAAGGTTGTGTTTTTAACCAGTAATACATTCTCCAGTCGTAAGCTATGCAACAGTTCACAAAGCTCTGAATAACTTCCAAAATGTGCATGCCCAGCTTAGAGACCAGCCTATCCTGCCAATACTCCTTATAAGACTACTTGACCCCCAAAACCTATCTTTTAACACAAAACTTAAGTACATAGGTCTCATGGTTCCTGAAATATTACATCATCGTTGCAACACATGCACTATTTTTTTAAATGTTACCCTGAAAAATTTGGCCTGGATCAGCTATTTCCACACATGCTAAATTACTTCTCTAATGATCCAAAATCATGAATCAAAAATGAAAATCCCTGGACAACATTTTTTATGGCGGTATATGGGGGTCCAGGAATATTAGGACTGCATTCAGGATGGTGATGTGAAGAGTGAGCAGCATTAATTGACCCGACAGAAAAGAGGGAGTGAGGTGCTTTGAATGATGTTGGAGGAAACTAGCAAAAAATCCCTTGCAAGATGTTGACAGTAGAGAATGGGCCAAAACTATTGTATAGATATCATTGAAACGAATAAAACAATATTAGCAAAAATGAAAATTAAAGAATGAATTAATTAAAACACAGGCTAACAGAGAGTTTTTAGTAAGATTTTTTTTTAAACTGTTCAAAATAACTAATATTTTGACTGACGTTTCCTTAAATATAAAGAAAGAACACCAGAAGCAAAACGTGAGGTGATGTCAAATGAAAGGCACATAGAAAAGTAACACATAAATTAGTAATGTAAGCCTTGTAAACAATGCAACTTAAAACAAATGTGGGTTATATGCAGTTTGTGCAGGCCAAAGGGTATGACAGCTCGTAATCTCATGTACAGAAATTTGGATAAAATAAACATACAGAAGAGCCACCTACCCAGAACCATCATCAAAGACACATAAGAAAATAATGAACAGGAAAAGAGAAAAAACAAAAACCTTTAATGAATGGAAGTGACTACTTCCAAAAGGACAACCTTTTATAAAGATGATTCAACTCTACAAGTACCTAAAGTTCTAAGAATATGTTTCAGAAAGAGAAACTCAATAAATAATTGAAAGTATAATTGGGCATCCTATTTTTGAATGAAAAAAATCACACTAGCTACATGTATACATTTAGCATTTTATGTTGTTTCCATCTTGATTCTAGTGGGTAGTTGTACCTAGAAAAGGATTTACTGAAAAGGTAATAATATCATGATAAGCTTCATTCTACCAAGTCCCTGCACTTCCTCTTTGTAATGCTTACAGTGACCACCTCTACCCCATTCCACAAGGTGTGCATCAATTACTTTAATGGCTGCACTGGAAGAATGAGTTTAGTAAGTTAATGGTCCTGTTAACAGGTAATATATGTGGACTATTTGTGTGCCTGTTTCGGGTGCCTGTTCGCCATATTTGGTTATTATAAGAACAAAGGAGAGATTAACTTGCAGTAATGAAGATTATTGCTACCTAAACAGGGCATGTCTAAATTCAGAATTAGGAAAATATAATCAGTGTCACAACAATTCCAACACAGATGCCCCACCTAGAGAGTGTTACCTCCTTGAGAAAGATAGACAAGAGGAAGAGTACTAGTAATTAATTTACACCAAGAGCTGCCTAGAGCAGCCCATTTATATCCCCAATACAGAAATTCTTTGGAAAAGCGGAATTGAATCATAAGTTCATCTTCCTTAAAGACCCAGCAGAAGTGACTTACTCAATGTCAGAAGACCTTCCGGGCCTACCAAATTCATTAACCCCTCAAAAAACAGAAGCAACAAGGAAACAAAACAAGTGGCGCAGCCTAGAAACAGTGACTGAAGAAAAAACAAAATTATTAAAACAGAGTGATTACATTAATGTTGCAACATAAAATGTGATCTCAATACAAACCCAGTTTCACACTGCAAGTCAATCTCATTTAACTCCTAGCCTTACATCCCACAGGAAGTCCATTGAATTATTACTGACCATACAGAGGAGGAAGGGAACTCTTGGCTACACTCGGTTTCAGTATCAAACAAGATAGATCTAGTTTAGGCCATGGAAGTTAAGACAATCAATCTGGCCAACTCCACTAAACGACTTGAGCAGCATGCAATTAATGTAACATGTGCCTCTTTACAAGCTATAGAAGAAGAACTCTCAGAAGCACAAAACCCTGCGCAAATGACTTTGCCATATTCCTCACTGAAGTTCCTGGGAGGCAGAGTTACCAACCCTCCACATTGCATCAAAAGGAACACAAGTGGGTCAAACGTTATACCACAGATTACGGTAAAGAATCAGACTCATGTGAATTTAACCCCAAAAGGAGACAATCTTTTTGGTCTCTAAGATTCACTGTTAATCACTTTAAAAACCTAAAATGAGGCTCTTAACCTGCAGTCGTATAAGCTGGATATCCAGATTGTCTTTATGAATCTGGTGGCCTAACATATTTCTAGTATTAATGCACAATTGGAAAACTTAACAGACATAATATTCAGGGACCACGAAATTCACCCCATGTTACAAACAATTGCACTTGTGGCCCAATAGTCAATAATCTAAGTAGCCTTCCTGCCATTTTGACCAGTATTTTAGAATTGAAAAAAATCACACCCGGCTGCTGAACTTATTTTTACCACCCAAACACAGAACCCAAGTAAGCAGACTCAAAAACCGATAATTGAACCACTGAGAACAATATGCATAAACAGGCCTCATGATGATACCATAAAAAACATTCATACGCAAGAGCACAAAGAAGATTCATTGCTACCTTTGCAACTGTTACCACCAAGTCATGTAAGTCCGAACAGGACCATGGTTCATAATAAAACAAAAAAGCAAAGACAAACCGCATGAAGGCTAGGAATAAATACTACAATCTGGTAAAAGAAGAGTTTATCACTCCATACCAAATATTTGCTTTGAAACAGGGCAGAGTTCACGCTGTCAATATAAATATGCGAAATGACATTCATATGGGTAATGCAACAGAAGAGGACCTTACAGTCCCTTCATCATTGGACACAATGACAAAAAAAAAAAAAAGACACGACTAGTAAAATCGCTATTATAGGGAAAAACAACCAAACCATGGATAATATTACTAGTGGATAACCACTGCAACCGTCAGACCTGATGTGGTAAAACCCCCAAACAAATGTGGAAACAGATCAAATCAGAGTTTAGAATTTAATCCTGCACCAGAACTTTTCACACACATGGTGAACAAAGCCAGGGGTGTTACAGACGACCAAAGAAGTCCACCATCACCGTAAACAGAAGCTCTTCCACACTGAGGGAGAAACTAAATCAGCAGCATCTTTTAAAACCTAAACATCATTTCTGAACAGCTTCCTTCTCCGGATCATGGCCTACAAATAATTACGTTTTGTAAGTGGAATAAGCATGCTATAAATCCCGTTATGCATTTAATTTGTATGCACACTCCAACCCGAAGAAAAAGCAAGCATTCTAAGCAATGTTAATCTCCAGAACAACAGATTGTAGGTTTACAAATCCATTGTGGGAGACAATCCTGACAGGGGATTTCAATTCCAATGCAATCTGTACTCCAGATGAAGAAGAAAAACCAACCATAGAGAAATCATACTAGAACGAGAAACCCCAGATATGTCCCACACCAAAATGTAAAAGGACAAAAGCTAGTGACAGCCTTGGAATATCTAGGCATGAGAGAATTAAATGGAGAGTCGCAAGAAGATAAACTACCCAAATATACTTACCATGGTGCAAAGTCCAGGTAAATCATAGATTACACAGATTTATCTATTCTGTTAATTCCATATCTAAGGCAATGCACAGTTAAATATACCACACTGAGTGATAACTCCTATCAGCGGCTCACAGTGAGAATAAGCCCATTAATACACATATGCGCCCCAACAGACATTGTCCTAATAACAATTACCAAACTAAAGTGTTTGAGGTGGACAAATAACTTAGGAGCCGGCCTCGCTCACTTAGCAAAAGAATTACTGGGGGCCAGGATCATGACCTCAAGCAATCACAGGGGCAGCATGGAAGGAATTTACAGGCAGCTTAATAGCACGAGCATCTTCGGTTAAAAATAATATTTAGGAGCTAGAAAAATGGTATACAGGACCCTCGCTTAATTTTAACGTTTTTGAAAAGGAGCTTAGCGTGTTCATGAGGAACTCGAAGAAAATGAATTCTCAATCTAATTCATGGGAGAAAGTAAAAATATTGTGAAAACAATATAAAAAGCAGCTCTAAGAAGATTGGAAATCTTAGACAGATATGTTTTGGGCAAAGCTAATTTACAGTGCAAAACAGACCAACTACAAGGCTTTCTGGGAGACGGGCTTAATAGACCAGTCAATGTAATAAACAATTCAAACGTGCCCAAGGAGGCATAGGTCTTGCACCTGCTGGAAAGGTGTGACGGTGGACCCTGTTTTGAAATATTGGGCATCGAAGAATGTAACAAAACAGGCAACATCATTATAATAAATTGAGCTGATCATCTTAAGAACTCTGAAAAACTGGTATTTGAATAAATTAACCAAAAAAAGGTGCAATAACTACATAAACTACACAAATAATGCAAAAGATTTGGGAAATAATGGGCCGAACACATTTGTAGATACACAAATAGGAACGCCCGAGTTTGAACAGCAGACATTTCTGCCGAATGATGTTAAAAACGTGATATCTTCTAAGCAGCGAGATGGAGCGCCAGGGCCAAATGTCATATCACATGCTATCTTTAAACAGGATCCTCAATTCTGGGCAAACACATTCTCTGCATTATATAATGTGATCTTGTTATCAGGCTCCATTCCGACGAGCGTGTGTGGATAATAAATCCAGTTTTCAAGAATAGGCATAGAGCCAATCCATCTAACTGCAGACTCAACGCGCTAATAAACTCAAAGTCTAAGTACTATGCCTCCCTAATTCTGGCAGACGTCATTGAGTGACCCAATAAGAGCGATGTTGTCCCAGTTAAACGATGAATCTCTTAGCTGTTTCCCTAATTGCAGATAAATGCAAGTGAAGTCAAAAGAAAAATACACATTTGCTTTACAAACTTTGAAGGAGCATCTGACCGTGTAGAATGTGGATTTCATGGAAAAAAAACTAAGTGAGTGAAATATTCCCGATAAGCTGATATGGGCATCAAACAACTATACTCGCAAACCTTGATTCTAGCCAAGTTTGGGTGTGGCACAATGTTTTTTAGGATGATTGCTACCGAAAAAGGCCTACATCAGGGGCGCATATAAGTGCCACGTCTTTTTAGCCTGTTCATGGTAGAACTGACACCGAAGTTAGATCAGGCAAATTTCCACCCACCACGCTTCAGATCACAAAGTAAATCTCACTTGTCCTATGCAGATGTTTTACAGTTCAGTTTACAAACGGATAACTGCACTAAAAAAGTATGGCAATGCTAAAAAACTTGAAATCAATACAACTAAAGCAATGATCATTAGTATCCTCCCGAGCCCGTGGTTAAGGTTCTCCTGGATGAGACAATGTTTGAAGAAATTAACAACTAATTGGGAGCGTATATAGATAACAGAGTAAACTTATTTGAGCGAAAACAGTGCATGTAAGAGAAAGGGAATGTACTAATATTTGCTTTTCGCACACTTGCAAAGAAGTTGGATGGTCCCTCTTTTAAACCACTACTTACAGTAATAGTGGCCTACATGCTACCGACCGTGGTGTATGCAAGTGTTGCCATGCAATGCCAGAGTCCAGCCCATTTAGACAGACTGCAGGTCAGCGCCTTTAAGCCGGTACTTGGTCTTCCCCAAAACGCCTTTCCACTGCTAATTCGATTGGAGTTCGGATGTATACTTCAGGTATTGGGGAGAACGTACACCACAACAAAGTGATTATAAATATCTCTATATTTCATTCACATTGACGAACCGAACTGAACTCTGTAACAACGACCTACCCTTTTCGACCTTCAGGCAGGAGGGAAGTAAATCTGCAAACATGCACACATATTTGGATGATAAAAACAGATTCAACCGATCGCATGCCTGGGTGGTACAAAAGCTTGAAACCGGCACCATATTTAAGTTTTACATCTTCAGTGCACATAAAGAAGTTGATGGGTATTTATTTTGGCCAAATTACATCGTAATCTATTTGGTAGTAACACATTTCACTTGATCTAGTTGATTTTTATTGCCTTTAAATTAATTCGAATCCTTGCACTTTTTTAGCCGACTAATATTGATTTACTTAATTTTCGAATTGTGGGCTAAGATGATCAATTTAGTGACATATCGTTAGCATAACTGTACTTTAGGTAATTGCTTATTTGCTGTCTTATTTATTAATTCAATCTGCTCCAATGTCAATGAATAACTAGAGTTGTTTACAGTTACCACTGGTAAAAGATTATATCAGGAGATTACATTGTTGTGATACTTAACATTTATGTATTTTGCTTGATAAATCAATTACTTATACCTGTATGCTTTAACAGTAACATTGCTACGGTTTTATTAAACAAAAACAATAATTTGATTTACCTTCGCTTGGTTTGCTTGGATTTTGAATTACAAAACAATACAAGCTTTCCAGTGTTTAAATGTATTTTGAATCAACAAAATCGGAATTAGTGAAACGTAGACTTTATTCTCTGTGTAGGCCCATCCTTTAAATTACATTTAAAAGGAGATTGTTGGAGACAGCGTTAATTGAAATATTGGCAGTGGTTGAACGTGGTACACTATCCAAAGAACTGAGGCTCAGTTTGCGGATTGTAACCCACAGCAGAGAGCTTTCAGACTTTTATCTGGGAAATGCTCTTAGTGGAGGAAGCTGTGAGCAGTGAACCAAGCCCAATACTTATTTTGCAGCTCACTTACTATCTGGATTTAACACTAAGTGAATGAACTCGGGATTTGAGCATTCTCTTTTCAGCTATTCCTGGTTTTATATATTCAATCTATATTAAGTATAAAGTAAAACAATAATATATTAAGATCACATATTTGGCCTTTTTGTTCATGCCTCGTCCTTTCATGAAAAAATAAATACAACTGGAATCAGTTTGACTGTATTTGTGCCTTCTGTCATTTGTATCACTTTCTGTGATTTTGAAGCATAAAAGTAAAAAAGGAACATTGGAATGTATTTCTGCTTTCTTTTGCAGGGCTGGTTTCAGCCCAGTGTGCTACCAACAAGGTAAATTTTTGTACAAATTGTGGATTGAGGGGTCAATAATAGTATGGTTACCTGCCCACTTCATCTCGGTTCAAACACACTTTTGATTGCGAATTGACTACACCTCTATTTGGCAAAATAGAGACTGCTTGTTTGATGCATATCGGTGCACTACCACCCATGCGGTCCAGAGAGGCATGAGTAAGTTGGTTGAGCCGTAAAGTGGAAAATGACATTTTGAGCAATCTCGCACAGCATGGAAAATCAGACACTTGACTGAGGACGAAAAGTGCACTTTAAAAACGATGTGGAGAAATGAAGGCATTAGGCATGTGTCTTGCTAAGGCCTATTTCTTACAAAAGAGAAAGTACTTTGAGGATACCGACAGAGCAGTGACCACTTAAAAATTGGGGGGATTATTTATGAGAGGGCAGCCCTGCTAGAGGGTCACTTTTTAGATGTTGTGTTGGAGCAGGCCTCTCACTCATATTTATGAGGTGAGGCAAATCCCTGTATGGCCTCAGAGATAAGGAGAAAGGCAAGAAAGCGCAAAGCGCTTCGTGGTCTTAATCTGTGTCAAGAAGACATTCCATGTGTGTTGCAGTTGGTATTTTCACCCAACGCCCATGGATTGTGACGCTTACCCAGATTTATAAAATCGCGCAAACCTAGGGCAGCTTCAAAACCTTACTCCTTCCCAGCGTAGGCATAATGAGGAGAAATATTTATTCCTTCCTGCACAGAAACAATCCTGCCAACAACACAGACACCCTTGCACCATAGTTCAAGGGTGTCTGTATTGGGTCTAGGCACCAATTGTGCACTGGTGCTGGCTGAAAGGACAGGAACGCACTGTATCTCATAAATACAGTGCATTCCTGCCCTTTCGAGTTTGGCATAGGGCAGCGAAGAAAATAGACTAGCAGTGCTGCCCTTCACCACATCTTTGTAAATGAGGCCCATCATTTGTAAGTTTTCTTGGTTGTCATATAAATAGGTACCTGGTGCTAGATTATGCAGCACTGAAAAGTTGCAATGGAGTTTAGCCTTGCTAATTACACAACCGATCCATTAGATAACTACATTTAAAACAACAGCTTTGTGCAAACAATTATCCTTTTGAAGGGATGGATCAGAGTAAATGGTTTAGTTTAACTTATCATGACATACTAATATTTTTGCAAAGAATCTATAGTTAGTCCCGAAATATTTTTGGAATGTTTGGGAACAGAGGAACCCTGGTTATAAACAGAACACAGATCATTTAATTGCTTCTACGGTTTATACAAATTAGGTAGTTTCATGGCCGAGTGAGTATATTCGCAGGAAGCGTTTGCCCTCTAAGCATGTTCACCACAGTATAATTTTAGAAAAAATATGCACGTTCATTTGTCATCACCCAACCTGGATACAGGTTCCAAAAGTGAAGGCTCTCGTTGAAACAAGTCAAAATATTTGAAAATGTGTTCTTTTGCTCTTAGAAACAAAAGAGATATGGCTTCTCGTTGATATATGATGTGGGCAACAACCCCCAGGTTTTTGGCAAGAGAAGCTGTCATACAGCTTCACAAGTACCCTTACAATTGGTAACAAAGGCAGAATTGGAATTGTAAGGAATAACCTTCGTCTTGCTAGGATTCAGTGTCTAATAGTTACCTCGCATCCATATATGACTGCAAATATAGAAAAATACCCTGATAGGCTGCTTGGGTTTAGACATTGTTCATAAAGTGTTTTGTTGTTTCCAGAACTTCAAGGAAATGTGGTTGAAAATATAGGAAACGCTTGTTCAAATCAGGATCGGACTTAACATTTGTGAGACTGCGTCACCCACTGCTTCAAAACGGGACCTCTTAAAGATAGAATCTCCTAGGCATTTGTTGCATGAAGTATATCCTCCTATCCAGACTGACAAAAGGCTTTACAGATCATTACCTCCCTAGTAGAGGGAACCTCATTTCTAAAAGTATCTACTCTAGCCCTTGCATAATCCATCTGACCTATCTACGCTGAGCGGGGTCACGCTGAGGAAAAAAACAAGGTTGCATAAAAATATTCCTGGCCATATAAGGTCTTGGGTTTTTCAACAGGCGTTTTAGCATGGCAAACTTGGTGGCTAGCGGGACAAGCAAATATGTCAATTAGACACTAAAGGCAGCCTGGAATATATGTTGGCATATGATGGAAATTGAAAACTGTATTAGAACACTTTGAAATACTTAGGAAGCCAAGATATCTAGAGACTTTTGAAAAACATAGGTCTGTGTAATCCACTTTATTATGCTTGACAGATGACTATTTAATTCAGTTTGCCCTAGTAATGATGACGCTACAAGTTGATTGCATTTATCTGCAAGAGGGAATACACATTGATGTACACCAATATTAATTTGATTTGGGGAGTGTTGCTCATTCCCTCCTGTTTAGAAACAGCCAATTTCAGGTTAGAGTGTGAGGGCCTGGGCAAATCAACTCACCAAATAAAGATACACGATCATAAGCATTCCACTAAGAATCAAGAGATATTTGGGAATGATGTGAGCACAAACTGTATGGTGGAGATATCACATAGAATGCATGAAAGATAACAGCTTAGCCTATGAATCTGGGATGCAATTTAGGCCCAGATTTACAAGAAGTTAGCGGCATATTAGTGCCACAAAGTTTGATGCAACCATGCCAAAAAATTTGCAACCTATTTACAAAGTGGCGCTAAACCTGTTTAGCACCACTTTCCTGGACCTTGCACCATTTTCTGTAGTGCTGCCTAACTCTGTGGCATTTTCTAAAATGTATATGCTGGGTAGGTATTCCCTACTAAAAAATGGCGCAAACCACCTAACTCCATATTAACAAGCCTGGTGAAAAATCGCTTGTGGATCGGAAAAATGGTGTAAATACCAATAAGCACCGAAAAAATAATGTCTGGTCAGAGCAGACATTAAAATGTTGCAAAGGCACAGGAATTAAAGGGAAACACACAACCACCAGAGAAACATGGACCTGTTGCTGCTCCAGCTAGACCTGAAAAGAAAAAGACATCGATGACGCCATGCACTGCCAGCCTC
The DNA here is from genome assembly GCF_031143425.1 of Pleurodeles waltl. NCBI lineage: Eukaryota > Metazoa > Chordata > Amphibia > Caudata > Salamandridae > Pleurodeles > Pleurodeles waltl. The sequence continues at coordinate 546,829,150 of NC_090437.1, forward strand.
ACCGCACGATCCTCCATCACCAAAACACTAACAACAAAGGCAGCACAGGAGGAGAAAGCACATCTATCGACAATGCAAATCCTTCCTTGGCCAAAGAAAGGAAACTGTCATCAGGTATTACTGGCTTAAGCCAGAGTCCATTGTGCAGCTGTTTCTTGTCATAGCACCGTCAGTCACACTAGGGATGCATAACTTAACCAACATACCACCCATGACCAAGCTCCTGGCTGTGCTGCACATGCTGGCCTCTGGCACTTTCCAGTCAGCTGTGGCAGAAATGGGTGGATTATCCCAGCCCTCCATCTCAGCCCTACTGCCAACTATGATGGATGCCATCATCTGCCTCACTTCTCACCATATCATATTACCCAACACCCAGCAACTGCAGCAGGAGGACAAACAGGGATTTTATGCAGTTGCTGGGTTCACACATGTGCTGGGTGTCATGGAGTGCACACATGTGCTACTTGCCCCTCCTGCTGAAACTGAATACCTGTACAGGAACAGAAAGCACACACATTAAATCAACACGCAGGCCATTGTGGATCACAAGGGTCTGTTCACCAATGTGCTGGCCAAGTATCCTGGAAGTGTGCATAGTGCCTACATTTTCCGGCATTACACCATCAACCAACACCTCCAGGATAGACAGTATGGCAATGGCCTACTAGTAGGTAAGCAATCAGCTGTCACGTAACACCTACAACACACATGGTGCAAACTATACACACACAACACTCCCCGCACAAGAGAGGAACACATGAAGAAACAATCATCAACACACGTGCAACATGCATCACAGCAAACTTACAATAAACAGCTTTAAAACATAAGGGCCACTGTATAAGCCCCTACTACCACTTGAGTGGCATTCACAATGATGCTCCTGTAAAATATTGCCAGCTCTGAATTCTCACAGCCTTGTTCAACAACTTAAGTGGTTCTTTAAGCAGCCATGTCAACTAAAGCTGTACCACATTAACACCTGAGTGTGGAAGAGCCTCACATTGGGTCATTATGTGGATCTACCACCACATGCTATATTGCATATTTGCATTGGCACACACAAATATAGCAATATGTACACCTGAGTCAACAACACAAACGAAGCACACCATAGGGGTGAAAATAGTAGTGTGCAAAAAGGACAAACAATTTTCTCTGTAAATTGTTTACATCTCCCACTGTGTGCACCAGTCTACAGCACACACATAATTAACCAATTGTCTACATTGTTATGTCATGTGCTGAAAAGGTGACAGTAGTGAAGACAAACAACCATCCCTGCAATGCAGGCATCATGGTATCTAGGAGCCAGGGTGCCTGTGTTGCAACTTGGCAGAGTAACAAGTATCAGAACAGTGGCTGAGGACAGCAGTGATATATATTAATATAGATATATTTATATATATATATTCCAGTCATGACACACTGCTGATATGTCCCAGTGGTGTAGGGTGGGGTTTCAAGACAATTCGTGGTGGAAAGTGGATTATTGGTAAGGGCAGGTAAATACCCACACTTAGCAATCGGCCACTAACCCCCACTATGTTCAGTTAGGCCTCAATATATTAATCGCAGCTCAACCTTTCGAAGCTTGACAATGAGTAGTTAGGCTTAATTTAGGAGACAGGTGTGTAACGCATTTAAACATCACAAAACAGTATATAAGTAAAACACAATAAAAATCTAACACCAATTTATAAAAATAGATTATACTTTTATCTTTAGAATGGCTCTAAAACGACATAAATCCAATAATGGAAACCATAGATATGAATTTTTTAAGAAGAAATGTTTTTAGCCCATTGAAACTAAAAGTGCCAATCTGGACATCTGGTCACACTCGACTGGGACAAAGTCAAACTTTGAGGCTGACCGCAATGGAGCCCTTCTTGGCTACAGTGAGCGGGAGTCTCGGTCAAAGTTTTATCTTCTGGCTTAGTCTTTTTCTTGAAGATTTTCTTCACTGGGACAAAGTCACAAGTTGGATACGACCTCCCTAGAGCCCTCTTCAGGTCCATTTTGCAGGAGACCTTGGTGAAGAATTCTACCTTCAGACCCAGATGATTTTTTGTGATGGAACTCTTCATCCAAGATGAACTTAAAATTGAAGCCAACCTCCCTGGAGCCCTCTTCGGATACACTATGCGGGAAGCCCTGGTCAACTTTTCACGTTTGGACTTTGTCACTTTTTTGAGCTTTTTCTCTCTGACCTCTGGCGACTCTCCACAGCAAGCTGATTTTGAGTTGATGTCTTGAGATTGCCTTTCCCCGAGCCCTTGCTGAAATCCTGGAAGTCTGGGACTCTGGAGTTTTTCAGCTGGACCAACCTGCAAGTCAGGCCGGGTCACGGTCAACGTAAGCTGACTTGACTCACGACGTTGGGTCGGTCCACTTATGTAGCTTTTTTCAAAAAGTGCTCCAATCTTCTCCAGACTTCAGGATCTTCTACCAGAAGGTCTTTGAAGGATCTTCTACCGGAAGGACTTTGAAGGTCATTTAGCAGTCCACAACCCACACCACTGGTCAGCTGGTCATTTTCTTTAGGGCTTGATGCAGGGTACTCTGGTCAGCTATTTTCCTCTGGGGGCAAACAAGGAGTCCCTTCTTGAAGCAGTTGAAGACAGGGAAAGTCCCTTTAGTGGTGAAGCCCAAGTATGTAGCTGGTTCAGCTCTTCGGAGTGCAGTGTCCAGGTGCAGGTTAGGTGTCCAGCAGGGATGTCCTTCTTCTTCTTTGTCTTGTTATGTGTAGGGATATGAAGTGGGGTGCAGCTCTGCCAGTTTTATCCTTTCTCCTTGTGATGGAAAGCAGGAGGGGCCTCCGTCCAATCCCTGGGAGCAGCATTCTCCAAAAATCCAAGATGGCAAAAAATCTACCTCAGAGGTTAGGTCTGGCTAAGCCCACACACTGTTGTGGCTAAGTTTCCCTTGGCACACCCCTTTCCAGCCCTCTCTTAATCTAATTAGAGGGCACCTGGCTTTCTGGTTTTGCAGGAAATGATGGTGGTCCACTTGCTGTCCCAAATGTCCTTTCTTCCTTTGAAGTACAATTTGGCTGCTCTGCCCCCATCCTGTTTTGTCATTTGCTGAGGCAGTTCTCCTCCACCAGGCACTTCCTTTGTGTTCAGCGCGGGACTCTTCACACCTCATCAAGGCAGCCTGGCCAATCAGAGAAAGGCGCTACAGGGCTGAAGTTTGCAACTTTTAGGTAGAGTTGTAAAACTCTTTTCCTGAGTTAGTTATATTAAATTAAACAATGGCAAGTTGTTTGAATTATTACAACAATACATTAGATACCAGACTTGAAATATTTAAGACTTTATTAACTTAAAATAAAGGTGGTCATTACAACCCTGGCGGTCGGTGCTAAAGCGGCGGTAAAACCGGCAACAGGCCGGCGGGAAAAAAAATGGAATCACGACCGTGGCGGAAACCGCCAACAAAGACAGTCACATTAACACTCCGACCGTCACAGCGGTACAAACAAACAGCACGACGGTCACCGCCAACAGACAGGCGGGAGTCAAAGTACCGCCCACAATATCACAACAGTCCAATCCGCCACCTTTTCCGGGGCGGATTCACCACTGATAAAAACACGGCGGAAACAGGCATTTCTAAGGGAAAACGCTCACCTCTACACACCCCACGAGGAACGACGACACCATGGACCCGGAACTCCAAATCCTCCCAGCCATAGTCTTCCTGCTCCTCTACCAGGAGCACGTACGCCGGCGCAGAAGACAATGGTGAGTACTTCACCTACGACACAGGGAAGGGGAGAGGGAAAAAACAGTGACACACACACGCAACACCCCCACCCCCACCCTCACCCACTACAACACATACACTAATACATATCTATACATCACAGTTACACCCCCCAGACCCCCTGGAAGAATGCAAAGACAAAAGGAAATGACTGTAACCATTGAAATATATTGAAATACAACAATCAAAAATATATACACACTAAAAACTATTATATACACCAAATTTACAAGTCCAGGCATTGAACCAGGCATTGTCCGTACACCACTGGGCCCAAAAAACAGGGGCAAAGCCCACACCGGATACCTGACCAAAATGGAGAGAACACTGCAGGGGCATCAGATAGCAAAACTACAGGCACCTCAGGGGGAAAGGAAGGGGGGGCACCTCAGCCGGATGAGTGCACAACACCAGATCCACGAGGGGGCTCCATGCCCACTGTTCCATCCTGGGGAGTGCAAAGCCACAGTCTCTCAAGTCTCTACAGTGGGTGGGTTTCCCATTGTTCCATCCTGGGGAGTGCAAAGCCACAGTCTCACAAGTCTCTACAGTGGGTGGGTTGCCCACTGTTCCATCCTGGGGAGTGCAAAGCCACAGTCTCACAAGTCTCTACAGTGGGTGGGTTTCCCACTGTTCCATCCTGGGGAGTGCAAAGCCACAGTCTCACAAGTCTCTACAGTGGGTGGGTTGCCCACTGTTCCATCCTGGGGAGTGCAAAACCACAGTCTCACAAGTCTCTACAGTGGGTGGGTTTCCCACTGTTCCATCCAGGGGAGTGCAAAGCCACAGTCTCACAAGTCTCTACAGTGGGTGGGTTTCCCCTGTCAACAGTTGTCACCCACACTGTACACTTGTGTGGAGGAATATGTGCCATACAAGCTTCTATACGCAGGGCATACATCCACAAAGCATGGAAATATTGAACCTGTGTAGTACATGACACCACACATCTAGAAACATACATTAAACACATTTCTACTAAAAAAGCAACACATTGGTTATATGCGTGATTTTTACACATATTGCGCATGAATAAAACAACACATACCATGCAACGCATATTTACAACCTCATGTTTTGTTAATGTGACTTCATGGGAAAATTACGCATTTAACCTTTGCATCAAAAAATGACACATTTCCAAAAACGTGCAGCATGTGCAAAGAAAATTATGTAACAAATCTGGCGTGATGCCAAACAGGAGTGGCTGATTTACCCTTGCTTTCATTTTCTGATCACAGTCTTTTTGTCTGTCTTAGAGGAAAGTTGTGAGAGTTTATTTCAGAGAATTGTTGTGCTCTTTGGAGTGGTGTGTTGTGCTGTGTTGTGTCCCTGTATTGTTCCTTGTGTCCCTTTGGTGTGAAGTGATTATTTTGTCTCTTGTGTTGTCATTCTATTATGGGTATTTGTGTTAGGGGTAGTTAGTAGTTGGGTACGTTGGTTTTAGGGTAGTGGTTGTTTGTTTTTTTAAGTGGGAAGGGTGCTTTAGAAGGGTGTGATGTCAGGGTAGGGAAGGTCCCATCATTTTTACCCAGATGAGGTGGGGGAATTGATTTGGATGGTCCTACACTACCTTCCCCACATGGTGGCCCAGGGTAGAGGGGTCATTCAAGGGTTACTGGACTGAGGCTCCGAAGCTGCGTTTGAGCAAGGTTCTGGCCCATATGTATAGCTTATTTAAGGAGGAGAGAACTGTCCATCAGTTCAAGCATTGATGGGCAGACCTGATTGTGCGTGAGGCAGACCTACTGGACTTCCTCAGATTAGAGGTCGATGGGACAGTTGGTGAGTATGAGGGCTTTGTATGTTAATCCAGTTGTGTGAATGGTACTGCATGACTGTTTGAAATATGCCCAAGTAAAGTATCTGGCCGGCCTAGTGTGTGTAGTCAATTCTGAGTAAATGCAAGCATCAAAAGGCCAGTGAAGCAACATGCTGTAGGAATATGTTATAGAACTCAGTTTTTCCCCAGTATGGTATGTTAGATCTCTTTCCCAATGAGATGATGTGTAGAAATATGGACACTACTGTGTCATGGACATATTGTACACATCCACATGAAAATAGATCCTGAACCAGTGAGGAATTTCCATGTCGCATTTTGGATAGCCTTGTACATGTTATGATGGAAGTGATGCATGAGTCAAAGGAACAAGCCTGATGTGCAGCCTTACAAGACCCTAGTGCCTCTTAGAGCCACATTAGCGTCATTTTTTGTTCCCTTAATGTGGCATTAAGGAGGCCATCCTCCTTCACCATATTTACAAGGTGGCTGTTGAAAATGGCCCCTTTATGCAGGGTCATTCCTTTCTCCTATATTTTATGACCTGCTTTTGTTGGCTTTAGGACTCTGGGTACTTTACCACTGCTAACCAGTGCTAAAGTGCATATTTTATCTGTGTACATTGTATTGTTGATTGGTTTATACATGATTGGCATATTTGGTGTACTGGGAAGTCTCCAGTAAAGTGCAATAGATGTGCCCAGGGCCTGTAAATCAAATGCTACTAGTGGGCCTGCAGAACTGGTTGTGCCACCCACATGAGTAGCCCTGTAAACATGGCTCAGACCTGCCTTTGCAGTGTCTGTGTGGGCCGTTGTAAACTGCCAATTCGACTTGGCAAGTGTACCCACTTGCAGGCATGAACATTCCCTTTTTTACATGTAAGGCACCATTAAGGTAGGCCCTAGGTAGCCCCATGGGCAAGGTGCATTGTATGTTAAAGGTGGGACATGTACTGATGTGTGTTACATGTCCTAAAAGTGAAGTACTGTTAAATTCAGTTTTCAATATTGTAAGGCCTATCTCCCTCATAGGTTAACATGGTGCTGCATTTACATATTATTAAAGCTGAGATTCTCTTTGAGACCAGATAGGAATATGGAGCTTGGGGTCTTTTAACTCACAAATTAAAAATACCTGTTAGTGAAGTTGGTTTTTAGATTTCAGTTTGAAAATGCCACTTTTAGAAAGTAGACATTTGCTTGCTTAAACTGTTCTGCGACTCTGCCTGTTTGTGGATTCCCTGTCTGGGTCAGTCTGACAGCTGGGCTGTTTGTGAATCCCCTCTAGACAGTGAGATAAAGGGAGCTGGGTGTAGCCTGCATATCCTGATTGGCCATCTGTGCTACATCGGAGAGAGGACTGGCCACTTATACCTGAATGGGCTGTTCCTGCCCTCTCACAATGCATTCTCCTGGTGTGTGTCTGGGGCCTCCCTTGGGCAAGGCAGGATCTTGTGGCCAACAGAGACTTTCCTTTGAAGTATGCCTCCTTCAAAGGCAGAAAGGGATTTAAGTATACTTTATATTTCTTCAAGATCACTTTTGGAACCAAGAGGAACCTCTGCCAAGGAGAAGAGCTGAAGAGCTGAGGAGAAATGCTGCCCCTGCCTGTGACTGTGCTTTGTTGGGCTATCCTGCAGTTGCTGCGTCTGCCTGTGAAAGGGGATAAAGACTGGACTTTGTTGTGCATTCCAGCTTGAGAAGAATCTCAAAGGGCTTGAATTGAGCTTGCCTCCTGTTTTGAAGTGTCTGTGCCATCAAAGACTTCCTCTGCTAGCATCTGGACTCTCTGCTGAGCCTGCCCTGCCAAGTGGTATCCAATCCAGTCCCTGGGCCCTTTAAAGGTGAAGTTGGCAGAACAAGAGCTGAAAATCCATGCACAGAACACTGTGAGGGGATTTTTTCTATGCAGCATCTGCAATGTGGCTGATAAACGATGTGGCACTAACTTCACGGCTAAAATTGACTTTCCACCAACATTGTGGCTGTAATATCTACACATCGTGGATGGAGAAACAACAGGCAACCTCCGCTTGCGGATTATGACAAAGATGCAAACCCCACACAGCGTGGTTTTAAAACACCGTGCGACTGGATCCTCCACGCATTATCCCTGGGCATCAAACTCATCCTGACTCTGCGCTGATCTTAGGTTCCCCATACAGAAATAGAGGCATCACTCTCATGCGAGGGAGAAAAACAACACATCTCTGACCTGACCGGAGAAGAAACAATGCACGGCCTTCATTGCGAGGAAGGAATCGATGCATAGCTGCCTTTTCTGACACACACTCGCCCGTGCAGCTTTTTTTTTCACGCTAACCAGGTACTTTGTGTAGAATCATCGTTTCCATTGTTTTTTATGGAGTAAGACTTTTAGGCCCTCATTACAACTTTGACTGGCGGCGGAGGCCGCCCGCCAAAGTTGCGCCGCAGGAATACCGCACCGCGGTCTGAAGACCGTGGCCGGCATTCTGAGTTTCCCGCAGGGCGGGCGGGCGGCCGCCCGCCAGCCCAGCGGGAAACAACCTTCCCACGAGGACGCCGGCTCGGAATCGAGCCGGCGGAGTGGGAAGGTGCGACGGGTGCAGTGGCACCCGTCGCGTATTTCACTGTCTGCAATGCAGACAGTGAAATACAAAGTGGGGCCCTCTTACGGGGGCCCCTGCAGTGCCCATGCCATTGGCATGGGCACTGCAGGGGCCCCCAGGGGCCCCACGACAAGCCATACCGCCATCCTGTTCCTGGCGGCCGAACCGCCAGGAACAGGATGGCGGTATGGCTTGTCAGAATCCCCTCGGCGGCGCAGCAAGCTGCGCCGCCTTGGAGGATTCAAACAGGCCACTGGAAACTGGCGGGAGACCGCCAGTTTTCCTGTTCTGACCGCGGCGTTACCGCCGCGGTCAGAATGCCCTGCGGGGCACCGCCAGCCTGTCGGCGGTGCTCCCGCGTGCCGCGACCCTGGCGGTTCTATACCGCCCGGGTCGTAATGAGGGCCTTAGTCTTTTGAAAATTAATATTTTTAACTTGTGTATGTCGGATTTTTGCCGTTTTGTTCTTGTTTGATTTAGCTAAATAATGCCTACTTTTCTAAACTAGTTGGTGTTCATTTTGTGGTGTTTTTACTGTATTATTCTGTGTTGGTAAAAATACTTTACGCATTGCTTCTGGGATAAGCCTGCCTGCTCATGCCTGCTCATGCCAAGCTACCAAGGGAGTAAGTGGTAGTTAACCAGGTGTGTTTCTCCTTGACTAGAGTGGGGGTCCTTGCTTGGACATGGTGTAACCTGTCTGCCAACCAAAGACCCCATTTCTAACAGTGGCACAATGCTTGCATTGCGTCATTTTGTGACCCCTTGCACAACATTATGGCTGTGCCTGGCATAATTTATGCAAGAGGGGCTTTCTGGTGGTGGAAGTCCCATAAACATGTTGAAGTGAAATTTGATATATATTCACAATGCCATTTTTATTGTCATTTTTAACGCCAGTTCAGAGCAGGTGTTAAAATGACTCATCCATTTCTTTCAATGGGCCTCCTTTTACTTTGCTGGATTTGCTCCATAATGTATAGGTCTAATCCTGCAAAGTACTAGAATAGCACCATAAATTATGGTGCTATTGTCCTAACATGTGCCATGGTGTGCCGTATTGTAAATATGGCACTAACATAGAATCATTAGGTGCCGGTAGGGGGGGCAAAAAAAGTGGTGCATCACAACTGATGATCCACTTAATTGTGAATCTAGCCTGGAGTGTGTCCCTTGAGTCACATATGCACTGGGTGATATGGCAATTGTTCATGTTTGTTAAATGAAGGACTGCTGAAACCTATGCAAAACAGTGTACAATGTGGCTAAGATATATATGCACACATGTTACTATGCCAAGCTGACTTATGAAATATTTTATAACATGTACATCTCATTTAGCCTATTTATTGGGCTATCTTTGTCTAAAGTCACCCATGTGCTTCATGTAAATGTGTATGATGTGCAAAATGTAACCATGCTGTTAATTGTACAACACCCACAAAACAATGCCTCATGCTTATTTTTACAGGAGGTCCACCTCTCTACACCACTGGTTAAGTCTCCACTTCTGCTGACCCTGAACATGCCAGTAGGTGTCACAATACTGTACCCCACAGCATGGTGTGAGATGTGACATGGTCAACTGTGATGGTCTTGAACTTTTGCATGTGGCCCATCATAGTCCTCATATGCAAAACATGGATGTAGACAGATTTGCTGCACATGTATTTGACATGAGACTCACTAGTACAAAATGCCCTTCTGTCCACACGTACTGATAGTGACTTGTAAATATTGGTCCTGTTATAGGAGTACCAAGACCAGTGTTGACTGTTGATCAATGTCCATGTTTTTAGCAATCTGACATATATTTGGACAATGTTCATGTGTTGTTTGGTATATATGTGACTGAACTATGTGTTCCAAGTGGCACACGTCTACTACCTACATGATGAGATTTCTAATGCTTTAAGTACTACCCAACTTGTGCTGTATATTAGGCAGGATACAACAACTCAGTACTGCACACTGCTCAACCAGCATGACAGTGTTGTACCCCATGCTCATTGTCGTTAGTCACTACATAGGCAACATATGTGACCCTCAGATAACTTGACTTGTGTGAGGGCTGAGACTTGTCCATACAACCTTGTCAGACCACATTCCATCTTGTCACACATTTGCTGCCAGTTTAGGACCTGTAAGTGTCCAAGTTGTGATTCAACCTGCTTCACAACTTGTGAAGAATTAGTCAGTGCTGACCGAATTTTACAGTGCAGAATAGATGTTTGACATCTGTATCCCCACATATGAGATGGTGGTGCCCAGTGCTGTAGTGCTATATGCAAAGAAAATGTTTTGGACCACTATTCAAAGTGCGCTAAACATAGTGCTAGACATGATGCTACTCTTAGATTCTTCCCTCAGTAATAGCACGAGGAACCTGGTACAGAGCTCTGTTGATTTGTGGAAAGTCTCAGCCTCCTCTTTGTGACATGTGTGACTGGTGTTCCCATCAATCTCCATGACATATGTTTGACGGACCTTTTCCATTTAGCAAGTAGTCAGACAATATCCCTTGCAGAGCAGGCCCAAACTGTTGCGAGTTTACTTATCAGTAGCGCTCTTTGCTCAGATTTAATTTGTGCATGAGTCTTTGTTGCATGAATGAGGGTCAAAGACGAGCTGTCCCACATGATGAGTTATACATGCCATGGACACATGGATGTTGTGGCTGATAATAGTTGACAATGGTGTCATTGTCCTTAGGAGATGAAAAAGGACATTGTTTATCCATTGATCCACAGTTGATACCTGAGACACCCTTAGAAGTTCCATTTCTAGGAAGCTTTATTATGGACCAATTTGGCTATACTTCGACCCTAAAAACCTAATTATTAAAATGTCTACAACAATGTCATAGCTTTGCAGTTGTCTGTTTTCACTGCATGTCTGTTTGTCATGTGTGTGACAGACAGTAGCTTAACATGTCTTCTTTTTCATGCAGCTGCCAACATGACCCCTGAAGAAAAGTGTAAATTTTCACAAAGGGCTAAGCATTATTACTACATCAGGAAGGTTCGCAGGGGGTACAGAAAGATGGAGGCCATGTATGACCAGGAATAGGGCTCAGGAAGGTGGAATTATTTTCCACTAGAGGGACAAAGAAGCAAAATTGTGGGTTCCACCATCCAACCGGCAAGCAGGTCTGCATCAAGAGATGTAGAAGGACCATGTGGAGCAGGAACATCCTCAGCACCTATGCCACCGAATGTCCGGCCACCTCCTGCAGGATCACAGCCAGGGCAACACCATATAGAGCCACCCTACATACAGGATCTGTGCACAGAACTGGCAGATCAGAAATACCAACTTGCCAGGTTAGAAAATAAGGTGGAACAGGTATCAAGTACTGTAAAGAACATACAAGCCAACTAGAGGAGAAAATGTTATCAAGGACTTGTGAGATTTTGACCTTTTTCCTTTCCCCCTGTTCACAATGTAAAATGTTATTCTTTGGGGTTTTCTTAGTTAGAATAGGCAAGTTAGTTTAGCATATGTATATGTAGGTACTAGTTGTTCTTTATTGGGTGGGTGGGGTTGGATGGGCATCTGGGTATTAGTGGAGGGTGGGGCAGATGTTTTAGGTCAATGTTCCATGTTTAAAAAAGTAAAAAAGAAAAAAAAGTATTTTGAAAAAATACAACAAAATATATTTTTGTTTAGCATAGATGTGTAGATAGTCAATGTTTAGTTTTAGTCACTGTTGTCTGTCAATTATGTGATTAAGGAGATGGAGGGTTGATATTCAATTGTGGCATCTGATGTGTAGAATGGGTTAGGCTAAGCTAAAATAGTTATAAGATAGAATCAGTTAGGTTAGCATTGTTTAATTAGGTATTATAATTAGTGTGTTCTTTGAATTAAAAATGTTGTAAAATAAATCTTGGTGTACCATACAGCGTACTCTCTATCATGTCTATTGTGTAGGTGATAGGATGTCTATGGTACAATACACTGACCTGAGCAGCCGTACTTTGTGACATATATGAAAATATGTGTATCACCTGTGCTGAGCTTCCTGTCAGGTGGCCAAAAGTGTGATGTCCACTGGTAAAGACTAATTTCGGCAAGATATGTGTCACTAGGGTTGTGGAGCGGTAAACATTCTGACACAAGTTGTTAGAAATGGGGTCTTTGGTTGGCAGTCAGGTTACCCCCTGTCCAAGCATTGACCCTCACTCTGGCCAGGATAGGTCACACACAATCCAAATTATCCTGTGCCCACCCTCTGGTAGCTTGACACTGAGCAGTCAGGCTTAACTTAGAAGTCAATGAGTAAAGTATTTGTGCAATAAATCATACAATAACACCATATAGCACCACAAAAATACACCACAAAGTGTTTACAAAAATATAGAATATTTATCTGATAAGATGCAGGTCAAAATGATTAAAATGCAATAAGTATATGTTCAGATATCACTGTAAAAGTGATATAAAGGCCCTCATTACAACCCTGGCGGAAAATCCCGATTACCGCGGTGCCGACGGCCGCCAACATTCCTTGACTGCAGCGATATTCCGCTCCGGGTATTATGACCCCCACAGAGAAATCCGCCACTACACAGACACCCACACAAGTCCGCAAGACCAAAGGTCAGTGATAAACTGGTGATAGCAAAACCCACACCGTCACGCCAACAGGAATACGCCCACAGTATCACGACCCACGAATCAATGCAGCGGTCTTTCAACCGCTGTAAACCATTAGCGGTACACACCGCCGCACTCAAAATACACACACACTTACAAAACACCACCACATTGGACAATTCAAAATACACACAACTGATACACATACACACACCACACCCACACACCCAATCCAATATAAAACACACACCCACATTACCCACAACCCCTTACAGCGAAGAAATTTGAACAAACAGAGAGAGAGCAAATCAAAGACCACGCCATCATCCAGAGGCACAGAACACCATCAAACATAAACCATCCAGGCACCTCACAGCACACAACCCAACACATCACCCCACACATCACCTCACACATCACTCACACTACATCATGGCACCTCAAAGACACCCCAGGTTTTCTGAAGAGGAGCTGAGCGTCATGGTGGAGGAAATCATTCAGGTAGAGTCACAGCTATTTGGATCACAGGTGCAGCAGACCTCCATTGCAAGGAAGATGGAGCTATGGCGGAGAATCGTCGACAGCCTCAACGCAGTGGGACAGCATCCAAGAACCAGAGATGACATCAGGAAGAGGTGGGATGACCTACAGAGGAAGGTACGTGCCGTGGTTTCAAGATACCAGATTGCTGTACAGAGGACTGGCGGTGGACCCCCACCTCCTCCCCCACAACTAACAACATGGGAGGAGCAAGTCTTGGCGAACATGCATCCTGAGGGCCTCACAGGAGTAGCAGGAGAACTGGACTCTGGTGAGTCAAATCTTTACTACTTTATCCCCCACCCTACCTGCATGCCATCACTAACTCCTACCCCTACCCTCACCCCCATCACTCCAACACCTCACATATACCCCACTATCACAACCCACACATCCCAATACCAAGCCCTGAATGCAACACCAATGCATGGACCCCCATCACAGACCTGCATGGACACCCATCACCACAGCATGCCCAGTAGAGAGACTCACCCAGCCCACATAATCACCAATCACACAAGGCCAAGACGACAGTGCAAGCACATTAATACAGCGGAACACACCCATTGCACAAGATGGCACACACAGATACAATAAAAATGCATTTACATCCCAACAGGACCCCTACCCAACGTCACCGGACAGGAGGTGCCAGTCATATCCAGTCCCCCTACAGAAGAGGCCCACAGTGATGACAGCAGCTCTGAATCCTGAAAAGTTATGACACCTTCAATAACCTGAAGTATGTTTTCTAAAACTCTCAGAAAGACAGAAGTGGTGGACACAACCCAAAAAGCATTCTTTTCAATTGAAAAGTGCCAAAAGGTGACACAAAAGCTGTGTAATGCCTTGAAGTTTCATCTAACTCGACCTGATGACATGTCGAAGATACGTCTATTTTGCTGAAAACTTATTTTCTAGCAAAAGTAGATGTGATGTCATCAATACATGGTAAAGGATGTGAATCGACCCATATGGCCTTGTTCAGACTTCGCAAAGCAATACAAACTCTTAATTGTCCATTTGTTTTCATGTGATGACCAATGGAGATAACCAAAGTGATCACTCTATAGGTTCTATAACTCCATCAACATCCATTTGTTTGACAATACTCTCTAAATCCTGCTGTACACTGAAAGGTAAATTTCTCAATTAATATTTTACAGTTACAGAACCATTTTGTACTTTGATCGTATGTTTGAAACCTGTGATCCTGTCCAAATTATTACTGAACACCTTATTGAACTTTTGTGATCAAATATTATGGGGTTGTTTGTCTTGAACTGCCAGGGATTCATCTTTTAACTCATCCATAACTAACAAAACTTGATCACTACTCCTTGGTCTTAATGTCATACCAAATAACCCCTGGTGATACCACCTGGGTATATTCAAGCCTTTTTTAGCTACATAAACTTTCCTAAGAATCACTTTGTTTTTATATTTCAGAAGTGCTTCTAAATAACCAATGAGGTCTATTTTTTCCATTGGATACCACAGGGTTTCTGTCAGAGGGTAACAAGTTCTTTTTCCCATATGTCTGTAATAGCAATTCTTCATTAATTATGGTTTCCCTTTACCCAGAATCTATTAAAAGGCTTGGGTGGTCATTACAACCCTGGCGGACGGTGTTAAAGCGGCGGTAAGACCGCCAACAGGCCAGCAGTAAAAATGTTGCTATTACGACCGTGGCGGAAACCGTCAACTAAGACAGCCACTATAACACTCCGACCGCCAAGGCTGTACAAACAAACAGCGCAGCGGTCACCGCCAACAGACAGGCGGGAGACAATGTACCGCCCACACTGTTACAACCCACCAATCCGCCACCTTTTCCGGGGCGGATTCACCACGGATAAAAACACGGCGGAAACAGGATTCCGAAGGGAAAATGCTCACCTCTACACACCCCACGAGGAACTAGGACACCATGGACCCGGAACTCCAAAGTCTCCCTGCAATAGTCTTCCTGCTCCTCTACCAGGAGCACGAATGCCGGCGGCGAAGACCACGGTGAGTACTGCACCTACGACACAGGGGATAGGGGAGGGAAAAAACAGGTACACACACACGAAACACCCCCACCCTCACCCACTACAACACACACACTAATGCATATTGATACATCACAGTTACACCCCCATACCCTCTGGAAGAATGCAAAGACAATAGCAAATGAGTGTAACCATTGTAATATATTAAAATCAAGTAGGCAAAAATATATACATACACCATGTACAAAATATATACCAAGCATAGTAGTCCAGGTAGTGCTCCAATTAAGTCCGTGGAACACTGGGCCCACACGGTATGGGCGAGGCCCACACAAGATCCACGACCATGATGTAGAGAACACTGCAGGGGCATCAGAGAGCAACAAAACAGGCACCTCAGGGGGAGGGAAGGGGGGGCACCTCAGCCGGTTGAGTGCACGACACCAAATCCACGAGGGGGCCACATGCCCACTGTTCAATCCTGGGGAGTGCAAAGCCACAGTCTCTCAATTCTATACAGTGGGTGGGTTGCCCACTGTTCCATCCTGGGGAGTGCAAAGCCACAGTCTCTCAAGTCTATACAGTGGGTGGGTTGCCCACTGTTCCATCCTGGGGAGTGCAAAGCCACAGTCTCTCAAGTCTATACAGTGGGTGGGTTGCCCACTGTTCCATCCTCGGGAGTACAAAGCCACAGTCTCTCAAGTCTCTACAGTGGGTGGGTTGCCCACTGTTCCATCCTGGGGAGTGCAAAGCCACAGTCTCTCAAGTGGATAACAGTCTCCACTGGTTCTGGAGGGGGCATGGTGCCCAGAGTGCTTCATCCTGCTAAGGACAGAGGTAGTGGATGTATCTCTCCACTGGTTCTGGAGGGGGTTTTGTGCCCAGAGTGCTTCATCCTGCTAAGGACAGAGGTAGTGGATGGATATCTCCACTGGTTCTGGAGGGGGCATGGTGCCCAGAGTGTTTCATCCTGCCCGTGACGGACAAAGTAGCGTCAGAGCCCTTGGCGCTCATGGGCCAGCAGTGCTTGAGGCGGCGGTGCCCTGTTCAGCGGTTCTTGGAGCGGTGGTGCCCTGTTCAGCGGTTCCTGAGGCGGTGGTGCCCTGTTCAGCGGTTCTTGAGGCGGCGGTGCCCTGTTCAGCGGTGCATGAGACGGCGGTGCCCTGTTCAGCGGTGCATGAGACGGCGGTGCCCTGTTCAGCGGTTCTTGAAGCGGCGGTGCCCTGTTCAGCAGTTCATGAGGCGGCGGTGCCCTGTTCAGCGGTGCTTGGAGCGGTGGTCTCCATTGCAGTGTCTCAGCTGCTGATGGTCATTCATGGCCCAGCGGGGCTTTTGCTGGTGGTCCTTCATGGCCCAGCGGGGCTGGTGCTGGAGGTGGCCTCCTGGGCAGCTTGGATGATGGCGGTTTTCTCTGCCGTGCTGCTCTTCCCAGACTTCCTGATTTTCTTGTGCCCCTTCCCCACCTTGGAAGGTGTCGCAGCTGAATTCACACTCCCACCTCTACCCCTGGGAGCGGCTTTTGTGGCTGGACTCTTCCCCCTCTCCCGCCGGGCATTGGCCAACTTCTGATGCTTCACAGGTGGGGGACTGTCTATGCTGTGGCTCCGTGCCACACTGGCTGCCCTGATGGCCGGTGCACTCCAGATTCCGTTGACTACAGGCACCACTGGTCCTGGAGATGTTGTGGCTGAGGTGCTAATTCGGGACCTAGGAGACGGACGGGGTGGGGGAGGTGTGGGAAAGAGGTCAAGGTTGGACAGGAAAACTTTTTGGAGACACTGGGACGGGTTGCTGGAGGTGGTTTGGGAGTGGAGGAAGAGGTTGTGGTTGTAGGAGGTGTTCGTTAGCTGACTTTGGGTGAAGGTGCATGCGTTGGAGGCTGTCGTGAGGTGGATGGCTGTTGGGTTGGTGTGTGCCTGCGTTTGTGTATCTTGGGAGGGGGCGTCACAGACACACTGGGAGAGGACACATTGTGAATGGTAGTGGGGGTGATGACTGCATGTGAGCGGGGTGTGGTGGTGGGTGTGCTGATGATGGTAGTAGAGGCTGTAGAGGTAGTGCATGCATGTGTGAGTGTTGATGAGACAAGGAGGGAGAAGGGAGACGAGGAGGAGGGGACACAGTGTAGGCAGTGGATGTTGGTGTCTCTGCATGTGTGTGATGCTTGCGTGAGTGCCTGTGGGATGTGTGGTGCTTCTGTTTGCCTGAGCTTCTCTTGTGTGTTGACGTGTGTGCATGCTGGTCTGTAGGTGTGCTTGGGATAGGCAGAGGTACAGGGGATTGGGTCTGGGTGGAGGAAGTTGGAGGGGGGAGGCTAGACACAGGGACAATGGCTGGCATCAGTGCTGAGGCAGAGTCTGAAAAGCTCGCTGAAGTGCCGCCTGACCAGAATGAATGCCCTCCAGGAATGCATTTGTTTGTTGCAACTGCCTTTCTACACCCTGGATGGCATTCAAAATTGTAGACTGCCCAACAGTGAGGGACCTGAGGAGGTCAATGGCCTCCTCACTGAGGGCAGCAGGGGTGAATGGGGCAGGGCCTGAGGTGCCTAGGGCGAAGGTGATGCCCACCCTCCCGGGTGAGCGGGCACGGGGCGAAGGCTGAGGGGCTGCTGGGAGGGCGGTGCTGGAAGGGGGGGGTGGCAGCTGTACCTGAAGATGGGGGGCACAGATGTTGCCACCACCACAAGGGAGCTCCCATCAGAGGACGAGTCCGTGTCACTGGTCTCAGCTCCTGTCCCCACCGTGGAGCTCCTCTCGCCCTCCGTCCCACTGGTGAAGTCTGATTCCGTAGTTTGGCCCTTCATGGCCATGTGGGATGCAGCCCCCTCGTGCTCCGGTGCCACTGCTGCTCCGCTTGATGATGCTAATGCACACAAGAACAGGGAGACCACAAAAAAGATATGTTGAGTGCATGCAACACCGCTACTGTTGGCGGACACGACAGACACAGAAGCCCCCTGCACTATGCCGCGCTCCTGGGCTTCACTGTTTAATTCCTGGGAAATGGCCTACTAGGTTATGGACGACATCTGCACACATGGATGACACAGGGGCATGACTAGGTGTAGTTGGCACTCGACAGAGGTGCGGTGGGGTGCCACATGGCCTGCCTTACTGAGGGACCTTGCCTATGGAACTCGCCCTGGCCTAGGGAAACCCACAGCCCACCTCCCCCCCCAGACACCTCCACTGCACGCAAAATCAGCAGAATGCGAGTTTACTCACCCCCTTGTGGCTGTTGTCATGCCCTCAAGCGCCCATCCAACTCCGGGTACACCACCGCCGTGATCCAGAACATCAGGGGGGTCATGGTGCGACGGGCACCCCTCCCACGTTGGGAGGCCATCCCCAGCTGAGCCTCCTCCATCTTCTTGCTCCAGTGGCGAATGTCCTCCCATCTTTTACGGCAGTGGGAGCTCCGTCTGTGGTAGACCCCCAGGTCAAATATGTTTTTTCTGGTGGGCGCGGACCTACATGATTTGTACAGGGGGAAGAGAAAGTTATTACCAACTGCACCGTCAAAGTGATTGACCCCCATCCCTACCCTTGCCATGTGGCACATGCACTCACCATCGTTTCATGCACGCCGCACTCTCCCAATTCCTTCTTACATCCATCCCTCTCCACACAGGTATAGCCCATACAGCATGCTCCCAGTGTACATACCTGTTTGTCTGGAGGACCGTAGAGTAGCATGTATTGGGGGAGGACCCCATCCACGAGTTTCTCCAACTCCTCCGATGTGAAGGCAGGGGCCCTTTCCCCTGACACTCGAGCCATTGTCTCTTCCAGACCGAGGTCACAGCAGCACTTGCAGTGTAGGTCCTCTCCTGTCGAAGATCAGGTATCGAGTGATTGAACAGATAGAAAATGGCGGTGATGTCCACGGCGGTGCGTACCGTCACCGCCAGCGTACATCGTCATTGACTCCTGGGACCCATAGTGTCCAATGTTAACCAATGCAGCATTGCGCCGCCATCTTCGACCGCCTACTGCGACGGTGTACAACGCCAGTGCAGTTACCTCACATCCCATTGTCCCACTTTACAGGTCAGGCAGCCACCATTTCAGTGGCCCACATGCCTACAATTTCAACTGCGTCACAAATACCTAGGCCTAAACTCAAAACACATACAGGCCACTTTTTTGATTATGAATGGTGTTCTGTGTAAGCTGTGGGTATGTACCTCTGAGTTGTTTGACTCTGTGCTCGCTGTTGTCCTTCATAGGCACCGTCCGCTGGAACATGTGAGGAGAAGGCGGCATCCTCCGGTGTACCGACCGTTGGTGGACCTGTCGACATTGGAGGAAAGACATGTGATAATCACATACAGGCTTGACCATGCCACAATCCAGGAACTGTGTACCCAGTTGGAGCCAGACCTGATGTCAGCTATCCGCCATCCCACATGAATCCCCCCTCAAGTGCAGGTGCTGTCAGTGCTCCTTTTCCTTGCAATTGGGTCATTTAAAACAAGAGTGGCCATAGCATCAGGGATGTCCCAGCCTATGTTTTCCAACGTGTTGTCCAGAGTGTTGTCTGCCCTGCTGAAACACATGCGGAGCTACATCGTTTTCCCTCAGGTGGAGGATTTGCCTACAGTGGAAGGTGATTTCTATGCCCTGGGACTTATCCCCAACATCATAGGTGCCATTGATGGGACAAATGTGGCTTTGGTACCCCCCACAGGAGTGAACAGGTGTACAGAAACCGGAAGAGTTATCATTCGATGAATGCACAAATTGTATGTTTGGCAGACCAGTACATCTCCCATGTGAATGCCATGTCCCCTGGCTCTGTGCATGACGCCTACATCCTGCGGAATAGCAGCATCCTTTATGTGATGGGTCACCTCCAGAGGCACCGTGTGTGACTATTAGGTGAGCACCTGGAACCTAGTCAGTGGGAATGGTTATATGGGTCTGGGGATATCCCTCCAGGTTAGTGTGTGTCTAACAGTTGTCCCTCACCATTTGCATGTGACTCTGGTTACCCCAACCTGTCATGGCTACTGACCCCAGTGAGGAATCCCAGGACAAGGGCAGAGGAACGCTACAATGAGGCCCATGGGCGAACTAGGAGGGTGATCGAGCGGACCTTTGGCCTCCTGAAGGTCAGGTTCAGGTGTCTGCATATGACAGGTGGATCCCTATTCTACTCACCAAAGAAGGTGTGCCAGATCATCGTGGCCTGCTGTATGCTTCACAACTTGGCTTTGCGACGATAGGCGCCTTTTCGGCAGGAGGATGGTCCAGATGGCAGTGTTGTGGCAGCTGTGGAGCCTGTGGACAGTGAAGACAAGGAAGTAGAGGAAGAAGACATGGACAACCGGGACTCAGTGATCCAGCAATATTTCCTGTGAGACACAGGTAAAAATACAGACCTGCCTACTACATGTACTTTAACACTACTGCCTCTCTACTGTCTGTTGTTTTCACCCAGTGTTGTCACTTTCCCTTACGATTTCACAGATGGGGGTCCCACTGTGTGACATCTGCTTTGATTCCTCATGGACTAGAGCTGTGTGACATAGGTATGTTGACATTACCAATGAAAAAGCTTTTTGCCACAGTTATTGCTAATACAGTATTCCGAAATCACAGACAGACTCCAGATTGTTTTGTGATATAAGGGTGTTTATTTAAGTGCTCAATATTGGAGGGGGTTGTAAAATGGTGAGGGGTGATGGCAGAGGAATGTCCATGGCAGAGTCCAGTCTATTAGTCTCACAGGTGCATTGCCCATATGGGCATAGGAAGTGGAGCTGGGGCAGTTGAAGGATGGACAGGGTGAAAAAGTGGACAGTAGGATGACAATTAGGGTGGTCTCATTTCTTGGCGGGGGTCTTGGCATCGTTCTCTGTCTTGTTCCTGAATCTCAGGGACCGTTTGCGAGGTGGTTCTCCCTCTGCAGGGGGTGGGGTGCTGGTGTGGTGGTCCTGTGGCGGTGCCTCCTGTCCACTTGCGCCTGCGGAGGTGGTGGGCAGTTCATCGTCCGGGCTAGTGTAGTGCCACAGTGTCCCTCCTGGTTTGAGTACTTCCTTCAGCACCCCTACAATTGTGCCCAGGGTAGAATTGATGGTTCTGAGTTCCTCCCTGAAGCCCATATACTGTTCCTCCTGCAGGCGCTGGGTCTCCTGAAACTTGGCCAGTACCGTTGCTATCGTCTCCTGGGAGTGGTGGTAGGCTCCCATGATGGAGGTGAGGGCCCCATGGAGAGTGGGTTCCCTGGGCCAGTCAGCCCCCTGTCACACAGCAGCTCTCCCAGTTCCCCTGTGTTCCTGGGCCTCCGTCCCCTGGACCGTGTGCCCACTACCACTGCCCCCAGGTCCCTGTTGTTGTTGGGGTGGTGGGTTATCCTGGGTTCCCTGTAGTGGTGGACACACAGCTGATTGACGTGTCCTGGGGACGGAGGTATGGGCCCGCTGGGTGGGTGCTGTGCTGGTGTTTCCAGAGGGGGGGAAGGTCTGTGGTGGCCTGTGACTGGGTGTGGGGAACCGACTGTCTCGAGGTCCCAGATGGGCTGGGCTGGTCATCTAGATCCAGTTGGTAGAGGTGCTGTCATCACTGTGGGCCTCTTCTGTTGGTGGTGTGGACATGTGTGGACCCTCCTGTCTGGTGACGTTGGGTAGGGGTCACACAGGGGTATAAAAGGATGGTTATTACATGTGTGTGTGTCATGGTGTGCAATGGGTGTTTGACCGTGTACCCCAGTGCTTGCATTCCTGTGTGGGACCTTGTGTGATGATTGTTTAGGGGAGTGTATAGGTATGTGCAGTGGGCATGCTTTGGTGATGGGTGTCCATGCTTTGTTGTTGCAATCAGGGCTTGGTGTTAGGATGAGTGGTTTCTGATGTTGGGACATTTGTGAGGAGTTAGAGTGATGGGGGTGAGGGTGAGGGTGGGGGGTTGTTGGCATGCAGGTAGGGTGGGGGATGTAATAGTTAAGATTTGATTTACCAGAGTCCATTCCTCCAACTACGCCTGCGAGGCCCTCAGGATGCAGAATCGCCAAGACCTGCTCCTCCCATGTTGTTAGTTGTGGGGGAAGAGGTGGGGGTCCGCTGCCAGTCTGCTGAACTGCCAGGTGGTGTCTTGAGACCACGGAACGCACCTTCCCCCGTAGGTCATTCCACCTCTTCCTGATGACTGTACGACGAAACAACGACTGCAAAAAAAACGACTGCCTTAACAACGAGGTCGGAACACCGACCTCGTTGCTACTACTAATGATTTTACCACGAATGCCTTAACAATGATATTTCGTTGTAAAGGCATTCCTGATAAAATCATTAGCAATAGGCACCATTCACCCTACATCCCTCACCCCACCTCCCCAACCCCACCCCAAAACCTAAAACCCCCTGACCCCCCACCCACTCCCCAAAACCAAAAATGCCCCACCCCCCCAAACCCACCCCAAAACCTAAAACCCCCTGACCCCCCACCCACTCCCCAAAACCAAAAACGTCCCACCCCCCCAACCCCACCCCAAAACCTAAAACCCCCTGACCCCCCACCCACTCCCCAAAACCAAAAATGCCCCATCCCCCCAACCCCACCCCAAAACCTAAAACCCCCTGACCCCCCACCCCCTCCCCAAAACCTAAACCCACACTTACCTTCGCCAAGTCCCTTCTTTGTACCTTAACCACGCATGTTCGTTGTTCAGAACATACGTAGTTAAGGCACAAAAAACCGAAGTCGTGGTTAAAAAAAGTGTTGTTGCGCTTTCGTTAACCACGACCTTCGGAAAAAAAAAGTTGTAAAAAAGGATGTTTCCCCTTCCTGATGTCCTCTCGATTTCTTGGGTGCAGTCCCACTGCGTTGACCCTGTCCACTATTCTTCGCCATAGCTCCATCTTCCTTGCAATAGAGGTGTGCTGCACCTGTGCTCCGAATAGCTGTGGCTCTACCCGGACGATTTCCTCCACCATGACCCTGAGCTCCTCCTCCGAGAACCTGGGGTGTCTTTGCCGTGCCATGGGGTGGTGTAAGTGATGTGTGGGGTGGTGTGTGGGGTGATAAGTGTGCTGATATGTAGTGGTGTGTAGTGTGCGGTGCGTGGAAGTTCTGTGGGTGATGGTGTTGTGTGCCTGTGGATGCTAGTGTTGTTGATGGTGGTGTCTCTCTCTGGCCTTCGTTCGTGATTTGTTGTCGTAAGGGTTTGTGGGTGTGTGTTTTATATTGTATTGGGTATGTGGGAGTGGTGTGTGTATGTGTATCAGGTGTGTGTATTTCGAATTGTCCAATGTGGCTGTGTTTTGTAAATGTGTGTGTATTTTGAGTGCGGCGGTGTGTACCGCCAATGGAATACCGTGGTTTGAAAGATCGCTGCGTGGATTCGTGGGTCGTGATAGTGTGGGCATATTTCTGTTGGCGTGACGGTGGAGGTTTTGTTTTCGCCAGTTTATCACTGACCTTTGGTGTGGCGGACTTGTGTGGGTGTCTGAATTTTGGAGGATTCAGAGCTGTGGGTCATAATAGCTGTGGCGGATTTCCGCGGCCGTGGCGGTGTGTTGGCGGTCTTCTGCACAGTGCTTTACCGCCAATGTTGTAGTGACCGCCATAGTTTTTTTCCATCAACCTCAATGTTTTCATGAGGGTCTATGCAATTATGTTCACCACATTGGACCACTAGTATTACATCTTTCTTTGGGTTCACTTCATCAAAAGAGCTTTCATTTGGATCAAGTTCTTTAATCACATTCACTTTATCAGGTATTTTACTACTCTAACAAACGTTGGCAAAATGCCCTATTTTCCCACGTATTCTGCACTTGACAATTTTAGCTGGACATGAGCGAACCTTGTTACCATGTCTAGGATTACCACATCTGAAACATATGTTCCTTCTGCTGAAGAATTCATCCTTAGTTTGGTCCTGTGTTGGTCTCTTGGTTTGTTATTTAGTGTAATCGCTGGAGTTCCCATTAATTTTGACTGTGTTTACTCCAACATGTTCTTTTTGTGATAGTTCCTTGCATGCTTTCTGAGAAATTTCTATACTTTTCACAATTTCTACTGCTTCTGACAAAGAAGGATTGTTTAACGTTAGCAGTTTTTCCTGAACTTTCTTATCCGAGAAGTGTACCACTATTTGATCGTGAATAAGTTGTGCCATAAAGCTTTCAAATTTGTATTCGGAAGCTAATGTACGTAAATGTGCTACATAACTGTCAATTGATTCATATTGACATTGTGATTATGTGATGTATGTCTATTTACTATCAAGCTTGGTTGAACATCAAACTGCTTTTCCAGTTTTTTTACTGTAAGGTGATGCTCATCAATATCATCTGCTTTACCATCTGGTAACTCGTACAGTGGTAAGTGTTCATAAGTGGATTGGCCGTTAAACCCTAAATTGTGTTCTAGTTAGTGAAAGCCCCATGCCAACTACTCCAAGGTATTGGTGGATCTCCAGGTGTTCGTACAAACAGTGGCAGAGTGCTAACACTGTGCATAATGGCCATGATAATGTGTTGTAGTAGTATGTAAAAATAAATTTGATTAACAATGCTTCACTTCTGCTTTGATAATGTGTTATAGTAGTATGTAAAAATGAATTTTTCTTAACACTGCTTCGCTTTAATTTTAGTGGCTCCGTAATTGCGTGCAGATCGCAGTAAAATCTGCAAACTCCTGAGTATTATGCATGTGGATTGCAGTGAGTTTATTTGTGGGGGTCACAGTAAAATCCAACCGCTTGTGAGTATTATGCGTGCGGATCGAAGTGGGTTTGTTGTGCGTGCCGATCGCAGTGAAATCCACACATTTCTGTGAGGGGTTTATTATGCGTGAGGATCGCAATGAAGTCCACGCGCTTATGTGAGGGAATAGATTGCCTTATGTTTCACTACTTATTATTAGTGAAGTTCGCACGGGTCTGTAATGGATTTTGCCAAAGTATGTCTGCCATGCATATTATGCGTGTGGATCGCAGTTTCCCACGATATGGCTGACATGCTTATTTGTATGTGTCATGTAGGTCGGGTTCCTCAACGTGCGTAGGGCTGAATGTACGTAATGATGTAACGTGATGCTGGATGTTCTTGAATGCGCGTGATGCTGGATGCACGTGAGGCTATGTAATGCGTGGAGGAGACCGTTGGGGAGCGGAAGTAACAATCACATATAAAATTGAAAAAATTAAGTGAAATGAACGTACATGATGGGTCTATGACAGAGAGCCTATCAAAATTTCACAACAAAAACAAGCAACTGGCCTGAAACCGTGTAGTGCAATCCGTAAGGTCTTCATGCTCGTCGCGCTTGATGAAGGAGAATTCCTCGAGATCCCGAAAAACTGGAAGTGGGTTCTTGGCTGTGGCCAGATTTTGTGGTGATAAAAATGAGAATAAACACTAATGATCAGTTCAATGACATTGGATCTTTATTGGCCACAGTCATCAGCTGCTCCAACTGCTTTCTACAACTGTCCTCTCTGGAATCCCCCCAAGGATCTATCATTCTAAATTCCATGTATAGCATGTAATGTAGAATGTATGAGATCAGCACAAAATTCTCTATATAGGTCATTGCCAAAATGCTTTGATGGTATGCAGGGAATTGTATACGTTTCGTTACAGTAGAGCAGAGCTTACTGTAGGATGAGCTTAGATGTGCCACTGTGCAGGCACTGTTCTACACAGATGGCTCAATCTTTAAGCTATGAGCAGAGTTAGCATTTGTTACAATCCTAACAACATATAAATAACTATGTTACGCAAGGATATGTATGAGCAATGCAAGCTCTTAAGTGAAATTTACTATGCTGTGCAAATCCACCTTGTGTGGCCATGGCGTAGCAAATCTGGAATAATGCAGGGATCTGCCCTGGAAGGCCTTTCATGTGTGGATCGTGGGTGTTCCCACATGACTACCATTGGTTTTGGGCACATTCCCTGATTTACTAACACTGGTACACCTATGCATCAAAATGGTACTTCTTCCCAGGGGAAGCAAAACAAGGTGAAAATTGTTTATTTCTCCTGGTTTTTGCCTCTTACTATTTGTGCTGCATTTTCCAGCATAAAAAGAGAACAAAATCCTCTGAGGATTGTTTTTGTGCACAAAGTTTTTCCGTCCTGCACAAAAACAACCCTGGCTATAAAGCAGGCATCCCTGCACCATGCTGCAAGGGTGCCTGTGTTTGTGCTTGACAGCCACAAGTGCTCCAGTGCTGAGGGAGATCTAGAATTAGCCATATCTTAGTAGATATGGTGCATTCCTGTCCTCTCTATTTGACACAGTTGTCTTGCTGCATTCCATTTGCCAAATATTAGTAAATCAGCTGCTAGGATTTGGGAGAAGGATAGATGGGGTAATTAGGGGCCACATGTAGCAACTTTTAGATTTGCGACCTGCAAATTGCGAGTCAGAGCGACTCGCAATTTGCGAGTCGCAAATCCGAATGTAGGATGGTGTCCCTGACACCATCTGTGATTTGCAAGGGGGTCGCAAATGCCCACCTCATGAATAATCATGAGGTGGGTCGCAATTTGCGACCCCCTTGCGAATGGCGGCCCTCACAGGGATGGTGGCCTGCTGCGGACAGCAGACCACCATGTCTGTGACTGCTTTTCAATAAAGCAGTTTTTTTTTTTTTGTAATGCAGCCCATTTTCCTTAAAAGAAAATGAGATGCATTACAAAAACAAAAAATGAAACATTTTCATTTCATTTTTTCAGAGTAGGCAGTGCTCCATAGGACCACTGCTTGCTCTCAATTTTTTTTTACAGTGACATTCACAACGGGGAAGGGGTACCATGGGGGCCCCTTCCCTTTTGCGAATGGGTTACCACCCATTTGAAATGGGTGCAAAATGTGATTGGTTTGCTACCGCGTTCGCGGTCACAAAACAATCCTACATAGCACTGCGATTCACAATTAGGAAGGGAACAGCCCTTCCTAATTGCGAGTCGCAAACCCGTTTTGCGAGTCAGTAACCAGGTTACCGAATCGCAAAATGGGGTTTGTGCATCGCAATGTGCTTTTTGCATGTCGCAAACAGCGAAATTCGCTGTTTGCGATGTGCAAAAAGGTACCTACATGGGGCCCTAGGTTGGGAAACTCATGACAAAGATGAATCTAGAGTTAGCTAGAGCACTAGCTAGCCATAGGCATAACTGTGGTGATATGAAAGCAAGCTCAACACAGCAGTAGTTCCTGCAATGGGATGGTGTAGAACCTTCAGGAGGGGTGTAGGTTTGGCCTCTGGAGGACCCATATTTGCACAGAATTGAGTGTCTAGAAGGCCATACCAAATGAGTTGCTAGAATGGATTAATTGAGCAGAATGGTAGATAGATGCAGAGGAAAATGACGCAGGGTCTGATTAAAAGTTTGGTGATGGGGGTTACTCCATTACAAACATGACAGAAATCCCGTCTGTGAATTACAATTCCCTTATATCCTATTGAACTTATAATATGGCGGACGGGATATCTCTCATGTTTGTGATGGAGTAACTCCTCTGCCAAAATCTAAACAACACCCTTAGTAGCCTTCATAATGCATGGCACTCAATGTAGACAATCTGAGAAAATCTGCAGTTTCTTCAGAATAGCAAAGCTTGATTGAATCATCTTTATAATGCATCTTGTTATTGTCATTATATTTGTCATGCCAGAATGGAAAAGGGCACTTTCTATAACCAATGATCCAACAAAAACTTCACTCTATTTATCAGCACAATAGGAAGTATACTGGACCTCCTTTATGCTTGTGGAAGCCCTCCTCACTGTTTGTCCCCATTCTTAACTGATACTAATATTATCTGACTCTGAATGTGCCCTGGGAACTGCTAACCAGTCCCAGGGTCAGTGCTCTGTTTAAAATAGTATATGCAAATGAGGCCTCATTATAATTGGCTATGAAAATCTACTTACAAGTCCCTTGTATGTGGCAGGGCATGCAGGTTTAGGATCCTCAGTATAGTTGTGCACCAATAGGTGCACTGTTGTGGTGTCCAGTATCATTGTAAAGGTAGGCCTACCTTGATGGCTGCTTTTGAGTTCCAATTAACCACAAATTAGACTTTAGAATTAAAAGTACTTCCAAAGTCTCAAACTACCTTATTTTTGTATATAGGTCAATCCTAAGTTCTGTCCTAGGTGACCCAAGGGTTGAGTGCAGTGTAAATAAAAAGAGGGACTTTATAAAATATGTTTTATAACCCCTGTTAAGGGGAAAACAGTCAAAAAATGTTTTCCCTGTTGTAGTCAAGGGCTCTATAGGCTAACATTGGTAGACTGTAGTTTAAAATAATAAAGTCTTATTTCTGACAGAGAGGAGCTAAATATGTCAAATCTGGTATCAAATCAAATGTTATACTAAATCCAACAACTTGCCAAGGTTACATTTGTTATAACTTGCACAGCGAAAGAGTTTTATAACTCTTTCTGAAAGTTGCCAAATTTAGCCCTTTGGTGACTTTTCCTGATTGATCAGCCTCTGGAAGCCAGAGCTAAGCTTCCATAATGAGATGTGAAGATGCCTGGGCTGAGACAAAGGAAGCATCTGGTGGGAGGATACCTGCTGCAGAAGATGCAAAGAAGGATGGGGGAAGAGTAGCCAGTCTTCAAAGGAGGAAAAAGTGAATTGGGACAGAAACTGGACATCTCCAATTTCATGCTACCCCAGACAGATGGGAGCCCAAATGATTAGATTAGAGGAGGGATTGGAGGGGGTGGGTAAAGGGAGACTGGGTGGGTAAACTCAACCAGACCTCACCTTCAAGGATGAATTTTTGCCATCATGTATTTTTAGAGAATTATTCTTTCTGGGACTGATTTGTACCACACTTCACAGGAAGTGGTCACCCCAGAGGGTGGTGGCCTGCATCCTATTAGACAGGAGCATAACCCTGCTTCCCGTTGCAGGAACAAGGACAAATATGGCAGAACTGCCCCACAAGTCAGATCCCTGCTGGAAAAATATGCTGGAGAAGAAGGATTGTCCTGCTGAACCCCTGGCCTGCGCCTGAAGAACTGCACTCACAAGGACTACACCAGCTGTACACTTTAGGCCTTCCCAAGAAAAGGACTTTGCCTTGGTTCTGCAACTCCAGGAGTGGATTCCTGGGAAGCTACAGGTACAAAGGAGCTAACCAGGGACCCCTACATCAAGTTCTGCAAGAAGAGCCCAGCTGACCAGGATCTAGTGACCATTTGGAATTTTGACCAGGTGCATGCTGGAAACTATCGTCCCAAATCCCAAGGAGCAACTCAGAGCTTCTGGAACCCTGGATCAAGTTTGTGGACATGTCAATGACCCAAAAGGACCTCTGGAAGAAGATTCAGAAGTCTTTGAAAGTTTGGAGCAACTGTTGTAAAAAGCTCAATAAGTTGGAGAGGTGCATTGTGAGAGTTGTGGTCGCAGACCCTAAGAGGCAAACCAGAGTCTCTAAAACCTTGGCTGATGCTGTGGACCACTTTCCTGAATCACGAAAAACATCTGAAAGTAAGTGTTACATCATGGGTGGCCTGAACTCTGGGTTTTGTCCCTGTCCAGTTTAACATTTTTTCAATCCTTTGAACGATATTTGCTTCTAACCATTATTTTTACTTTTAATCTTCAAAAAACCATATCTTAGGTCCCCTACTTTGGGTTTTTATTGTTTTGGTGTCAATTTAAAGATAAAGATATTTTCTATTTTAATAAATTGGTGTTGGATTTCTATTGTGTGTTGTTGTACTTATTTATGGTTTTGTTTAGATTAAATGCTCTACACACCTCTCTCCTAAGTTAAATCTAACTGTTTGTGGGCAAAACTACAAAGGGTTGATCAAAGATGAATTTAATGAGAACTTGACTGGACCAGTGGGGGTTTGTGGCCTATTGCTAATTGTAGGTACCTACCTGCCCTTACCAATAACCCACTTTCTACCAGTGGTCCTCTGATAAAACTCTACTCCCACCTACACAAGTAAACTGTATTGAGCAATAAACAATCACAATTTAATAGTATTTTAACATCCTCACCAACAGAGGACATTTCAATGAAATATAGTCCTTTTCCTTTATTAACACCTGGATGAATGAGCTTCACCTCAGCATGACCTCCCCGGAAGCATCTTCTGATCCTAGCAAATATTTCAGTGACCTGATAAAAGACATGTCCCATACCCTTCTTATGAGAGAAGAACATACACATACTATTGAAGTTAATTTCAATTAATTCTAAACCCTTCACAACATAGTTCCCCAAGAAGTTTACTGAAAACAAATGAACAATAAGATAACAAGAGCAAAAGTTCAGGAAAAACATGATTCAGGATAGTTTGAAGATATGCATGGAACCTTTAACAGAGACCTCAGCAGAACA
Source organism: Pleurodeles waltl (assembly GCF_031143425.1). Classification (NCBI taxonomy): domain Eukaryota; kingdom Metazoa; phylum Chordata; class Amphibia; order Caudata; family Salamandridae; genus Pleurodeles; species Pleurodeles waltl. The sequence goes on from NC_090437.1 coordinate 546,859,765, forward strand.
CTACAAAACCATCATAAATGACACAACTGAAAGGACCCCAGAACATGTCTGAGCTTTTCAGTACTCCATAAATGCCATGTCAGACCTCCCACCCATTCTCTCACAGGAGAACAGAACAGCAAGAAATCAGTACTTCTGGGGCAAGGTTGACAAAATGTATCAAAACATCAAAAAGCTATCAAATCAGATGTCACCACGGTCATTGCATCCTACTTCACACCACCACCTCAATTGAGACTTGCTGGCACTACTTTAGGTCACTGAAACCCATACGATTTGGAGAATATGGAATCCCATAATAAAATGGGTGGTGTTCGAAGGTGAAGCCATGTCGCCTTATCTGAACATTCACTAATCAAAAGCATCATCTTGGTTAATCTAAAGAATTGCTTGATGAACCTTTTTTTGAAGACCAGTTTTTATTCATTCCATCTTGCTAACTACTGTCAAATAAGTAGCCTCCATTTTTTGATGGTGACCTTTGAAAAAGGCAGTTACCAACTCCCTTAAAAGGAAAATCAAAACCACCCATCTGGGTTCAGACCTCCGTGTAGCAATTGAGTGATAATTTATTTCTGAATTGTGATGATGGTGATCTTATCTTTGTCATTGGTTCTTGTTGACCTCCCTGTAAAATTCAATAACATTGACTAAAATTCCCTGTGTGCTACCCTTGTATACTAAACAACTTTCAATTGAATCATCCTGCTTTGATTCACTTTTACCTGAGGATCATAGCCAGTCTATAGAGAATCCTCCAGGCCTGAAAGAATTCCTGTCACCTGTGGTGTCCCCCAAGATTCAATATGCTCACCTGTTGCTTGTAACGTGTCTGTGGAACACAATGAAGTCCTTACAGCAGGCAAGGATATTGGTATCACTAACACATGGGTGACATCCAACTGTATTTGATCAATACTTAAAGAGGAATATGTGCAACATACAACAGATGCATCACACAGCTGTGAATAAAACATGCTAGAACAAAACATGAGTCACCAACCATTTTTCCAGCTATCAAGAAAAATAAATAAAACTGCATTCAATTCGAATAAGGTAGGCTTATGCCTTCTGCACTTAACACCCCATCACAAAATAACTTCACTGCTGAATTCTCTGAGGATTATGTCGGGGCAAAACTTCCTTAGCGCAGATGTAATAATGTGAAATTCTTGGTGTTTTATATTACTGTTATTATGCATAACACCCAAGATTATGCAGTTACTCCACAATGTGTAAATCAAATTTAATTTGATTAAAAATCTTAGTAGATGGGCATGGGAAAAGTGCGCATAAATTGAACATAAGAGGCTGTTTTTCATGTCACGCGCAATTTCGTTCAATTTATCAGAGCAAAATGCCTCCTGACATCCATTTTAGACACAAGGTGCTGGAATTACATTTTGAGTATATTGGCTACCTGCCTTGTCATACTAGTGGAGTATCTTTCTTGAAATGGCTTGAAAATCTCTGATTGAGCTGAGGTGGAAAGGAGGACCCATATTGAAATGTTGGGTCTGCCTAAGTGGGTATGTGTGGCCACAAAGGCCCCGACAGCCTGTCAGGGAAGTCAAGTGAGCCTAGAGTTTGGAACAATGTCCCATGTTCTCATAATCATCAGGAAGGGCAAGAAGTCAGGAGGTGCAGCAAGCAATGCTCCAAACTTCCCACCAATTAGAATAACTCTGAGCTCTCAGGGGCAGATCTGGAGCCTAAAGGGAAAGAAGATGCTACCCTCCAAGATCTTCCAAAACTCTCTGAGTTGCTCGGAGTAAGATTGCCCTTCAGGGTGGATCTCTGCCAAGTATAGAAAGAGTGCCCAACTCTTGAAGGTCTTTGGTGCCTGGCTGAAGTCCAGAAATGGGGGAATATTAGTGGCACCTACCAGAACTACTGGGAAAAAGATATTTTGAACAGCAAGTCTAGAGACCTATTAGCAGAAGCAACCAGGAGAGTGGTGGTCTCCCAGCCTCACAAAGCATTTATCTTGAACTTAGCCCATAATATCCTTTTGGCTGGGCATTTGGGTCTGACCAATACTCGGGACAGATTGGTCAACCATTTTTATTGTTCCAGATGTTTGAAAAGGTAAAGGTGTTCTGTCACTTTTGCACTACTTGTCAAGCCAGTGGCACTACAGAAGGAGAACCTTAAGGCTCTTCTAATTGGTGGGGATGCTTTTTGAGAGGGTGGAGATTAACATTGCTGGGCCCCTGGGCCCCTGAACAGCCTAATGGAATATCTTCATTTTACTGGTGGTGTACTATGCCATTAGGTACTCTAAAATGATACATCTAAGGGCGGTACCTGCTCCCTTCATGACCTAGGCCCTGCTTGGTAACTTTACCAGTGTAGGGATCCCCATAGAGGTATCTCAGATAGGGGTATGGACTTTATGCCTACATATTTGAAGGCTTTGTGGGATTTGTGGGATTATTTACAAGTTGATGAGTTCTTATCCCTACCAAATCAATGGGGCTGTATTGAGATTAAAAAATAACCCCTCCTATTTTACTGGACCCTGCACACTTTACCACTGCTAACCAGTGCTAAAGTGCTTGTGCTCAGTCCCTAAAACATGATAAAGTTGGTTTGCACTTGGTTGGCATGTTTACTTATAAGTAACTAGTAAAGTGGTATTACATATCCCCAGGGCCTGTAAATTAAATGCTACCAGTGGTCTGCAACACTTATCGCTCTTTAAAAAAATGTCAGAGGCCTGCTATTGGAGTCTGAATGCAGTTTTAAACTCCAGATTTGACTTGGCAATATAACTGTCTTGCCAGCCTTAAACTCCCCTTTTTATTGCATATATGTCACCCCTAACTTAGGCCTTAAGTAGCCCATAGAGTAGGGTGCAGTTTAAATAAAAGGTTGGAGATGTACTTTTAAGTTTGAACATGTCTTGGTAGTGACAAACTCATAAATAAAATATTTTTATTATTGTGGGGCCTAGTTCGCTCATAAGATTGCATTGGTTTGCCCTATTACATGTATTAGGAGCTAACAGGTAGACGTTTCTTGTTTAGTGCCTCAGAAATTGCAATTAAAAATCCACTTTAATGGTAAATTTGAATTTTAAGTTACAATTTAGAAAATGCAGAGTTTAGAAAGTTGGCATTTTCCTGCCCTGTTTGATACCCGTAGACTGTTTACCTTGATGGGCCATCACTTGCAGGATACAGGGGATAAGCTGGACACAGCCCCACATGCACTGAAAGGCTGTTGTCTACTTTTCACGCAAAGGACTTGTGTATTGCTCATGCAGCCAGCTTGTGGCCAGGGCAGGGGAAGCAGGAAACCTCAAGTACTTCAAAGGGCATTTGCCAAAAACTTTTCCCACTTTACAGAAGGCACCAGGATTAAAGATAGGACCTTCAGATCCACTAACCAGTTAATGTACTACCCATGCATTGTGTACCTTGTCATGTGAAAGGAAAGTTCTGCTAAAGAGGTTGTGGCAAGGAGCTGAAGACAGGTCTGCCTAACGGCAGAAAGATTCTGCCATGTTGGAACATGTAATCCTGGGTATTTTGCAATCTGGCAAAAAAGAAGTGTTGTAAGGCGGTAAGGACAGCATGAAAATATAGGGATATAGGGAAATGTTTGGCAAGGTTTCTCCAGCCACTGATAATTAGAACATAATAAAAAATAAAAAAAAATCTAACATCCGAAAACGCAGAAAGACTCCACTTGGGGAAGAAAGTCTTGCTGGAAGATGATTCTTGATGCCTGCCGGAAGAAGAGGCCTCAATCAAATACTTTTGAATTGTTCCATTTAAAAAAAAGACCAGAGCTGCTCTCTTAGGTTCATGTCATTGTCTTCTGTTTGCCTGCTTCTGGTGCACAAAAAGAAGGAGGACTCCTGACTCCTAGAGGGCCAATCTGACCACAGAGGACTGGACCAATCCAAAAACCTGGGCTGGGAGTGAACTGGTGCCCAGGGGTGGCTCCTCCATTAGAGCGGAGGAGCGTCACCTCCCCGCCAGCATCGGCAGCTGCAAAACCTTTTCAAGAAAATGATAATAAACTGTGTTTATTCTTGTTTTCTTTAAAAGGGTCTGACATTGGGGGTGATGAGCACTTGAGGGGATTGCACAGAGCACTCCCACCAAAGTGCATGTGTGTTTGGCCGGAAGTCTTAGACCACTCCAACACACATGCACAATAGACTCATGCAAGCACAGCAACCCAGTGCTACTGTGAACAGCATCGGGATTGGCTACAGGGAAGGCGGGGAGCCTGTGCCTGCAGTCTGGAGCTGCACGGAAGAAGAGACAAGTGTTTTTTAAATTGTTTTTTTATTTACTTGTAATCCTTCCCACAACACCCTGCCCATTCTGGTTGCCACAAGCCATAAATTCTGGCACCTGTACGATTGCCCTGAGGCAATGGTTCTGGAGGGTTGACCAGAAGGACATTTCTCAGCAGCTGCATAAAATGGGACTTAATTATTTTTTACCACCTTCAGAAGACGTGGAAAAGGTGCTGCTGAGGCATGCAGGTGATCACTCTTGTGGCTGGCAACAAAAAATAGGTGTTTTGTAAAATGAGCTTTTTGTTGCGTGGAAGAATTTTTATTGTGAATGTGTTCAGCCTTGTGCAGCCCTTCCTGGCTACGGCTTCCAGTTTACCCTGCTAAAAGGTTTTGACTTAAAAAAAATGACTAACTCTAATGGTCAAACCTAGGACTGTTATGAGGTGCCAAAGCTATCTTACATGTAAAGTGTCCTTGGTATCTACAAAATCCAGTTTGACTCTGTTTAGAGCTTTTGGTGCCAAAACTAATGGCTTAAGTTGGAGTTTGATGAAAATGTAAGTTACTTCATGAAGACCATCATTGGCCATAACCTTTGACATTTTCCCACTGAGATTTTGACTTCCATTTCTGGGAATAAATCAGAAGGTAAAATTTTTGACAGATTTTGGTTTATCTGACCTTTCTCCATCATGACTGGCCTGCAATGACACCTACGTCTCAGTCAACCTTGAACTATTGCTTTCCATAGTTCTTTAAATTTCTAGGCACTTTTTGCCTGAAAACTGAAAAAAATCATATTCCCGTTTTGTCTGTTTTAAATGATCTCAATGACTTTTGCTCATTAAAATGTGCACTATTTTTCTAGATTGTTATGGAAAATCTATATCCTTAACTTTAAAATTGTTGCGTATAATTGTATGTAACACACATATCTGTGATGATTGCCTTCTACCTTTGCCTAGCCCTGGGAGAAATTTAAATTATAACAGTGTTATTCGCATCACTTTGCATTATGTTTGGTGCACAAAATTACCCAAATTACACCATTATGCCACTTCATGTAACTATGCAACATTTGGGGTAAAACTGTACCATGATTGTGCCACTGGTGATAAGTATTTAAAGTAACTGTATGGGAACCACAGAATATGAGTGCCTCATGCTCATGGTGCTTTGTTTTTTTAAACTTTCTTTTCAGTGAGAGATGTGTTCTCACATGGAAAACTGGTGTGAGGATTAATTTTTGGCTAAAATATTCAATAAGCATATTATGCATAACTTGGCTTAATTTTCCAGAATTTTTGCATAATAACGTGTTAGGAAATTACACAAATTTCACACTTTCCTAATTATGACATTGCTACCAAGGTTAAAGACAGCATTTCAGAGATGATTTTTAACCTAATCAAAGTGGATATATTAATTAAGGGGCTGATTTAGATCTGGACAGTATTACCACCAATCCACTGTGGCAGTGGACCAAGTACTCACTCAAGCCAACTGTAGTCCGTCGCTGTATTTAGATGTATTGTGGTTGAGCCACCGACCGCTTCACCAGAGTGATTTTCCTAGCCATCAGGGTGGCAGGTTCCCACCGCCAATATTTAGATGTTTCAGTTGTACAGACAGTGCCCTGGCAGCGGAGTGCTGATGGAGGGAGGACAACGCGGGACCCAATGGACATCGGACAATGGCAGTGGTTGTGTAATAGAGGTAAACCACAAACACACACTGTACCTTCACCATATGTGTCCCCCTGCACAACACACTAGTAGCCATTACCATCCTAACATAACACATGTACACGCCAAAATCACACATTGCCATTCATCCATGACACAACCTGTGAACACTATAGACACTACACCCACACATGACACAACCACAACAACTAACACAACTATACACTCATCTACACAAACAGATGCACATACAAGCACAACTACACACATCATGACAACAACCACCATACAACAGCCACACTCACCTGATTGTCACACACAGCAACACAACACACAACCACACCTACACAACAACAGACCCACATGCAAGTGTCATACAATATGACACAACCACATCACGAACTACATCGCCCTCCTCCAGCCAATACAATAACTTACACACATACACATACAGTACTGGTTCACATAAACAACTGGTAGAACAAAATTACTTGTTCATGTCCCATTACAATAGATGCACCTGGACATAGTTCAGAAGTGTGATTGTGATGTCATTGTGGTGGTAGTATTCATTTGGCAATGGCGACTGGCACCATAATGACATTTGTGTAAGTGTGCAATATGTTTTGTGTACCAGTGTGGCCCCATCCATTTCTGACACACTTGTGCTCCCAACATATTCATGTCACAGTAATTAAAAAAAATACTGTGACATGTATATGACTGTAATAGTCGTGAGATCATGTGCAGTGACCCCACAACAGACCCGGCCAGTGTGGGTTCCCTACCTAGTCCAGCAATGGGGCAGTCGTGTTTTCTCCATAGTCCAGTAACAGCAGCAATGGAAGGTCTTGCCCAGTCATGTCCACTCTGCACTTAAAAACCATCTGTGCTTTACAGTCTGTCTCCAATCAACATCTGGTGTGTACTGGTTGAAAGCTGCCTTGTACCTTTCACCCAGACAACCACAAATGCAGGACACTCAGTCACACCTGCATTTATCTGCATATTGAATTGGACTTCCTGGGCTGGAAGGGAGGAGAGCCTGACACTTACATTTCACTTACATTTCAAAGACCAGTGGCCTGTTCTCACACTATGGACTGCTAAACAGAAGTGGAATCAGGAAAAAAAGGTGAGTTTTCACCCCATTTTCCCCTCCAATCAGCCAAATTGGAAGTAAGGTACATCCAAATCTGCATGGCGTTAAAAGTGGCTGGAGCCCTGGCAATAGCCAATATGTATCTAAATCAAACAATACCAGAATGACAAAAATCCAACATACACAAGCAAAGTTATACATTTTTAAATTTAAAAAAGAGTCTTAATCGATAGAAATCAAAGAATGTGTTCTTTTTACACAAAGTTCCTGGTTTGTGTCAAAAATAAAGCCGCACAGGCGAGCATGTGTTGGAAAAGTAAGTGATGCGTCAATTCCTGACTCGCAAGTGAGGTCGTGCGTTGTTTCTTCTATGGTCGGTTAGGGGATGTGTAGCTTTTCTCTCCCCCAGAAGAGCGATGTATCAATTTCCAGATAGGCAACCTCAGGTCTGAGCAGGTTCACTGTGGTTTTGATGCCCAGTGACAATGCGTGCAAAACTCCACTGCAAGGTGTTGAGAGCCACGCTGTGTGGGTGATGTGTCGATTTTGGCAGCCACATACAGGTGTTGTGCTGATTTTCCAGCTGTGATGCAGGTGGTGAGTCAATTTTTCAGCCCCAAAGCAGGTGCTTTTTTTTCCCCCGCACGACTTCTGTGCATGGATTTCAGTCTTGGTTCCACAAGCTTCTCCTTTCAAGGGCCCAGGGACTGGCTTAGGTACTACTTGGCAGGGTAGGAGTCTCAGCAAGAGAGTCCAGGTGCTGGCAGAGGAAGTGTTTGATGGCCCTGAGACTTCAGAACAGGGGGCAAGCCCTTGGAGTCAGTTCACAAGCAGAAAAACACAGCAAAGTCCAGTCTTTGTCCTATATAAGGCAGAAGCAGCAACTGCAGACCAACTCAGCAAAGCACACTCACAGGCAAAAGGGCAGTACTTTTCCTCCAGCTCTTCAGTAATCAAAAAATCTGGGGGTTTGGGTCCACTACTTTTACCCCTTTCTGCCTTTGAAATAGGAAAACTTCAAAGGAAAGTCTCTGTTGTTCACAAGATCCTGTCATGCCAGACAAGGCCCCAGAAACACACGAAGGGTTGGAGACTGCATTGTGTGAGGATAGGCATAGCACTTTCAGATGAAAGTGTCAGATACTCCCTCCCCACTCTAGCCCAGGAGACTCATGAGGATATGCAGGCTACACCCCAGCTCCCTTTGTCTTACTGACTAGAGGGAATTCACAAACAGCCCAACTGTCAGTCTGACCCAGGCGTGAATTCCACAGGCATGCAGAGGCACAGAATGGTTAAGCAAGAAAATGCCTACTTTCTAAACTAACAATCTAAAATACAACTTTACCAAAAGATGTATTATTAAATTGTGATTTTGGAGATCCCAAACTCCATATCTCTATCTGCTCCCAATGGGAAACTCCACTTAAAAGATATTTAAAGCCAGTCTCCATATTAACCTATGAGAAAGATAGGCCTTGCAACAGTGAAAAACCCAAATTTGGCGGTTTTTCACTGTCAAGACATGCAAAATACATCATTACATGGCCTACCTTTAACATACACTGCACCCTGCCCATGGGGCTACCTGGGGCCTACACAGGGGTGCCTTACATGTAATAAAAGAGAAGTTTTGGGCCTGGCAAGTGGGTACACTTGCCAGGTCGAATTGGCAGTTTAGAAGTGCACACACAGAAACTGCAGTGCAGGTCTGAGCCATATTTACAAGGCTACTCATGTAGTAGCATTTTATTTACGGGCCATAAGCACCTCGAGTGCGCTTTGCTAGGGACCTACTAGTAAATTAAATATGGCAATTATGGAAATTGAACATATGGAGGCATATTTATACTCAATTTGCGCTGAATTTGTGCCATTTTTTAATGCAAATTCTGTCACGCTTGAGTGCTTCTTACCACTATAATCAGCCAGTCTGTGGGCACCACTTGGTTTCTTGCTTGTTCTGGATTGACCAAGGTAGGGGCGACCCTTTCCAGTAGCCACGGATCTGCTGATAATAAAACACCAAGCAGGCCCTAACTTCCAGAAGGAGCCCCAGAGGAAAAAATCCAATGCAGGAAAAACCTCAGAATCAAGGACTCCTGAATAAGAAGAACAAAAGCACAAAAAAGAAATGGAACAAGCTACAGGCGGATAAAGAACTGGAGGAATCCAAAATAACAGGATACAGCAGTAAGGATCACAACCACGAAGGAAGTGTTTGCAACACAAGAAACAGAAGACCAACTGTGCCTATATAAGCAGGAAGTATTGAAGACACCATTTTGGATTGGGAAAGACCACATTAAGGTGAATGAAAAAATAGCCATATTATATAAAGGTAGTGAGCAAAGCATGCAGGGAATGGAACACAGACTATTGGGAAGAAGAAACATGCCTCAGGCAAGGAAAAGAAAAAAGGAAGAAAAAAGAAGAAAAGAGGAAAACAGCAAGAACAGGTAAGCAACTTAAGAGGGTAAAGAGGGAGGGCAGCGTAAACAATTCCCAGAGGGAAAGTTTGGCCAAAAAGCGGACCGCAGCAGAAACTGGCGTCCAAGATGCAGACTGACGATCTGACTGCGGCCCGTATGTGAGGCGCCGCCGGTCCTTGCAGCATCACAAATTCAGGGCAAAACCATATTTATATGTTTTCGTTGGACCCGTCTAACATCAAAATGTGGGAGATTGAACCATTTATTAGATGCATGAACCTACCTTGCTTCAATGTGATGCTAAAATGGCGCAAGGGTGGAAGGAGGGGCTAAATAATGGTGAAAAGCTTGCTTTGCACCACTATTTAACGCCTGGGTCAGATCAGGCGTTGGGGACCTGTGGACCCATTTCCATGGTTAAACACCATAGAATGGATCCACAGTTGACCTCCTCAAGCCCCGGGAACACCCATACCAGAGGGACACCGGAGAATCCCAGGTAAGTAGGGTAAGTATAGGTAAGTATTTTTCGTTTTTCATTTAAAGTGCCATTGGGCCCAACTTGGAGCCCCCTGCATGGCACAGGGTGCAATGGTCATGCCCAGGGGACACTGGTCCCTTGTGCTGGTCATTGGGGTGGTGGGCATGACTCCTATCTTTTCTTAGATAGGAGTCATGTGGTATGGATGATTTTGTGTCAAAAAATGACGCTAGACCGGTTGAAGGCATTTTTTGCCTCTAACCAGCCTAACATCATTTTTTGGTACAAAACCCCCTTCTCCCATATCGCCACCCCCACCTGGCTAACGTCATATTTTTTTTATGCTAGCCCACCCTTTGCACCAGCTTGCACCATTCCATAAATATGGCACCCGGCTGGTGCTCAGGAATGGACCAAGTCGGTGCTAAACTTTTTGATGCAAAACTGCGTTAGTGCAGTTTTGCATCAAAAAGTATAAATATGCCCCACAGTTTACACAGAAAGCACTTGCACTTTAACACTGGTCAGCAGCGGTAAAGTGTCCAGAGTTCCAAAAACCAGCAAAAACCAAGTCTAGCACACTGTCAAAACACAGGGAGCAGATGCAAAAAGAGAGGAGAAACCACACTAAGGATGTCAGGTCTAACACGTCCTTAGTTCGGAAGGTCACCCCCTCCGAAATTAACAACCTCATTCCTGACGTTGTATCAGACACACACAATCAGAGTATATATGTTTGTTGTTTGCAAGCCCTGGTGGGAACTAGCATATTCAGAAATTGAGATATAAGTTGTTTCACATTATGCTTTGTCAAATTAAATTCAAACATGCAATGTTTCCTGAGAAATAGCATTTGAGAAAGCTAATATTTAGGGTAAAGTTATATATTTGTAAAAAGTCTGTTTTTAGGATTTCTTCTCTGGTATTTATTTTTTCTATTTTAGTATATATCTAATTTGAGCAAAGGTAGTAAATGGCAAAGAGTCGCACTTCCGAAGGGTGTCCACACTAGTAAGTAACTTAGATAATTGTATTATTTATAATGCACGCGGTCACGTGACCTACTACCTAAAGGCACAGGATAGTGTATAAGCAAATACACTACATGAAATGAACAAGAGAGACCACAGCACTCAACAATGTACACATCAAGGAGTACAAGTGAAAGCTAACATGTAGCTGGTACGTTATTAAAGACAGTCGGTATTTGTCTTGGTGTCTCAGGAGACCCTTTATTTGGATTAGTATTCCATAAATCCAACAGGTACCGTCAAAACGGCACAGCCAACACGTGTTTCATCACAATCGTGACTTCATCAAGGCTGAAATAGCAGTAGAAGGTAGGTATTTCACAAATGGCAAGTATTCATTGCATCTGTTCATAGAAATAGAATGCGATGCTGTTTATTATTCAAGGAGCCATATAATAGAGCGTGTAACCACGCTCTTTGTCCTTGCCGGATCCCCAACCCTGATGAATGCCTCAGACCTTCCAGCTCTTAATGCGGGCAGAAACATGTTGGTCCTTTTCTTTTAGACTCCTTGAGTCATCATTCTCAACGGAGTCCCTACCCTGGTTTTTATTCTTACCTACGAACCCCTACATTAAAAATCCCCAGTGAAACAGGTGATTTGTAAGGTAATTTTATTATTATTCACCAATTCTTTATCTGGATCCCTTGTATTATCCAGCTAGATCTAATTTCAGCACTCCCTCAGCAGTTCTTTTAACAACGAGGTTGAGTCCGCCCAGGTAGTATCATCTTACCTGGGTGGGGCTAGGTGGTCATATGATGAAGCATGACACTATTGAAGGAAAGTACCATCTTGCCTGGCATGTTACCCCCATATTTCACTGTATATATGTTGTTTTAGTCTATGTGTCACTGGGACCCTGCCAGCCAGGGCCCCAGTGCTCATAAGTATGTGCCCTGTATGTGCTCCCTGTGTGTTCACTTTTCTTCTAAGTGCCTGTTCAGGTACTTCTGCGGGTGCTGCCTGCTTCTGTGAGGGCTCCCTACGTTGCTAGGTGCCCCCTCTGTCTCCTCATCCAAGTGGCGACATCCTGGTCCCTACTGGGCCATAGCAGCATCCAAAAACCCTAACCGCAACCCTTGCATCTAGCAAGGCTCGTTTGCAGTCGTTCTGCGTGGGAACACCTCTGCAGGCTTCTTCACGACGTGGGACATCCATCCTCCAAAGGGGAAGTTCCTGGTCCTCTTCGTTCTTGCAGAACACCGGGCTTCTTCCAACGGGTGGCAGATTCCTCAGCTGGCATTTCTTGGGCTCCTGCCCACTCTCGACACTGTTGCGACTCTTGGACTTGGTCCCCTTGTCTTACAGATACTCAGGTCCGGAAATCCACTGTTGTTGCATTGCTGGTGTTTGTTCTTCCTGCAGAATCCCCCATCACGACTTCTGTGCTCCCTGGGGATAGTAGGTGCACTTTACACCTACCTTTCAGGGTCTTGGGGTGGGCTATTTTTCTAACCCTCACTGTTTTCTTACAGTCCCAGTGACCCTCTACGGGCTCACATGGGTTTGGGGTCCGTTCGTGGTTTGCATTCCACTTTTGGAGTGTATGGTTTGTGTTGCCCCTGTACCTGTGTGCTCCTATTGCAGTCTACTGTAACTTTACATTGCTTTCATTACTTCCTTTTGCTATTATCTGCATAATTTTGGTTTGTGTACATATATCTTGTGTATATAACTTATCCTCATACTGAGGGTACTCACTGAGATACTTTTGGCATATTGTCATAAAAATAAAGTACCTTTATTTTTAGTATATATGTGTATTGTGTTTTCTTATGATATTGTGCATATGACACCAGTGGTATAGTAGGAGCTTTACATGTCTCCTACTTCAGCCTAAGCTGCTTTGCCATATCTACCTTCTATCAGCCTAAGCTGCTAGAAACACCTCTTCTACACTAATAAGGGATAACTGGACATGGCACAAGGTGTAAGTACCTCTGGTACCCACTACAAGCCAGGCCAGCCTCCTACATTGGTTGTGCAGCGATGGGATAAGTACTTGTAACTACTTACCACTTTGTCATTGTGTACTTTTCATAAGAGAATAATATACAAAACAAGTTCAGTGTATGTACACTTAACCAAAAAGTTTTGCCTTTCTCCTCTGTCACTTTCTACTAAACTGAAAAGTACTCTAAAACTTCTAAAAAGTTTCTAAAAGTTTGAAAAAGTTTTTTCTCTGTTCTTTAAAAAGTTCTGAAACTTTTTCTCTCTTCTCACTGTCTCTAAACCTTCTCCTATCATGTCTGAAGTAGGGGCTGCTCTTAAAATGGTCAATACTACCTATGACAATTTAAATTTCAAGAGTCTAAGGAGTCTCTGCTTAGATAGAGGTTTAGTGATAGGAAAGAACCCTACAAGAGAGTTTCTGTATAACATGCTCATTGTGAATGATGAGTCCCTAGCAGGCACTTCAAATGAGAAGCTAATAGATAGCTCCCATTCTGAATCAGGGGAGCCCCTTGAGGGAAGTGGGGAGGGTTCTATTCCAAATCTGCCCCTCAGCAGACCACATAGCAATGCTGGTAGTAATAGGAGCTCCCATCATAGTAGGGATGTTTTTATTCCTGGAGGCCAGGTTGTTGGAGTCCAAGCTGTTAGGGACAGATCTCCCTCTGTTGTTTCCAATTTATCCTCAGTGTCTAAGCATTCCCAAGAAACCCACCCTGAAGACAACATGTTAGAAAGGGAACTCAAAAAGTTGAGAGTGGAAGAGACCAGACTGAAGCTTAAAAAGCAACAGCTGGCTCTAGACAGGGAATCCCTAGACCTGGAGAAGGAGAGACAGAGATTGGGGTTAGGACCCCATGGTAGCAGCAGCAGTATTCCTGATAATAATCCTGTTAGAGAGCATGATTCCAGGAATCTGTACACGATAGTTCCCCCTTACAAGGAGGGGGATGACATCAACAAGTGGTTTGCTGCACTTGAGAGGGCCTGTATGGTACAGGGGGTCCCTCAAAGGCAGTGGGCTGTTATATTGTGGCTATCTTTCAATGGAAAGTGTAGGGATAGGCTCCTTATTGTTAGAGAAAGTGATGCTAACAATTTTGCAGTTTTGAAGGATGCACTCTTGGATGGATTTGGCTTAACCACTGAACAATACAAGATTAAGTTCAGAGACACCAGAAAAGAGTCCTCACAAGACTGGATAGACTTTGTTGACTGTTCAGTGAAGGCCTTGTACAGGTGGTTACATGGCAGTAAAGTTTCTGACTAGGAAAGCCTGTATAATCTTATTCTGAGAGAGCATATTCTGAATAACTGTGTGTCTGACTTGTTACACCAATATCTAGTGGACTCAGATCTGACCTCTCCCCAAGAATTGGGAAGGAAGGCAGACAAATGGGTCAGAACAAGAGTGAACAGAAAGGTTCATACAGGGGGTGACAAGGATGGCGAGAAGAAGGATGGTAAGTCTTCTGACAAGGGTGGGGACAAAACTAAAACTGAGTCTTCATCAGGCCCACAAAAATCCTCTGGTGGGGGTGGTGGGTCCAAATCCTCTTCAAATCAAGTTAAAAAGCCTTGGTGTTATTTGTGTAAAGTCAAAGGCCATTGGACAACTGATGCCAGTTGTCCAAAGAAAAACACCAAACCTCCCACTACCACAACCCCTACTGCAAACTCTAGTGCCCCTAGTAATAGCAGTGGTGGTGGGAGCAAACCTACTAATAGCAAATCCAAGGGAGTAGCTGGGCTCACTTTTGGTAATTTAGTTGGGGTTGGTCTTGTTAGGGAGACCACAGAGGCTGTGTTAGTCTCTGAAGGTGCCATTTATTTGGCCACCTTGGTTGCTTGTCCCCTTAATATGGATAAGTACAAGCAACTTCCCCTAATAAATGGTGTTGAGGTTCAGGCCTACAGGGACACAGGTGCTAGTGTTACCATGGTAATAGAGAAACTGGTACACCCTGAACAACACCTACTTGGTCACTAGTACCAAGTGACAGACGGTCATAACAACACTCTTAGCCACCCCATGGCTGTTGTGAATCTCAACTGGGGGGGGGGGGTGGGTTACTGGTCCAAAGAAAGTTGTGGTTGCCTCAGATTTACCTGTAGACTGTCTACTAGGGGAAGATTTAGAGACATCAGCTTGGGCAGAAGTGGAGTTGGAGGCTCATGCAGCAATGCTGGGCATTTCTGGGCATATTTTTGCTTTGACAATGGCAATGGACCAAGTGCTCCCTAAAGCTAGGGGTAGCAAGGGTAAATCCCTACCCACTATCCCTCCCTCTACAGATGATTCTCCTTCTGAGGAAGAAGAATTTCCTCCCTGTGCAGAACCTTCACCAGAGGAGCTGGCAGCAGACACTGCTGAGCTTTTGGGTCGAGGGGGGCCTGCCAGGGAAGAGCTGAGTGTGGCACAGCAATCCTGTCCCACATTAGAGGGTCTCAGATAGCAAGCTGTCAAGCAGCAAAATGGGGATGTCAGTGACTCACATAGAGTTTACTGGGAGGACAACCTCTTGTACACAGAGGCAAGGGACCCAAAACCTGGAGCAGGCAGGAGATTGGTCATTCCCCTGCAGTACAGAGAGTTCCTCCTAACTCTGGCACATGACATTCCTTGGGCTGGGCATTTGGGCCAGATCAAAACATGGGAAAGGCTTGTCCCCCTGTTTCACTGGCCTAGGATGTCAGAGGACACAAAAGATTTTTGTAAGTCTTGTGTGACCTGCCAAGCCAGTGGCAAGACTGGTGGCACACCAAAGGCTCCCCTTATTCCACTGCCTGTGGTTGGGGTCCCCTTTGAAAGGGTAGAGGTTGACATAGTTGGCCCCCTTGACCCTCCTACTGCTTCAGGCAATCAGTTTATCTTGGTGGTTGTGGACCATGCCACAAGATATCCTGAAGCAATTCCTCTAAGGACCACTACAGCACCTGCAGTGGCAAAGGCCCTCCTGGGAATCTTTTCCAGAGTGGGCTTCCCTAAGGAAGTGGTATCAGACAGAGGTAGTAACTTCATGTCTGCATACCTCAAGGCAATGTGGAAGGAGTGTGGTGTAACATACAAGTTCACTACTCCTTATCATCCACAGACTAATGGACTGGTAGAGAGGTTTAATAAAACTCTCAAAGGAATGATAATGGGACTCCCTGAAAAACTCAGGAGGAGATGGGATGTCCTGTTACCTTGCCTCCTTTTTGCTTACAGGGAGGTACCCCAGAAAGGAGTGGGCTTCAGCCCCTTTGAACTCCTATTTGGGCACCCTGTAAGAGGTCCACTAACACTTGTGAAGGAGGGTTGGGAACAACCTTTAAAAGCTCCCAAACAGGACATAGTGGACTATGTACTTGGCCTAAGATCCAGAATGGCTGAGTACATGAAAAAGGCCAGTAAAAACCTTCAGGCCAGCCAAGAGCTACAGAAGCAATGGCATGACCAGAAGGCTGTTCCGATCCAGTACCAACCAGGACAGAAGGTGTGGGTATTGGAGCCTGTGGCCCCAGAGCACTCCAGGACAAATGGAGTGGACCCCATCTAATTGTTTAAAAGAAGGGCAAGGTCACCTACTTAGTTGACCTGGGCATTGCCAGGAGTCCCCTTAGGGTGAGTCATGTCAACCACCTAAAACCCTACTATGACAGGGCTGATCTCACCCTGCTCATGGCAAAAGATGAGGGACAGGAAGAAGAGAGTGACCCTCTCCCTGATCTCTTCTCCTCCACTGAAGAGGATGCTCTAAATGAGAAAGACAGTGGCTACTGTTTAGTAATCTAGTTTCTTACATCTTGTATTAGGTGTGCCTGTGTGCCTTTATAAGGATTATTGCTCTAGAGTATAGGAGCACACTACCTATCGGTTAGCAGAGTTGAAAGGAAGGATGCCACAGGACCCAGTTCAAGCAAGGAAGATGATTTCCCCATCCTCAGACTTGAAAATAAAACAGGTATTATTGGGATACAATAAGACCTTTTAACCCCTGAGCCCCATGTTCACATTTTTAAAGGTTTGATAATGTTCTCCTTAAATGCCAGAGATTGTTGACTACTTTATTTTCCTTTCTGTAAAATAATAAAGTTCAGTGTTTGATTTCAGTAACTTAATTGTATAAATCTGTTGAGTTCCAAGACAAAGAGCTGTTTAGAATATAATACGTGAGCCTCAAATCCCTTTAAACAAGATTGTCTCGATTGTCTAATTGCAGATGACTTGTAATATTTCTAGTCACTTGTAATAACAAAATGTTGTAAATGCTCAACTGTAGTAACCTACTACAGTTGTGTTCTCATAATGGCTCCTGCTAGACACAGCAGCCAAAGGGAAAGGCAGAACACTGAGCATAAGTAAAGGTAGAGTTTAAACAGGGAAATCACAATGTGGCTTTCCCTTCTTCTGCTCTGTTTTTCTAGATGAACCGTGATCAGCAGAAATTAAGGACCAGATTTATTAAAGGTTTTACATGGTGCCACTCAAGGAGTATAAGGGTTACCCAAAACCTAGAATGAGATTTACTAAGCAATGCAAGGCCACCTTGCATGGCTTTGAGCAGCTCGGTAAATCATGAGTAAAACAAGGCAGTGCAGGCCACTGTCTTGCATTCCTCTGTCCAGGGAACCATTTAGTGGTAGGAGCGTGACTCTTCCTGCTCATCCACCCATGGATTTTGGTACCTTCCCGGAGTTACACTGCCCTAGAAATGCGATACTTTCCCGGCAGAGGCGTCACAAGAAGAAATATCTTTATTTCTCCTTTTTATTTCCTCTACCAACATGTGCTGAATTATACAGCTCACATAGAAAGAGGAAAAAGCCTCAAAGGATTGTTCCCTTCATGCACATAAAATACTGCCTGCAATGCAGGCAATATTGCACCATGATGCAAGGGTGCCTGTGTTAACTCTAGGCAGCCAAAAGTGCACCAGTGCAAGACGAGAGCAGGAACGCACCATATCTTGATAGAAATAGCGCATTCCTGTTCTCTCCCTTTAACGCACTAGTGCAAGGTGTCTTGCCTCATTGCTTCATGTGAAAAAAATGATACATGTGTCCCAAAGAGTTTCTGTCAACATGTTTGTTTTTTGCACACAATAGAAAATTATAGGAAAGATAGAAACTCTGTGCATGTTTCTGTAAGTCTGAACTACAGAGTTCTATTTTAAATCTGACTTGCACTGAACTAATTTGAATGTGTATCTAATTTTACACTTCAGATTCTACTTCCATTCATGTCTGCAAACATCCTACATCTTACACCTGAAAGAGCAATGCACTAAGTAGCAGATTTACCATTTTTCTCTCAATGTAACACAGCAAAGCAACTGCCTCTGAGGGCAGAACTGTTTCATATTTACAAAGATATGATGCATTTGTACTCTCTCTCCTTGTGCTGGTGCCCTGTGTCCTGCCTAGTGCCAATGCAGGCACTCTTGCACCATAATTCAAGGGTTTCTATGTCATGGGCGAGATTTCTTTTGTGCAATGTGGTACACCTTTCTTTGTGCAAGAAGGTACAAAAACAATCCTTAGAGGCATATTTATTTTTCTATCTGTGCTACAGAATGCAGCACATGTGGAAAGAGGAATCAACAAGGAGAAATAAGGATATTTCTCCTTGTTATGCCCCTCTCAGGTAGGTGCACTATTTATGCACACACATAGGTTTGCATGCCTTTGCAAGTCTGGGTTTCCATCAAAATAAATGGGTGGATGAATGGGGATTCCTGTGCTCCACCCATGTAACTCCTACCTGATGCAAAGTAATGAAAGGCAGTACTATGTACTGCATTATGTTACTTTGTATTTAGTAACTCACACAAGCTCAGTAAATCCCAGTCACACAAGGAGAACGCAAGTCCTTAATTAACCTGCCCTTCAGGATTTAAGAGGTTTGAGGGAAGGGTTATGGAGTGTCCACGTACTAAAAGGTATAAAGTACCCCAACTATACATCACAAGGCTACTGCAATCAACTGGGAGTTTCAAGACCTTAAAAGGGACCTTGACCCTCAGGACTCATTCCGGTATGGAGCCAGAGAATTCCTCAATGACTTGCAATTTACTTATAATGTACTGCATGGGATACTTTATATCATCTAATATAACTGGGTACATTTGATAAATGAACTGTCCTTACCTGTAAGTTTGTCATGACATTTATGAAAGTAATCAATAAAATTGAAACTAAACAGAATGAATTATGCATTCCAGTGCCTGTCCACTGGATCATGTGAAGTGCTGAAGCGTTGTTGTATTAATTAGAAATGTAACAGAGATTGCATTTGGCAGTAGCATATTTTGAAATTCACTGATCAAATTCCAAACATAAAATTGTTCAGATTTTGTCCTTTGCCATATTTTCTTTTTTACATTAGCACAACTCTCAACAAAACAAATTCTAAACAAATGCATCTGCCCTAGGGCTTTGGTAGAGCTCATTAGCATAATATTAAAGTACATGCTGATTGTTATATATCTTAGTAAATAATGCACCCACCATGGATAAATAGTTAACTGGTGGTAATTATAACCGGGACAGAACATCTTTTTAAGAAGGTTATTATCAATATTCAAATTAAAATTAGTGACATACTGGTGTTAAAATCTAGCAGCACAAAAGTACACAGAAATAATGAGAAGAGAAGCAGACGTGTTTAATTATTTAGACTTTGATTATTTTAAAAGCTTCATTATCCAATTAACCACCGAAAAAACATTCCATGTGTTTGCAATGCATGAATTTACTTGTTTGAATCACATTTATACTTAGAGAATGTGAAGAAAAAATCTTTTTTATTTTACTTCATAGTTGATCAGCTGACCAATCACCTACCAAAACAGCAAGCGTCATGAGTAAGGTCTCACAACTTTACTGCTAATTTTGACTGAGTTTTACGCTTGAATGAAAAACTGCATGTACTAATATATCGGTGTTCATTTTTTGTAAAGTGAAAGCTCATAAAATACACTGCCACCTTCCAGGATAGATGTCAATGGGTTCTGCCCATTTAGTACAGTAGGGTTTTATTTTGCTTTGGATCACCCAGTTTTTGGACATTTACTGTGGGTGAATATCACCACATGAGTCTCAGTCATGGTAACTGTATGGTAATTGCACTGTGACTGTTCATCCCCAGTGTCTGGCTTTTACGATAAGGCCACTGCTCCGCAGCTAGAGTAAGGGGCACTGGGCTCGGTACACATGGACACATGTTCACATGCAGGTATGTGTGCAGGCTGCACATGAAAGATAACTGTTGTACACAGCCTGGTAGCTGCACACAAATAACCTGCCTGTGATAGTTTAAACTGAAAATTAGACTAGTCAATATAACCCCTTTTGACAGGCCTAAACCTTGCTTTTAAATATTAATAAGAAATGACTCAAAGGACCAAAACATAATAGGTTGATCTGAATAGGCAGAGATGATCAGCCATCCCCTGAGCTTAAGGGAATATGCATGGTGGAGGTCTGGCCTCTTTTTAACAGCACATTGTAAAATTCTGCTTGACTACCATGGTGGGACATTAGTAAAAGATAGGGTGCACTTCAAAGGGAGAGAACAGAATGCCAAGACTAGTCATGTAGATTTCCTGTCTGGTTTCAGAAGACCATGCTTTTGTCCTATCAGACTTCAGTTCTGGGTTTGTTGTCAGTATACTGCCTTCCTAAAGCTGGATTTTACTGTTAGATGTGGGAGGATATTAGGATTACCATAGTAAACTCCCACACACACCTGGCCCTCACGCCCAAGTTTAGTTTGGCTAGAGAATTTCACAAACATGGAAATGCTCTAACATATGCCATTTTGGGCCTGGTTGCAGTAAGGCAAATAGAAACAACTGAAAAGTTGGGCAGGGTTGTCCCAAGGTACTTTTATCCCATTGAAGAGGGTGCACCCAGTAGTCACTCCTACCCACTAGCTTGTACCAACCATAAATGTGACACCTCCAGGCACCGCTTCTGGGCTTGTAGAAATCAGAAAAAGACTGGGCCTGGTGTCTGTGACCTGAGAGGAAGACTGAACCTGCTCCCTCTTGTAGCCAGGACAAAGAAATAACTCCAAAGATCATATGTCTGGCCTCCTGTTCAACCTACAAGCATACCAGTGGAAGGTTAGATATTTGACAGGAGTGAACCTGGTTGGTGTATCCTACTCGCATTCCATCTAGATCAGCCTCAAATCGTTCCTAGGTTTCGGTCTACCATGACCATTAATTACCATTGGTGATTTGTATTATTTGGCAGTGTTATAAATGGGGTCTCTGGTTGGCAGAGGTATACACTCTTGTCCAAGTATGGGCCACAATCCTAGTCAGGCTAAGTCACACTCAATCCAAATTATCCTGTGTCAACCCTCTGGTTGCTTGGCACTGAGCAGTCAGGCTGAACGTAGAAGGCAATGTGTAAAGTATTTGTGCAATAAATCATACAGTTACACAGTGGAAACACCACACAAATACACAACACAGGTTTAGAAAAATAGATAATATTTATCTGAATAAAATAAGGTGAAAGCAACAAAGATCCAATAAGCACATGTTGAAATATCACTTTCAAAATGTTTAAGAGTATTAATCCTTAGAAATAAACAGCTGTCTCTTTCTTACACAGAGTACCTGGTATGCGTCAAAAATAACGACACACGGAGACCGCAGAGGAGAAGGTGTGTGGAAAAATAGGGTGTTGCGTTTAATTTTCTGGCGCAACACAGATGATGTGTTGTTTCTTTCAATGCTGCAAGGGGTTTGCGTAGTTTTTTGGCACGCAGTGTGGTTCCTCACTCCAGTGCTGGGATATTTTGACACCCAGGGACAATGCAGGGACAGACCTTGGCGCTCTGGAAGAAGGCAAAGGCGCTGCATCGATCCAGTAGGTGATGCATCAAATTTTCCATTGCAAGACAAGCGCTGCTTCGAATTTTCAGACAGGAAATTGGGGCTGTGCCGTTCCGGGCAGCAGTGCAAGATTTCTCGGCTGACTTCGGCAGGCAGTGCATTGATTTTCGATGCACAAGGAGTTTCCTGAGGAGATGAAGTATTTTTTGCCCTGAGAATTCAGAAAACAGGAGGCAAGCTCAATCCAAGCCCTTGGAGTGCACTTTTGGAGTCAGCGGAGCAACAGCAGGGAAGTAGTCCATCTCAGCAAAGCAGTCCATATGAGTCTTTTGGGAAGCCAGGCAGTTCCTCTTGACAGTATGCAGGTGTAGATCCAGAAGTGTCTGGTTTGGTGGAGGCAGAGACCCAGTTTATATACCCAAAATTGCCTTTAAAGTGGGGGAGACTTCAAAGAGTGGTTTTGAAGTACACAAGTTCCCCTTGCAGTTCAGTCTTGTCTGCCAGGGTCCCAGTGGGGGGTTTAGCATTCCATAGTGTGAGAACAGGCCACTGGCCTTTGAAATGTAAGGGAAATGTAAGGCTATCCACCCTTCCAGGCCAGGAAGTCCAATTCAATATGCAGATAAATGCAGGTGTGACAGAGTGTCGTGTGTTTGTGGTTGTCTGGGTGAAATGCACAAGGGAGCTGTCAACCAGCACACACCAGATGTTGATTGGAGACAGACTGTAAAGCACAGATGGTTTTTAAGTGCAGACAAATGCTCACTTTCTAAAACTGGCATTTCTAAAATAGTAATATAAAAATCAACCTCACCAATAAGCAGGATTTTCCATTACCATTCTGGCCTGGTTACCCCTTTCAGATCAGAATCTACCTCTCAAAAAGTATAAGTGGGCAGTCCTTATGCTAGTCTATGAAAGGAGCAGGCTTCACAGTAGTGGAAAATGAATTTACGTGTTTCTCACTACCAGGACATATAAATCAAATATGTACATGTCCTTCCTTTTACCTACATAGCACTCTGCCCAGTGGGATATCTAGAGCCTACCTTAGGGGTGGCTTATATATAGAAAAAGGGGAATTTAAGGCTTGGCATGTACTTTTAAATGGCAAGTCAAAGTGGCAGTGAAACTTGCAATGGCAGGCCTGAGACATGGTTAAGGGCTACTTATGTGGGTGGTACAATCAGTACTGCAGGCCCACTAGTAGCATTTAAATTACAGGCCATGGACACATGCACTTTACTAGGGCCTTATAAGTAAATCTAATATGCCAATTGGGGATAAGCCAATGTTACCAGTTTTAAGGGAGAGAGCAAATGCACTTTAGCAGTGGTAAAGTGCGCAGAGTCCTAAAACCAGCAAAGAAAGTGTCAGAAAAGTGGAGGAAGGCAGGCAAAAAGTTAAGGGATGACCAACCTCAGGCTGCCAGGTCTAACAGCAGTATTTTCCCTTTCATCTTTAAAAAATTCTGTTTACTGGATTTCTTCATTTTGGTGCCTTTTTGTTTATCAAATTGCATGTTATTGTCCCAATTGGTTAAGCTTTTTATTGTTTTTCATTTTGAGATTATTATTTTAGTATTGCATAAATATATTACACATTGCTCTAAGTTAAGACTGTCTGCTTTGTGCAATAGCTACTGGTGAGTTGAGCTCAGGTCCTGGGGAGCTGAGCTCAGGTTAATTTAGTGACTTGGAGGCATCACCCTGCCAAGGGTTGTAATTATTCCTTGAGGTAGGCAGTCACCTACCTGAAATAGTAATCCAGTTTCTTACAATAGGATTTAGAAGTAAATGAGAAAGGAGCACGGAAGAGTGGTGGGAAAATGGGGAATAATGGCCATATGTTTGTACCTCAAGGAGGTACATGCCCACATAAGAGGAAGACATTTACAATTCACAAATAATACAGTTGAATTGGCTACACTACTTGTAGGAAAGCTAGCTATGTCAACTATGAGTTATCCAATTCTACCATATTTTTATGATAGCATGTGCACTGGGGCCTTAGTAGCATTGTCCAATTGCACATAAATTCTGGAAAAATCGGGATGACCATGCAAAAAAGAACATTTAATCACAAAAGTTCCATCCACAAATTTCCTTTAAGCAATCTAACTATCAGCAAATCAAATCCAAACAAATGCTTTATGGAGACAGCCAACAAGACGGTCATTGGTATGAGTTAAAATAATCTGCATAAACACACAAAGAGTGTGGGGTGTTGCTGGAGGGAACTGAACTGTTAGGCCCTGTTCAGGAGGCGCTAGTTGGGCACGTATTTCTCCAGGCAAGGAAAGGGTGTGAAGAGTGGCTGTGCCTTGGAGGGAGTTCCCTTTACGGACTAGGTGGTCTCACACACATTATAGTTGTAGGAGGCTGGCCTGGCTTGTAGTGAGTACCAGAGGTACTTACACCTTGTGCCAGGTCCAGTTATCCCATATTAGTGTAGAAGAGGTGTTTCTAGCAGCTTAGGCTGATAGAAGGTAGCTATGGCTAAGCAGCGTAGGCTGAACTAGGAGACATGTAAAGCTCCTACTATACCACTGGTGTCATATGCACAATATCATAAGAAAACACAATACACAGCTATACTAAAAATAAAGGTACTTTATTTTTATGAAAATATGCCAAAAGTATATCAGTGAGTACCCTCAGTATGAGGATAAGTTATATACACAAGATATATGTACACAAACCACAATTATGCAGATAATAGCAAAACGAAGTAATGCAAGCAATGTAAAGTTACAGTAGACTGCAATAGGAGCACACAGGTACAGGGGCAACACAAACCACACACTCCAAAAGTGGAATGAAACCACGAACGGACCCCAAACCCATGTGAGCCCGTAGAGGGTCACTGGGACTGTAAGAAAACAGTGAGGGTTAGAAAAATAGCCCACCCCAAGACCCTGAAAGGTAGGTGTAAAGTGCATCTACTATCCCCAGAGAGCACAGAAGTCGTGATAGGCGGATTCTGCAGGAAGAACAAACACCAGCAATGCAACAACAGTGGATTTCCAGACCTAAGTACCTGTAAGACAAGGGGACCAAGTCCAAGAGTCGCCACAGTGTCGAGAATGGGCAGGAGCCCAAGAAATGCCAGCTGAGGGTGCAAGGAAGCTGCCACCCACGCAGAAAGACCGCAAACAAGCCTTGCTAGCTGCAAGGGTTGCGGTTAGGGTTTTTGGATGCTGCTGGGGCCCAGGAGGGACCAGGTTGTTGCCACTTGGATGAGAAGACAGAGGGGGCACCCATCAATGTAGGGAGCTCTCACAGAAGCAGGCAGCACCCGCAGAAGTACCTGAACAGGCACTTAGAAGAAAAGTGAACTGGAGTCCACCCAAAGTCACAAAAGGGAGTCCCACAATGTCAGAGGACAACTCAGAAGGTTGTGCACTGCAGGTTAGAGTGTCGGGGACCCAGGCTTTGTGGTTCTAAAAATTCTGGACCCATGTAATTTACTTTGCCACAGTAGTACGATTTTAGTATCAAAAGACCGATAATGACTAGTACACTAAGCATGAGCATTTTCGCTCAATTCCAGCAGCGTTTCACCTCGAAATCGCCATTTTCGTCCTGCACTCGTGGCTCCCATTTTATACACGGCAGCCATTTTTAAAAGTTGCCCTCACATAGGCTTATAATACAGTCAGATTTGATTCCAAGGACACGTACACCTTGATTGACTTTTCTCTGACCTGGGCAAGCTGGAACCATTGCCTCAGGCCAAACCTGTTTGGTCAGTCCCTCTCCCAGTGGCCGAATCAGATAGCATCAAGGCACACCATGCCATAAAACCCTTATTATCGCTCACACACCCTGCTTAATCTTGCTCACACCTGCACCTGCTCTTTTCTTCTTACTTTACGAGGGGGAGGTGCCCCTTTTTATTGGGGGTCCACACTTATCTGATGTAAAATACTAGGCCTTGCCGGGTAATTTATTATGGGTTGGATGACATGAAATATGAGGTTTCATCATGACACTGTTTTTTCCTTTGTAATGAAAACATGTGAATGACCAACCAAAATGTCAAGAATGTTTGCCTGAAGCGTAAAAAACTGTATATAAGGAAACCTGACTTTGCATTGAAACACAGTCTCCTGAGAACATACAAACCATGCTGTTGTACTTCTAGGACGCTTGTTACTTGGTTGCAGCCAATAAATTCGATCTTTGACTTCACCTAGAAGACTCTGAGTTTCTGTCGTCTGAATCAGGAAAGTACCCAAGGTCTTAGGGTGTACCCTGGCACCACTGGGTTACCGGATCAGTAACGGTTCTGAAAAACCCAGTACCTCAGTTGGCGCCCAACGTGGGGCGATACCAGCGGTACCGGTCCAAGCCTGAGGTCCGTGAGGAGCTTCGTGTGAAAATTCTGGAGGAAGGCCGCCACTTCATCGACCCCTGCATGTCGACGTGGTCCGAAAGTCTTTGCTGCGAGGTTCCCCGCTTCCCGACGGCTACGAAGGACTGCTGCCCTGGCTATCGCCCTGATTTGGACCCTTGATGTTTGGTAGAGCGAAGCGATAAGACAAGTCTTCTGGTGACGTCATCGATATTTTCAGTTAAGTATAAGTGGAGCGTCTCCCAGTCCTTAGTTGGACACTTGGTTTGGTTCTTAATTGGACATTTGGTTTGGTATCCCTTTGGGATCACTTTGATTTGGAACTTGCAAGTACCAAAGCCGAAGGACTCGTGTATTCACGAGACTATCGTAAACGATAATCCTTTGAAGTTTGAAGCTAGACTAGTGAGCGAAGATGCCTGGTCTTAGCAGACTTGGAAATTTGTTTTGTCTTGGTTGTAAAAGGGACTCCCGGTTGGAGGACTCATGTCCGGTTCCTCCGATTGGAACTCCAACCTATGAACTATATGTGAAGCACGGAGTAGGCCCCATCTCATATAATGAAGTATGGATCCGTTACACCAGAAAAGATGGTGTTTTAAAATGGGCCCAAAATGGTAGCTTTGACACAGAAATCTTAGATAACCTCGAAGTAAGACTTTTTAAGAAGAAAGCCCGGACGGCAATGTTTGATTCTTTCCGCTTATGGCGTAAGGAAGCCAAGCAAAAGGAAATTAAATTATCTAAGAAAAATAAGAGAGAAAAAGGTATTTCGATTATGCAAGCTGCTATACAGTTTAACGATAACGAAGTAGAACAGTTGAATGAGCAGTTGCATAGGCGACATAAAATGACAGTAGATAAATGCTATCCAGTTTTTCCGCCTCTTCAGCAAGATGCAGCAAAAGACTCTGAAAAAGATCCCCTAATGTCGCATTTGCTAAGTTCGCCACCACCCTATGCGCAGAATGCCACGGCACCTCCGCAACCTCTAGTTGCACAACCAGTGGTTGCATTGCCTCCTGCTCCTCCACAGCACCCACCAGCTATTCTTCAGTTGGTTCCTATTCCTCCAGTGCAGCCTCCTCAAGAGCCACCGGCTTTGACATCTGCTCTGCCTTTACTTCCTACAACTTTGACTACTATAGCGACTACCAGTCCTGGTATTGTTTCTGACACTGCTTCTGTCTCTGCCTTGTCTCATTCTGTTTTTCCTCCTGTTCATTTGTCAACCTCTCCCTCTATCCGTCAGGGAATGACAAACACTGTGACTAGTCTTTTATCCCCTCTCTTTGGGTCATTAGCTACGACCCCAGTTTCAGAGCGTAAACAATTGCATAGCCAATTGCCTGATGGTAGGGAGAAAGAGACACTGAATTATTTGGCGCATAAATGGGTTACTGAACCAGCGAGATATGAACTAGAGTCTGTTATGGATGTCTTCCATCAGTGGGAAGAACCGAAACAGAGATACGTTTTTGAGAAAATGTGTACTTTTCTTTCTGAGGATTTAGAGGAAAATGGTTTGGAGCCCAATCCGCCTAAGTTGTGTCGTGTACGGTTCGATTTTGCGACAGGTTTGATTGTGGGTTCAGATGTCGAGAAAGCAGTTGTGATGTTATTGTCGTTTAGGACTGAAGGTGTTTCCAGGTTATTGTTTAAATATGATTCTTCTGCTAAAAAGAAAGGGAAACAGTATCCCATGAGAGAAGTTCCCCCACAATGGAGGGAAGGGGACCCAAATGCTAATCCACCTGTCCTGCCTCATTTCCAGCGGGTATGGGTACACGTTCCATGGAAGCGAGCTGAAATTTTAGCCCTTAAGCAGACATTGCCTGATCCCCGTAAGAATCCTACAGGGTATTACAAGGAATTGTCACAGACTGCGGGGTCTTGCATTATGAATTTAGCTGACATAGACATGTTGTTTGGGAATGTTGTTCCACAGCCTTTATGGGGAAAGATTCGCCATACAGACCATGCTCAAGAGTTAGGTGACACATGGGCTAATATTGCTGCTGCAGATGCCCGACAAATTGGTGGTGCTAAACCTGAGTCTTTAGTGACAGAGCTTCCTGGTAGGATTATTGATTACATGAAAACTATAATGCCTGCGATGCGTGTAAACTGGGATAAATTGTCTGCATGTAAGCAAAAGAAAGAAGAAACGGTATCAGATTTCTTCACCAGGTTTGAAGAAACGTTTGTGGACCACAGTGGTCAAGATATGAGCACGGAAGGTGGTCAACGTTTGTTCGTCGATAAATTTGTGCATAATCTGCTTCCTGAGTTGTGTAAAAAGTTAAAAGATTCAGAAAGTTCTTGGGCAGTTTCCTCTTCAGCGCAGATATTGGCTACTGCACAGTACTACGAAAATAGAGATAAAGATGAGAGAGATAGAGTAGAGAAGAAAACTAAAGAATTGAAAACGAAGGTTCTGTTACAACAAGCGTACCCGCCACATGGTGGTCAAAATAGTGGTGCACAGAGTAACTATCAGAACAACTATCAGAATAACTATCAGCCCCAACCGTTTCAGAGAAACTCACAAAGAGCCGAGTATGCTCAACCACGTATCCCAGTAGGTCCCAATCAGTGTTCATATTGCAAGGAAGAGGGTCATTTCAAGTATAGTTGCCCTGCTTTGCTACAGCGTGCAAATGGTACTTCTGGTTTAAGAGGTCGAGGTGTTCCACAAGCACCTTGAGGAAGAGGACGTGGATATGTTCTCCAGAGCGCGCGTCCATTCCTCCCTCAAAACTCAATGAACAGATTTGATCAACAGGTTAATGCATCTGGTAGGACGGCTCAGTACTATACTGATGATTACTATACAGAGGATGAGCATTTGGACAGTAATGATTGCTAGGACAGCCATAGACAAAGAGAGGGAGTTGTTTCAGTTCCAGTAGATCAGAGTGGGCCTTATGTTAAGGTGATTGCATCAGGTGTGTCAGAACCTTTTCTGTTGCATACTGGTGCTACCAAGAGTTCTATTATGCACTCAAAACTCCCTGGCGCACCTTTGTCTGGCGAAACAAATGTATCAGTAGGGTTTTCCGGCGCCCCAGTTAGAAATCCGATTTCTAACCCTATATCTCTTTCTGTTGGACCTTGTAAATTTGAAACACCCCTTATTTTGACGACAGGTTGTGGCGAGAACTTGTTAGGATTAGATCTGTTAAAGAGATTGTATGCGACATTGTATTGCTCTCCTTCTGGAGTGCAACTCACATTGGGTAAGAAAGTGGTTTCACCAATGTATTTGTCAAAGGACAGATTTCCACCAGAATTTTCGTCTCTTCCTAATACTCTTTGGGCTACTGGACCTAATGATGTAGGTCTTTTGGAAATTCAGCCATATGTGATAACATTAAAAGCCAATGTTAAAATGTCACGTATTCCCCAATACAAGATCTCTAGTGAAGGGGAAAAAGCGTTGTTAGCAATTATTTGTGATCTGATTGAGAAGGATGTAATTGAAGAGACAAGAGGCAACGTTTGCAATAGTCCTGTTTTGCCTGTCTTGAAGCATACTGACCCTACTCAGCCACATGTTTAAAGGTTTGTAATTGATCTTAGAGAGGTGAACAAAATAGTTGTGCCACAGTTTCCAGTTGTCCCCGATATCACTGCATTGTTGACAATGATTCCAGCTTCAGCCACTTGGTTTTCAGTGATAGACCTGAAAAATGCTTTCTTCAGCATCCCTATTGCAGAAGAGAGCAGGGACATTTTTGGCTTCAATTTGGGAGGACGAAGCTTCAGATTTAAGAGAGCTCCTCAAGGCTATTGTGAAAGTCCATCTATCTATAGTCAGGCTTTGAAAGCACAACTTGACACTCTTATGTTACCTGATGGCGCCACTCTCATTCAATATGTCGATGATTTGCTAGTTGCTGCAGATACTAAGGAGATCTGCAAAGAAGCAACATTGTCATTATTGCGTCACTTGTCTGATTTACACCACAAAGTGTCCCTTTCAAAGTTACAGTATTGTCAAAAAGAAGTGACCTATTTAGGTCATCTCTTTTCGAAGGAGGGAAGGCAACTGACCCCAGAGAGAATCAGGGCTGTTGCAGCAATGAGTGTGCCAAGAACACAGAGAGAAGTGCGTGCTTTCTTGGGTATTACATCATATTGCAGACAATGGATACCTAATTTTTCGTTAATAGCCAAACCCTTGGTGGCATTAACTTGTAAAGATACACCAAATCCCGTCCCATGGTCTGAAGATTGTCAGAAAAGTTTTGTCGAATTACGTGGTGCATTATGTTCAGCTCCTGTGTTGGGTACCCCCAACTACAGCAAGCCTTTTACATTGTATGTCCATGAGAAAGAAGGTTGTGCGTTAGCAGTTTTGACACAACAGTTTGGAGACAGGGAGCGTCCATGCGCCTATTTCTCTTCAACCTTAGACCCAGTAGCTAAGGCACTACCAAGCTGCTTAAGAGCGGCAGCAGCAACTGCTGTTTCGATCCGACAGTCTGCTGGTTTAGTGATGAATAACACATTAATCGTAATGGTTCCACATGCAGTGGACACGTTGTTAAACAGAACCAAGACACAGCATTTAACTAGTGCTCGATTGTCAGGTTACGAGTTGACATTGTTAGCAAGCCATGTACATATAAAAAGATGCACTACACTTAACCCAGCTACGTTATTGCCAATTGTGACGGAGTTAGATACTTCTGAACAACATGATTGTCTCCATAGAACAGAAGAAGAAACGAAAGGGAGAATAGACCTTCTGGACACTCCCCTTGCAAAGAGTGATGGTACTTTGTGGGTGGATGGTTCATGCTTTAAGCTCACGAATGGTGCACGACTGCGGAGTATGCTGTGACAACTTTGTGTACGATTGTTGAAGCTGCACGTATCCCACACAATTCAGCCCAAGCAGCTGAGTTAATAGCCCTAACAAGAGCATGTACAGTATCAAAAGGAATGAAAGTGACTATCTATACCGATAGCCAATATGCGTTTGGTGTGGCCCATAGTTTTGGGCGTTTGTGGAAGGAACGTGGGTTCCTGACCTCGCATGGAACTAAAATACAGCATGGTCAGTTGGTAAATGAGCTCCTTGATTCACTTACTTTACCGTTGTAAGTTGCGATTGTGAAGTGTAGCGCACATAAAAAGGTGACTGATGATATTGGTCGTGGGAATGCATTTGCTGACGAGGTCGCAAAAGAAACGTCAAGGAATGTGATGAGCCGAATGTATGTCGCGGGCCCTGCAAGATGGATTGGTGATGTTGGAATGTGTGAAGCACGATAGAAAGCGTGAAATCGATTCAAGCTGAAGCCACAGAGAGAGAATTGAGTGTGTGGAGAGAAAGTACGGGTAAATTGGATGCGAATGGTTGTTGGGTCGAGTTGTCAGAACATCAAAGATGGTTGCTACCCGATGCGTATGTGCTTGCAGTAGTTACAATGGCTCATGGAATGGCTCACATCAGTGTGAAAGGGATTTGTAAGTTGTTGGCCCCAGTATGGCAAAATGCAGGAATTCCCAAGTGCGCAGAAAATGTGGTTAAAAATTGCATGGTATGCCTGAAACACAACCCTGGTAGAGGAACCCCAACTCCAGCTGGTCATTTTGCACCTCCTACGTATCCGTTTGAGGTTTTGCAGCTAGATTTCATCCACATGGAGAGGTGCAACAACTTAAAATACGTACTCATTGTTGTTTGTGCCTTTTCAAGATGGGTGGAAGCCTATCCCCTGAAAGACAATACTGCGCTATCCACAGCCAAAGCCCTTGAGAAAGAGTTCTTCCCTAGATTCGGAATGCCGAGAATGATCTGGAGTGACAATGGAAGTGAATTTGTGGGTCAAGTGATGAAGAAAGTATGCGAAGGGCTAGGCATAAACCAAAAGTTTCACGCTGCAAATCACCCCCAATCAGCTGGATTAGTGGAGTGCTATAATGGCACTCTAAAGCTAAAATTGGCCAAGATACAAGCGAGCTCTGGTCTTAAATGGCCTGACGCTCTACCCTTAGCACTCCTATCAACCAGAATGACTGTGCATTCACGAGTGAAACTTAGTCCTTATGAAATAGTCTTTGGCCGCCCGGCCAATATATGGGGAGTGCCCAGGCCCAAGAAGTTTAGCGAGATAGAGCATCCTGTTTTGCTTGACTATCTGTATGAATTGACGGCTAAATTGCGTGTTTTACATCAACAGGTCCACGACACCCTGCCTCCGGTCTCTGAATCTCCAGGTCATCCCATTGAGCCTGGATCCTGGGTTTTAATAAAGAACTTTCAGCGAACCAAAAACGAGCAGCCCAGGTGGACCGGACCGCACCTCGTTCTTCTCTCCCCAAGATCAGCTGTTCGAGTAGAAGGGAAGAAACACTGGATCCATGGGACCCATTGCAAAAGGGTACCCCTACCTCTGCCATATGACCGGTGGGTCCAGGAAGGTGTCGCCGACTCAGAGACTGAAACCGTGCCACGTTTTCTGCCTTTCAGCGATGCAAGAATAAAAGGAACACTCACTGAGAAAGAAAGTGATGACATTTTACAATCAGCAGTATCACCGTCAGTTCGATTGGACACTACAGAACCTGAACTCCATTTTCAGGACCACACGATACCTGGGACTAACCATTATAATCTACGACCAAGAATAAAGGACAAATAAAGCAGTTTACTTTTCTTCCCTTTAGCAAAGTTCTCCAATATGGAAAATTATTTTTGAATGACTATTTGCTTTTTTGTGTCTTTTGAACCTCCATCCGGGTTCAGCTGTAGGATCGTGGCTGAAAAGACTTAGGGGGGTAGCCTGTGGACACAAGGTCTACAGGTCTGGTTTATTCTAGGGCGGCCTGGAACATTCAGAACACTCCTAAGTGAAGTAAACCAACCGCCACGAACGGCAACGGTTAGAGGATGGAATCTTTCCAAAATGGAGAACATGTTGAAAGACTGAGTTTCAAGAAGAGAATATGTGAAACGATAACCAGGAAATGGTTTTTGCTGCTGTGCATTTTTATGTTATTTAGTATACTTATGTTTTTTATAGGATATGTTTTATTCTGTTTTAACGTGATATTGGCACCCACTACCTCGTCTACACCTCCTCCTTCCACTGTTTCCCCACATTCTTTTCAACTCCTCCCTAAACATGAATCTGCTAGGAGACTAGAGTTCATTAATAACTCCTTCATCCAGCTTTTGCACCAACACCAACTAGTGATAAATACAACTAACTGTTGGGTGTGTGGCCTTATGCCTCACACAGCAGATAAAGGTATCCCTTATCTGATCCTGCCTTTCAGCCACAATGGTTCCGTGTGGGAATTCAGAACAATATTCATCTATGCACACTACCCCCTACGTTTTGCGGAAGACAACCCTAAGAAAAATGCTTTAGTTAAAGGTATCATAGACATGATGAAGGACAATATCTTCTACGAGACTATCCCCAGAGATGAGACAATGGCATATATAGGATGGAACATGACCGGATATGAAGCCACAATGAGTGAGAAACAGCAAGCTAAGATATCTTCCCTGATTTGGGTTGTACCCCATCAGGGTCACCTGTGTCTGCAAGGTACTGGCAAGAATCCCAGAGCTCAGCTAGGGGAAAGCGTCTGCACTGAGACATATGTCTTCGCATCTCAGACCTCCCCTCCGCTCTTGGCAGCTAAGGGTACCTATTTCATCTGCCATGATAGAGCCTTTACATGGTTGCCCCCTGACTTTTCGGGCACATGCTTTGTTTCGTTCCTGTTGCCCCCTACCTACACAGCAGCAGCAGATTACCACAAGACAAGGATAGTTAGAGGCGTCTTCAGTGAAGAAGACACTGCAGGACAAGAATTTGGGGACTTCGTAAAGGGTTTTCTGCCGTTCTGGGGACAAATAGGTAACAGCAGGAGCATAAGGCAATTGATAAGAGTGGTTGAATCCACCGTGGCTGAAACCGCTGGTGCCCTTGGTAACTTGACTGCTGAGCTCCAGTCGGATCGTCTTATGACCCTTCAGAACAACAGGGGCGCATTAGATGTCATACTTGCAGACCGGGGTGGAGTATGTACATTGATCCAATCGAGTTGCTGTGTTTTTGTCCCAGATAACGCTCCAACAGTATTCCAGGCCATCTCCAAACTGCATAGAATTTCCGAATCTATTAATTTAGATAGAGGAGATTGGTCATTAATGGGATGGTTCTGGGAACTGATATCAGCATGGGGATGGAAGATACTGATGGTCATTGGGATGATCTTGGCCATTCTTTTCCTGTTCTGTCTATGCGTGCAGTGTGCTCCTGCGATATGTGGCCTCTGTGTTACATCATGCATAAGGAAACCTGCACCAAGAGACGAGCTAAATACTAGGATGATGTTACAGCAACATCTCAACGACTTTAGAAACATAGACCTGGACTCAGATTAGCATGAGAATAGGTTTATTGCCTATGTAAGGGCAAAAGGAGGGTTTGTGGTTCTAAAAATTCTGGACCCATGTAATTTACTTTGCCACAGCAGTACGATTTTAGTATCAAAAGACCGATAATGACTAGTACACTAAGCATGAGCATTTTCGCTCAATTCCAGCAGCGTTTTCACCTCGAAATCGCCATTTTCGTCCTGCACTCGTGGCTCCCATTTTATACACGGCAGCCATTTGTAAAAGTTGCCCTCACATAGGCTTATAATACAGTCAGATTTGATTCCAAGGACACGTACACCTTGATTGACTTTTCTCTGACCTGGGCAAGCTGGAACCATTGCCTCAGGCCAAACCTGTTTGGACAGTCCCTCTCCCAGTGGCCGAATCAGATAGCATCAAGGCACACCATGCCATAAAACCCTTATTATCGCTCACACACCCTGCTTAATCTTGCTCACACCTGCACCTGCTCTTTTCTTCTTCTTACTTTACGAGGGGGAGGTGCCCGTTTTTATTGGGGATCCACACTTATCTGATGTAAAATACTAGGCCTTCCCGGGTAATTTAATATGGGTTGGATGACATGAAATATGAGGTTTCATCATGACACTGTTTTTTCCTTTGTAATGAAAACATGTGAATGACCAACCAAAATGTCAAGAATGTTTGCCTGAAGCTCAAAAAACTGTATATAAGGAAACCTGACTTTGCATTGAAACACAGTCTCCTGAGAACATACAAACCGTGCTGTTGTACTTCTAGGACGCTTGTTACTTGGTTGCAGCCAATAAATTCGATCTTTGACTTCACCTAGAAGACTCTGAGTTTCTGTGGTCGGAATCAGGAAAGTACCCGAGGTCTTTGGGTGTACCCTGTCACCACTGGGTTACCGGATCAGTACTGGTTCTGAAAAACCCAGTACCTCAGCTTGGCTGTGCATGAAGGAAATACTGGAAGAGTGCACAGGAGCCGGAGCAGCTGCAAATCACACAGTACCCAGTAATGCAGTCTAGCGTGGGGATGCAAAGACTTACCTCCACCAAACTTGGACTGAAGAGTCACTGGACTGTGGGAGTCACTTGGACAGAGTTGCTGAGTTCCAGGGACCACGCTCGTTGTGCTGAGAGGGGACCCAGAGGACCTGTGATGCAGTCTTTTGTTGCCTGCGGTTGCAGGGGGAAGATTCCTTCGACCCACGGGAGATTTCTTCAGAGCTCCTGGTGCAGAAAGGAGGCAGGCTACCCCCAGAGCATGCACTACCTGGAAACAGTCGAGAAAGCCGGCAGGATGAAGCGATACAAGGTTGCTAGTAGTCGTCTTGCTACTTTGTTGCGTTTTGCAGGCGTCCTGAGCAGTCAGCGGGCGATCCTTTGGCAGAATGTGAAGAGGGAGATGCAGAGGAACTCTGGTGAGCTCTTGCATTCGTTATCTGGTGAGATCCCCAAAGCAGAGACCCTAAATATCCAGAAAAGAAGGTTTGGCTACCTAGGAAGGAGGATTGACTACTAAGAGAGGTAAGAAGGAGCCTCTGACGTCACCTGCTGGCACTGGCCACTCAGAGCAGTCCAGTGTGCCACAAACACCTCTGTTTCCAAAATGGCAGAGGTCTGAGACACACTGGAGGAGCTCTGGGCACCTCCCCTGGGAGGTGCAGGTCAGGGGAGTGGTCACTCCCCTTTCCTTTGTCCAATTTCGCGCCAGAGCAGGGCTGGGGGATCCCTAAACCGCTGTAGACTGGCTTATGCAGAGATGGGCACCATCTGTGCCCATCAAAGCATTTCCAGAGGCTGGGGGAGGCTACTCCTCACCAGCCTTCACACCTATTTCCAAAGGGAGAGGGTGTTACATCCTCTCTCAGAGGAAGTTCTTTGTTCTTCCTTCCTGGGCCAGGGCTGCCTGGACCCCAGGAGGGCAGAAACCTGTCTGAGGGGTTGGCAGCAGCAGCAGCTGCAGTGGAAACCCCGGAAAGGCAGTTTGGCAGTACCCGGGTTCTGTGCTGGAGACCCGGGGGATCATGGAATTGTCCCCCCAATGCCAGAGTGGCATTGGGGGGACAATTCCATGATCTTACACATGTTACATGGCCATGTTCGAAGTAATCATTGTGATGCTGTACATAGGTAGTAACCTATGTGCAGTGCACGCATGTAATGGTGTCCCCGCACTCACAAAGTCCGGGGAATTTGCCCTGAACGATGTGGGGGCACCCTGGCTAGTGCTAGGGTGCCCTCACACTAAGTAACTTTGCACCCAACCTTCACCAGGTGAAGGTTAGACATATAGGTGCCTTATAAGTTACTTAAGTGCATTGGTAAATGGCTGTGAAATAACGTGGCCGTTATTTCACTCAGGCTGCACTGGCAGGCCTGTGTAAGAATTGTCAGAGCTCCCTATGGGTGGCAAAAGAAATGCTGCAGCCCATTGGGGTCTCTTGGAACCCCAATACCCTGAGTACCTCAGTACCATATACTAGGGAATTATATGGGTGTACCAGTATGCCAATGTGAATTGGTAAATTTAGTCACTAGCCTGTTAGTGACAAATTTGGAAAGCAGAGAGAGCATAACCACTGAGGTTCTGGTCAGCAGAGTGTCAGTGAGACAGTTAGTCATCACACAGGGAGCACATACAGGGCACATACTTATGAGCACTGGGGCCCTGGCTGGCAGAGTCCCAGTGACACATAGACTAAAACAACATATAGGCGGTCATTCTGACCGTGGCGGTCGGCGGTCGGCGCCCGCCAAGCGGTTCCCACCGAAAGACCGCGGCGGCCATTCTGGCTTTCCCGCGGGGCCGGCGGGCGACCGCCAGAAGACCGCCGGCCGGCCCAGCGGGAAAGCCCCTTCAACAATGAAGCCGGCTCGGAATGGAGCCGGCGGAGTTGTAGGGGTGCGACGGGTGCAGTGGCACCCGTCGCAATTTTCACTGTCTGCAAAGCAGACAGTGAAAATCTTTGTGGGGCCCTGTTAGGGGGCCCCTGCACTGCCCATGCCAGTGGCCCCACGGCACCCGTTCCCGCCATCCTGGTTCTGGCGGTGGACACCGCCAGAAACAGGCTGGCGGGAAGGCGGTCGGAATCCCCATGGCGGTGCTGCATGCAGCGCCGCCATGGCGGATACCCTGGGCCAGCCGGAAACCGGCGGGAAACCGCCAGCTCCCCTTTTCTGACCGCGGCTTTACCGCCGTGGTCCGAATCGCCCAGGAAGCACCGCCAGCCTGTTGGCGGTGCTTCCGGCGCCCTCCGTAATGGCGGTCATGGACCGTCAGGGTCAGAATGACCCCCATAGACAGTGAAATATGGGGGTAACATGCCAGGCAAGATGGTACTTTCCTACACAACCCCCCCCCAAACGAAGGACAATAAGACTAGCCATGACCTGATGAGTCTTCATTGTCTTAGTGGAAATACCAGGAGAGTCCATCTGCATTGGAGTGGGTACTCCCAGGTCTATGTTCCAATGTATAGTCCATTCCCTGCAGAGATATGGACCACCTCATCAATTTAGATTTTTCACCTTTCATTTGTTTTAGCGAAAGTAGAGGTTTGTGGTCTGTCTGAACAATAAAGTGAGTGCCAAACAGGTATGGCCTCAACTTTTTCAGCGCCCAGACCACAGCAAAGGCCTCCCTCTCTATGGCTGACCAACGCTTTTCTCTAGGGGTCAACCTTCTGCGGATAAAAGCAACTGGTTGATCCTGGCTCTCAGAATTCAGTTGTGATAAGACTGCCCCTACCCCTAATTCAGATGCATCAGTTTGAACAATGAATTTCTTGGAGTAACATGGGCTTTTTAGGACAGGTGCAGTGCGCATGGCCTGTTTGAGCTCCTCAAAAGCTTTCTGACAGCTAGCTGTCCACAATACCTTTTTAGGGATCTTCTTGCTAGTGAGATCATTAAGTGGGGCTGCAATGGAGCCATAGTTTTTAATGAATCTCCTGTAATACCCAGTGAGGCCTAGGAAGGCTCTCACCTGGGTCTGTGTTGTAGGGGGAACCCAATCCATGATTGTCTGGATTTTCCCCTGCAGTGGTGCAATCTGTTCTCCACCTGCCAGGTGTCCCAGATAAACCACCTTTCCCTGCCCTATCTGGCACTTTGAGGCCTTGATAGTGAGGCCTGCCTTTTGCAGGGCCTCCAAAACTTTCCAAAGGTGGACCAGGTGCTCATCCCAGGTGGAGCTAAAGACAGCTATGTAATCTAGATATGCTGCACTAAAAGCCTCCAACCCTTGCAGGACTGTGTTCACCGGCATCTGAAAAGTGGCAGGTGCATTATTCAACCCAAAGAGCATCACTGTAAATTGGTAGTGCCCTCCTATAGTTGAAAATGCAGTTTTAGGTTTAGCATCCTCAGCCAATTTGATCTGCCAATACCCTGCAGTCAAATCAAAGGTGCTTAGGTACTTGGCAGATGCCAGTGTGTCTATGAGCTCATCAGCCCTGGGTATAGGGTGAGCATCAGTTTTTGTTACCTGGTTGAGACCTCTGTAATCAACACAGAACCTCATCTCCCGTTTTCCATCTTTTGATTGAGGCTTTGGTACAAGCACCACAGGACTCGCCCATGGGCTTTCAGAAGGTTCAACCACTCCTAGATCAAGCATTTTCTGAACCTCTTGTTTTATGCAGTCCCTAACATGGTCAGGCTGCCTATAGATTTTACTTTTGACAGGCATGCTGTCTCCAGTATTGATTGTGTGTTCACACCAATATGTGGTGCCTGGCACAGTTGAAAAGAGTTCAGAAAACTGTCCAAGGAGATTTATGCAGTTGTCTTTCTGTTCTGCAGTCAGACAATCTGCTAAAACTACTACACAACTCTCTTAACTCCTGAAGGGCAGATTTACTAAGGACTTGCATTGTCCTGACGTGACTCAAGTCAGACCAAGGAAATGCAAGTCTGCCATTGGGATTTACTCAGCCACGCAAAGTCACTTTGAATGGATTTGCATAATTTATTGAATACAAAGTAACACAACTCAGTGCATAGCACCATTGTTTAAGTATGAAGGTGCACAGGGGAATGCATCAGTACCTCCTGTCACCAGATTTGTATTCCTGCAAACTGTATTTGAAGCAAGCTGTGCTTGAGGATATTTGCTGCAAAGAGGAATCCCCATGAATTGGCCCCATGGAAAGACATTATGAACTTCTGTATTGTACTAGGCACTCTTCAGCATAGCACGTCATTGCCCCTTACTGCAAGACATTATGGGGCATACCTATGAATTTTGACCCAACTTTGTGATGCAGCCGCTTTGTGTCAAAAAAAGCTTGCACTGTGTAGCACCATTCATTTGCAAAATGGATGTGCTGTATGTAAGGTATGGTGCACCATGTCACAATCTCCAAATCTGCAACAAAAATTCTGATACATCTTTGAGAAAAATGATTCAACATATCAAAGGTATTGAGCCACTTAGAAGTGCGCTGCATGGCGGGAAGTGTTAAAAGAATGACACATTTCAAAATACAGAACAGCAGACCAAAAATAACTTTACAAAATAGAGGGCACACCATCCACCAGTCAGAAGGGCAACAACCCAACCAAGATGCCCAGACAGCAGGCCAGGGAAGGTGGAAGAGGAAAACCAAGTTCAGTTAGGAGGAGAGCCAAATATTGATATCTGAGGTGAACAAGAATGAACACCTTCTCTTTGTCACCACCAAACTGCTTTTAGGGAAGAATGAAGCCATTTGGCAAGCCATACTGGATATAATCAAAAGTGCAGGACAAACAAAAAGGATAGCGCTGGAGTTGAAGAAGAGGTGGCATGACTACAAGCTCAGGACCAAAACAAAACTTGCCAGGAACCTTAAGGCAGTAATGAGGACTGGAGGAGGACCCGATGTCTGGGAAGAGTTGGACGGAGCAGGTGGCATCACTCATCAAAACAGAGGTGGTGGCAGAAGTTGCTGGACTGGACAGTGCTGCAGTTGAGGAATAGGAACAACTACAGGATAAGCAAGAACAAGACACCATATGGTTAAAACTGTCATGCGGCGTAGCACAGCACGACACTTTGATACGCTGTGCCATGTGCATGTGGAAGGGCAGGAATGTCTCACATCTGAATTTATGCATCACATTAATGTAAATGAATTGCCCTGTGACATATGTTTATGTCCAGACCTGCCAAGATTCTCTGATCTATGTGTGATGTGTTGGTCCAGTCCAGGTTATCCATTTAATCCAGGGAACTCTAGTGTGATCTACGTGCGTGATAGACTAGGGATACAATTCCCACAATAGAAAGCAAAACAACAGGACTGGAGCACCTCTTAATGTATGGACCTTGGAAATTGTGCCAATATGTCAGAGCCACTTCCAGCCCCTTGCACCATGAAGCAAGTCACCTAAAGTGGAATGTAATGTGTAATGTAAATTAATGTGCTTTGCCAGGGGGCTAATTTCCCATCCAAGGGGGAATTCAGGTGCTGAGTATGTGCCGGCTCTCCAAATATGATCACCTGAAAAGCTAGGTGTACTTTATAAAGTGTTAGGTGACAAGCAAGAGACCACTCTACCTCATGTATTGCTCAAATGGATATTGAGGGTGGGGAGGTAATGCAAGTGATGCACAGCAGAGGCCTATAATAGTTCGTTGGAAGCATAGATGATGTCTGAGCTAGGTCTGGCCCGGGTGGAGCAGTGCCTTGTAGGTGTGGCAGAGCATATTGAACTACTGGTGTGTCTGAATGGGGAGACATTGTATCTTAAGGAGGTAAGGAATAATGTGTGTGCCACAAGGTAGTCTGAGTAATTTTCAGGTACTGCTGTGTATGATAGTTTGCCGCTTGTATTACAGATGTGCATAAATGCTTTGGTAGAGTGAATTTGTGTTCCACAGTCTACTTGTGATTAGGGTTCCGGGGGATTATGTCACAGGTGGAAGGAGGGAGCCAGAGTAGAAGAAGTATGAATATGCAACATATGTGAAAGCAGTTTGAGTGAAATGTGAAGGGTGAGCTAAGTGTCCAGGATGGTGGGCAGGTTTCTGGGATGGTTGCAGGGTGAGAGGTATGGGCCTAGTAGTGTCAGCAGACACAGTGGGTACATGTTGCAGAGTATCCTCATTAATATCTGGTGAGGTTCACTATGACCCATTACTCTAACATATAGGTAGGCATGCTGAAAAAAGTATAATGTAACAAATGTTGGTGGCGTTTGTGTTTTCTGAGAGTCGAACCATGATCTGGGTGTCATGAGTGTGTGAGAATAAGTAGAGTCCCTAGGTCTGAATGATGATTACAGAGGAGTCATGTACAAGTACAACTAAGTGGGACTATGTGATGAGGTTATCAGGACTCTGCAGAGGACCATCTTGGCTTCTAAGGAAAGGAAGTGAGCTGAGACATTGTATTTTTCCAATTTTGATGGTGGCTATCACCTTCTGAGCTGTTTCCCGGTGCCTACTGTTATGAACTCTTGAGATGAATGTGTGTGCTTGGAAACTACTGGATTTCACAAACAAATTGAAGTGTGGTATACACATGTCCTTACCATTTCCTACAGTGTAGCAAGGTTGATTACTTACTAGAGTTACATGGATGTGTGTCTAAAACAACCAGTATGCCACATTTTTGGTACAAATGCATGCAAGACAGTACAGCAAGGCAGATTGGTGTGCTTTACTGTGTGAAAGGCAGAGAGCAGGATAATTTGTAAGACATAACAAAATAACATGATTTGGACACTGATGTGGTGTTAGCACCTTGCTAGATGGAATGCTGGCACCTTGGCAACATGCTGTATTGGTCTCAGCAGTGGTGTAAATAAGCTAATGTAACACCACTGTAGGAACAAACCAGAAAACAATGTTGTATGTAAAATGGTCCTCTTCCCTGTAGTCACTCTTTCTGGCAGGGCAGGCCAGTAAGCTGCTGAGCTATGAACCATCATCCACAGGACATGCCTCATCTAGCTGTGCAATGCCCCTGAGGACTCCACAGACCCCAAAGTTGAATTTCAATGGCAAGTGGTAGGAGTCCAGCAGTGAATGGCTGATGAGGTGGGGGCAGGGATGGTGACCATAGCAGACACCCTACAAGGAGTCCTAATAAGGGTATTACTAAGAGTACTGAAGACACCTACACTTGGCTGCGTGGGATTGATGAGTCCCTAGCTGACATCGCTGGTGTCAAGATGCAGAGGGAACAGCATCAGCCCTCTACGTCTGACACCAGCGAAGTAGCCACACACCTGGGGGCCATCCATACAATGGGTGGCCTCAATCTCTACATCATTGCTTTGTTGGCAAGCCACTACACCCTTTCAGGGATTTGGTGGCTGCCTTACTGGCAGAGACAAATGCTGGTGGGGACAGGGGAGCCACATCTTCTGCCTATGATGTGTGTGTGACTCAGGTGCCTCCTAATAAAACATCACCAACTGCAGGAGAGGCATAACACCCATCAGAGAAGGAAGATGTGGAGTTTCCCAGTTTCAGTTGGTGAATTGCCAGGTAACATTTCTCTGTGCCTCCTGGCCAGTTTCCTAATAATCCTGTGTTTAACATCATGCTTAACTTCATGCCACCACGTTTGTCACCCAGTACAGTACTCTCTGTTTTTGCACATGTGGACCTTATCCAGTTGTGGAATTTCTAGCAACCTTACATGCCCTAATGGAAATATGCACCTCCTCACTGAAATAGTCT
This sequence comes from Pleurodeles waltl, assembly GCF_031143425.1. Classification (NCBI taxonomy): domain Eukaryota; kingdom Metazoa; phylum Chordata; class Amphibia; order Caudata; family Salamandridae; genus Pleurodeles; species Pleurodeles waltl. The sequence goes on from NC_090437.1 coordinate 546,902,978, forward strand.
GTACCTCAAAATGTTGCATGACATGTCTTCCAAATAGACTCTGTCTGATCATCTAAGCTTTCAATAAGTTTTGGTGTTTCCCAAAGTTAAACATTTATACTTCAAAAAAACAATGTGTGGGACCTACGATCTTGTATAAAAAAACACCTCTTAAAAAACAATTTGCCAAAAACTACAAAGAACATTGTGTGTGTATCTGCTGAAAGGACTACATATGACATGGTGGAAGTGTACAATCATAACCCACTGGTCTGCATCTCAAAAAGAGTGAGATAAAGTCACTTGCACATGCTGTCTTTGTATATGCACCTGTAACAAGTAAATCCACTGTATTGGAGAAATGTGTTGTTTCCGAATAGGACGTCAGAGTGTGACAACAAGCTGGAGTTACTTGAATAACACACATTGAGAAGCTCTTTCTAAACATCGAAATACTTATCTGCTATAAATAGGAACTATGAGGCATGTAAGGACATAACACTGTTCCACTCATTCGCATGTATCTAGTTCAGTGAACATGACAATATGATCACCCTAATATGATAAACTCAATGCTCACTCTGAAGAGGTTTTACCGTACATAAATTTGCATGGTTGTACAAATAGTCACCAGACACTCATGCCCAAACTCCTCAAGTATTAGCACCATCGCTGTGCCACACAAGGATACCCAAGGCCAATCCAGTACCTTGAATTTCAGTAAGCAAGAAATGCAAGGGTGGTGCCCTGTGTCAACTGATAAATGCTGAATAATGCTACATTGGGATAAGTGGGGTAAATGTGTCCTTCTGCCCCTGAGAGGCATCTTATATGCATGAGGAAGTACCCGCTTTCTAATATGGTTACACGCACTTTTGGTCTGTTTGTGAGTGTGTGTCAATGTGTTTTTACTGTCTCTCTGGGATCCTGCTAGCCAGGACCTCAGTGCTCATAGTTAAAACCCTGTTTGACAGTGTGTTTTACCTGTCTCACTGGAATCCTGCTGCCAGGAACCCGGTGCTCATAGTTTGTGGCCTATGTGTGTGTTTTCAGTAGTGCTTAACTGTGGCTGCTCTCAACTTCCAAATTAGTCACTATAGTTTAGTGACTTCATATTCTAATTCCAATTGGCACACTGCCCCCCCCTTATAAGTCCCCAGTATATGGTACCTAGGTACCCAGGGCATTGGGGTTCCAGGTTCCTTATGGGCTGCAGCATTTATTTTGCCACCAATAAGGAGCTCAGACAAACCCTTCTTCAGGACTGCAATTGCAGCCTGAGTGAAATAGTGCCCACACTTTTTCAAAGCCATTTTCACTGCATTTAAGTAACTTATAAGTTGCCTATACATCTAACCTTCATTTAATGAAGGCTAGGTGCAAAGTTACTAAGTGTGAAGGCACCCTTGCACTAGCAGAGGTGCCCACATGCTGTCCAGTACCAATTCCCTAGACTTCGTGAGTGCGGGGATACCATTACACGTGTGCACTACAGATAGGTAATTACCTATATGTAGCTTCACAATGGTAACTCAAAATATGGGCATGTAAGGTGTCTAAAATCATGGAATTGTCCCCCCATTCCAAATGTGGTATTAGCGGGCCAATCCGATGCATCCTGGGGGCTCCACCATGTACTGCCAAACCAGCTCCCTGAGTCTTGCACGGCAGCTACAGCTGTTGCCACCTCACAGACACCTGAGCAGCTCAGTCCCAGGAATTCAGAACAAAGCATTTCCTTTGGAGGTAGATGTTACAGGCATGGGAGGGGTAGCCTCCCAGAGCCTCTGGAAATGCTTTGAAGGGCACATATGGTGCCCTCCTTGCATAAACCAGCCTACACAGATTCAGGGACCCCCAGTCCCTGCTCTGGCGCAAAACTGGACAAAGGAAAGGGGAGTGACCACTCCCCTTTCCATCACCACACCAGGGGTGGTGCCCAAAGTGTGTTTCTGGAATTATCCATCTTGTTTTCCAAGGTGTGGGGACACTCTGGAGATCTCTGAGTGGCCAGTGCCAGCAGGTGACATCAGAGACCCCTTCTGATAGGTGCATACCTGGGTAGGTAGCCAATACCTCTCTCAGGGCAATTTAGGGTCTCTCCTGTGGGTTCCTCTTAAGATTCAGCTTGCAACACTCCTCCAGGAATCCTCTGCATCCTCTGCATCAGGTTCTGACCGTCGGATCAACCGCAGACTGCTCCAGGAACAGCTGTAACTGCAACAAACTGTCCAGTCCAGGACGACTCCTGTGACCTGCAACTTCAGCTCTAGCCAGCATTTGCAATAGTTTCCAAGGTGTGCACACTCTGAGGACTCCCTGTGTTCACCCTGCACCGGAAGAACCAAAGGAATCTCCTGTGCAGTAACAGGGCACTTCCCTGCTCCTGCAGGCACTTTCCAAGATGACGACCGGTTCTCTGGGACTCCTCTCCTGATGATGAGTGTGCTCCCAGGAACACAGGTGATGGACCAGTACAGCCCAGACTGTCCTAAGGTCCAGCTGTCCAAATTTGGAGGAGGTAAAAGCTTTCCTTTCCCAGTTTGCTACAGTACCCCTGTGCACTGCATCATCTTTAGCTCCTCGGGCTTCTGTTCACTTCTTCCAACAATCCTTCATGCACAGTGTAGCCCAGGTCCCTAGCACTCCATCCTACGATGCACAACTCGCTGAGTTGTTCTCCGGCGGTGTGGGACCTTCTTTGTTGTGCTGCACCAACCACAATTTGCATCTTAATTGTCCCCATGTCCTGGGACTCTTTTGGGTGCTGCCTGGTCATCTGTGGGCTCTCTCCAGTGTTGGGAGCCCCCTCTGCCTCCTCAGTCTGAGTTGAGGCCCCCAGGTCCCTCCTGGGTCCAGGCAGCGCCATTTTGATGCAAACCACAACCTTGTTTGAACCAAGGCTTTTTGGATGGATCTAGCGAAGCCTCCAACATCTCAATGTGGGACATCTCCTGCACCATACAGGAAACCGCAGCCATCTTCCTTGGTGCTCTTCTGCAGACTTCTTCTAACCGGAGAATCCTCTTTTGCACCATCTTCTAGGTTGGAAGGGGCTCCTGTCCTTCCTGGAATCTTCTGTGACTTCCGGACTTGGTCTCCTCTCTTCACAGGTCGTAAGGTCCAGGTATCCACCATTTGTTGCTTGCAGCCTTGCTTGGTTCTTGCAATAACTCTTATTGTGACTTGTAGTGTGTCCTGCGGAAACCTGCAATACTTTACTTCTACTTTCCTGGGCTCTGGGGTGGGGTATTTTACTTACCTTTGGTGTTCTCTTTCACTCACAGCGCCCTTAGGTACCCACTACAAGCCAGGCCAGCCTCCTACAATGTGTTGAGTGTGAGTGCAACCCCACCTCATTTCAATTGTACATTATACACATATATTTTTGCAAATGAACCAGACCACAGAACCAGAACCAATGCAACACCTCCACAGGGGAAGAGACCATGGGAGAGTTATGAGCATGAATGTTTGAAAACAGTTAATCAAAGTGAGCTTCATGAAGTACCACACATGACAAGTAACCAATGTCAGTGATTATGGAGGTTCTTCAGGCAGGTGTGGATACATTCATACTTTGTAACCAGCCCACAACAATGACCGACTTGCTCAATGGTGCAAGGTTGTGTGCAGTAGTGGTAGGCATCCATGTGTGTCATAGCACAGCAAAAGACCTGCAATCTGTACTGACAAAATTATTCCAAATATACCTGCTCTGTCACTTTCACACAGAGTGCTACAGTAGAATACTACCTTTGTTGTGACTTGTGTGAGATCACCAAATGTGGTCTACTTACAATGCCCAAAGAATGGAAAAGGGTCCATCCTTGACTCAAATATGAGGTAGACTAACAGTTGTCCACAGGCCTCTGACAAAGCAACATATACCTTCAAAGACTGTAGGTCAATATCCACATCGTGTACTAAACTCTACTTACTCAGTGGTACTAGCTGTTAATTATGAAATGACGTGGAACTAGTAAAAGTAGAAACCATGTAATACTATAAAATCTAAGCAAACCACACCTACCAAGCCTATGCTAAATAACCTTAACACTACCTTACACTGTCTTAATTCATGTTAAACTACTCACACCTACCTAGCCTACACTAACTATGCTTAACACTAGTCTTTACTATCTTGGGGATGGGGTCCCCAGGCCTGAAATTAGCCTGCAGACTGTCACAGGCAGGGACCGCACTTCTCCTAAGCTCTTCAGCTCCACTCCTTGGCAGAGGTTCCGCTTAGATTCAGAAGTGATCTAATTTTCAGAGTTTTTGGGTCTAATACTTATACCCCTTGGTAAACTTCAAAGGGAAGTTTCTCTTGTTTGCAAGATCCTGCCTTGCCCAGGCAGGCCCCAGACACACACCAGGGGGTTAGAGTCTATATTGTGAGTGGGCAGGCACATCCCATTCAGGTGTAGGTGCAGACTCCTCCCTCCACAGATCAGGATAAGCAGGCTACACCCCAGCTTCCTTTGTCTCACTGTCTAGAGGGGATTCACAAACAGCCCAACTGTCAAACTGACCCAGACAGGGAATCCACAAACAGGCAGTCACAGAATGGTTTAAGCAAGAAAATGCCTACTTTCTAAAAGTGGCATTTGCAAAGTAACAATCTAAAAACCAATGTATTTTTAAATTGTGAGTTCAGAGACCCCAAACTTCACATTTCTATCGGCTCTCAAAGGGAAGCTGGACTTTAATGATATTTAAAGGCAGCCCCCATGTTAACCTTTGAGAGAGATAGGCCTTGCAACAGTGAAAACTGAATTTAGCAGTATTTCACTGTTAGGACATGCAACACACATCAGTACATGTCCCACCTTTAACATACACTGCACCTTGCTCATGGGGCTACCTACGCCCTACCTTAGGGATCCCTTACATGCATAAAAAGGGAAAGTTAAGGCTTAAGTTGGTACACTTGCCAAGTCGAATTGATAGTTTAAAACTGCACGCACAGACACTGCAGTGGCAGGTCTGAGCCATGTTTAAAGGGCTGCTAATGTGGGTGGCACAACCAGTGCTGCAGGCCCACTAGTAGCATTTGATTTACAGGCACTGGGGTGCACTACTAGGGACTTACTAGTAAATCAAATATGTCATTCGTGGATAGTGAATTACACATACGTTTTACACAGGAGCACACCTGCACTTTAGCAATTGTTAGCAGTGGTAAAGTGCCCAGAGTATAAAAAAAACAAAAAAAACAGAGTCCAGCACACATCAACAACCTGGGAAGTAGAGGCAAAAAGTTAGGTGAGACCACACCAAAGATGCAAAATCTAACAACACGTCACTCACATAGCTTCTGACACACCCACACAGATATTCACAGACCCACTCAGGCTAACACACCCAGTCACAGACCAACTCAGAGACTCATGAACTCACTCAAAGACCCACTCTGAAACTCATGCACTCACAGACGTACTGAGAGACTCATTCACTCACAGACCCACTAAGAAACTCATGCACTCACTCACAGATGCACTCAGAGACTCATGTACCCACTCAAAGATCTAATCAGACACTCACGCACCAACTCACAGACCCACATAAACACTCACACACCCACTCACTGTCATAAAGACTCTCATTATAGTAAGAAGACTGCTAGATTTGGACTGCAGCACCACCAAGCAGGGGAGGCTGAGTCCGACCCTGCACCGCGTGACAGCTGTCGGCCTAACCCTTCTGGCCAGCTAGAAGAACCTCATCAGCACCCAAGAGTAAACGTGATTAGTGGCAGCCCTTACCGTGAGATCTGGATTTCTCAGGGAAATTGTGGTGGAACAGAACGTACCCCTTTCTCTCAGTCATATATGTCTCACACATGCAAAAGCAAAACAGAAGCAGGAATAGGTTCAATAAGTTATATTAAATCAACTGCATTGTATGCAAAAAGGCATGTATTGTGATTATAAGGACGATAAAACATAATGAGAACAAAGCAGTGACAAGGAAAGTAAAACATAGGAATAGGCTCACCATACTGTCACAATAGTGGTTCTAGAATCCCTACCTGTACTACTAATATTCTATATACGAGCATGGCAGTGTAAGCCCTAATCTGCCTATCATGCCCCCCAGAAGAAACCCATCCCCCATACCTGTGATTGCACGTAAAGAAGAAGTTTGTTGGTCTACTGAGAATTCTCCCACATGGAGGGAGAGGAGGCATTAGGTCTGAGCAGAAACTGCAAGGGCAACGTGCAGCATATGAGGGCAACAAGTTGGAAATCCCTCCTATCACGTAGGGGTCATTGGGGAGTTTTATAATAAAACATCTGGCGTTCTGAGAAAACTGCCCTGATGAGACAACATTTATATTTCTGTGAATGAGAGTGGGGACTTGATGAATGCTTTGTGCCTGCAATAACGTGTAACTTATCACATTCAGCTTTGAATACGGCACAATATGAAAATGTTGCACCAAGAAAGGAATAACAGAATTCTGTGCAAAAGGACAAGTTGATAAAATAAAAAAAACGTTTCCACTTAAACAAAGCTTTTGCTAAAATGTGAAAAATGCATGTCTCGGAGTGAAAGAGCACAAGCTGCAGGCCTAAGCTAAAATAACGTGCTTGTGTAATAACTAAAGTGACCTCACAACATCACACACCCACTCATGCATCCACTCAAAGACCTAGTCAAAGACTCATGCACCCACTCACAGATCCACTTAGAGACTCATGCAATCACTCACAGACCCACTCAGAGACTCATGCACCCACTCGCAGAGCCACCCAGACACTATTTCACCTTCTCACAGACCAACTCAGAAACCCGTGCACTAACTTACAGACCCACTTAGACATTCTTGCACCCCCTCACAGACCCACTCAGACATTCATGCACCCACTCACAAGCCCAGTCAGACTCTCACAGACTCACTCACAGACCACATAGGCACTCAAACACCCACTCACAGAGACACTCTCACACCCACTCTCATACCCAGAGACTCCCTCTCACACCTACTCTCAAACCCAGACAGACACTCTCACACTCAATCTCACACCCACATAGACACTCTCACACCCATGCAGACAATATCACGCCCAGTCTCACACCCAGAATACAACTATTCTCAGACCCAGAGAGACAGGGCCTGCCACCAACCCCCGCCAGTCGCAGCTTTTGGCCATGCATGGCGGTGGTTGGATTAAGGTATATTATTAAAATTTACTTTATGTTAAAAAAAATAGATATTCACTGAAAAAACAAAGGTTACAAGGACATTATAGTAAATAAATAAAAGTAAAAACCATAGAAATTTACTGAAGAAACAAAGGTTACAGGACAGTTATAGATGGGTTCTTAATTTACGTGTACAAAATCTTAAAAATTCAGCAGTTATAGTTACAGTTATTTCAAGTTACTATAACTCACTCCCTCACCATGCCCTGCTAATTACCACAGAAATTACAGCACTCATGACAACTTCTATAATGTTATAAAAAATATAAATGAAGGACTAGCACTCAAAATAATCAAGAAAAAACTGTGCATAGAAGGGGCATGAGCTATAGTTACGTTAGAGTACCAAATATAGTTACTTGAAATATCTCTAACTATAACTGCTGAATTTCTAAGGTTTTTTATGAGTCAATTCAGAACCCTACTATAATTTCTCTGTAGCCTTTGTTTTCCATGAATTCGTTGGGTTTGGCGGTCCCTTTACTGCTATGTTGGTGGTGGCGGTCCAACTGCCAACCGTCTGGCAGAGCGGACTGCCATATTACGAGTTTGGAAGTTGTAAAAACAAATTACTGCCATCGGTCCGCTGACACTGCCAGGCAGCACAGATCGCCACAGTGCAGAGGAAGCTTAAACAGGCCAGCGGAAACAGTGTTTTTCCCGGACCCGATATGAGATTACACATCACCAATGTGACCGTGGTGGTCCAACTACCTCTTACAAGCTGGTTGAAATGGACAGTATAAAGGGAGACATTCACCTGCAGGAAGCCTCACAATGGAGCCATTCACATACATCATGCCACTGCTTGTCAAGAGACCAGAAAATCAGCCATACCTACACACACCTACCTATATCATCAGCCTCTAAAAACAGCTTATAGCACCAGCAAACACATCATGGGGGTACTCAATGGGCAGCAGGCACATGTCTCATACAATACACACTCACTAACATACAGCAACACGGACATATACACACAGACAATATGCACACTTTGGCCAGCACACTCACACTGCACTACAATACTACACATATAAACATGGCCACACAGCCCAGGAATAGGGACACTCAGGGCAACACAACATTGCCACACACAGCAAGAACAACACACCTACAGAACATGTACAATTACAGCTCACACACTCACATTCCACACTGACCAGGGACTGCCCACACATACAACACACATACCTATTGATGTGGAATGAAACAAAAACAGCGATATCAGTAAACAGCCCTGCAATGGACACACATATCACACACATTACAGCACAATAGAAGTGCAAAGGCATGCATAAAGCAAAGAGACACAAATAGACAAATAACAACATAACATTCATATCTGCACAATTGGGATGGGGCCATCTGGGACACACAAGGAAGGAGACTGCACTGGGACATATAACACTTTGAACAAGACCCTTAAACAACATCTCCTCTGGAAATGGCCCTACATAGGTCTCAGGGACAAAGAATACCAAAACCAACCGCCAGGCACATCCAAACAATGGGTAAGGGAAAGTCAACAAAACACATACAACTCCCACTGCATGTGAAATACCTCTACAGGAACCATTTGCAACGGCCACACACCTAAATGGACACATGCACAAGCAAATGCAAACACAGCTAGCACAATTCAACACACTCCATATTTGCACATACAACACTCAAGATGACAAACATGAATACATAAGTCAGATCAGGAGGACAAGTCGCAAACCATAGATGCTCACTTTGGACATTACAATAACAAATACTTACCATGCCAAATAGTGCACAATGCCATGACACCACCTTTGCATTCACACACATACATAAACACACAATATGAATGCTTCACCTGGGGAACAACAGCACTGAACACAAAATCACATACTGCTAACAACAGCAATTAGAGCAGCAAGCAGGTTCAAACACACACAACTACAGGAACACAACCAAAGTCATCCAGGGACAACAGAAAGCTAGAAAAGTAATTGCAGGACAAAGGTGTACCTAAAAAAACGGGTGGGTTTATTCATGAGAATTATTAACATTTACCACAGGCCTTTGACCAGTCCATGACAAATGCCAATAATGGCACACTATAGTGTCCCAACTTGACTCCTGATTGCCATGTAACCTCCACAGGAAGGGGCATCAAGGGGGCAGGCAGGCATCTCAGGGATTATCTGGGGGTGGGGGAATCAGATTTGTTAGAGGTGGTGTGGCTGGGCTTGGGAGGAGAGGCTTCTTCTCAGGAGTGGTGGGCTTCTTCAGGGGAGGAATGGCTACTTGCAGGGGGTCAGGGGAGGCCTTGGAGGTGGAAGGGATGGACTGGGAGCTGGGGTGGGGTCCTTCTGGGTGTAGTTTGGGGGGAAGAACACAGGTAAGGCCAAGGTCACACAGGAAAAGGTTTTTGGAAACACACGGACAGTCTCCAGAATGGCAACAGGATTTGGAGGTTGAGGAAGTGGTTGTAGGCAGTGTAAGGGTGGATATTTTGGGTGTGTGCTTCTGCAAGGTATACTTGTGTGTGATGGGTGCCTGTTCGGTGGGTAAGTGAGGGCATTTATGTGTCTTACATTTAGTGGTAGAGATGCTGGGAGATGCTGTGGTTTGGGTCGTGTGTTGGGTTGGTGACTGCAGGTATGGTCGATGTAAATGTAGGTGTGTCGGTAATTGTGATGTCTGCAGATGTGGTGCTTGTGGTGGAAGTCTGATGGTCTCCTAGGCTGGTGTCTGCAGGTAGGTTGGGTGTGGTGCCTGTGTCAGTGACTGTTATAATGGTGTCTGTAGGTAGGCTTGATGTTGTGTGTGTGATGCTGGGGGAGGTATGGGTGTCAGGGTGGGTTGTGAGTGTTACTGTGTCTATGGGTGGATGTTGCTTATGTGTGTGCTGGTGTGTCTTGTAATGCTTGTGCTTGTGTGCAATACCTTTGTTGATGTGGATGTATGAGGAGCTGTTAATGTGGTTTGGGTAGATAGTCGAAGGGGAGATTTGGATTGGGATGAGGGAGGTGGACAGAAAATGGGGAGTAACTGGCTGCCATCAGTGTGGAGGCCAGAGCCTGAAAATATATCTGTAGGCCAGACATTGCACTATGAATGCCTTTCAGGAATGCATTAGTCTATTGTAGCTGACTTGCCAATCCCTGAATGGCATTCACATGGCAGCCTGACCCACAGAGATGATGTAGATCCTGTCTCCCTGTGGCACTCCCCTTGCCCTCCAGGCCACTGAGTCTCTCTGTGTGACCCGAGGTCCTGTGGACAAATGCTTCCCCTCTCGGCTGTGCCCCATCTCCTTCGCATGCCTGTGCTGAGGCTGCAAAAAAAAAAGAGAAATAGAGTTATAACAAATACATGATAACATCTGAATCACAACTCAGATTGACAAGCAATGCCATCATGTCCATTAGGCTCCAAAAAAATATTTAATCCAGGTGGCACTTTCAGGGGCCAAACCATATATATGCATGCCATCTGGACTTACAAAAGTTACCCATAGGCTAATCAGGATCCCACACAACTACAAGTGCATGGCTGAAGTCTTGCAACCACAATGACCATACAGCAACTAGGTGATCTCTCCATCCTCACAGCTGTGCCATGTGCAGCAGATCTCAGTTCACTTGTAGCCAACAATACAATCAGTAGGTAAAGTACCTTTCCATATTATACACACAAGTTTATGCACACATCTATTTTTTACATACATGAGGTACCAACATTTTGAGGTGGTGCCAATGAAATACAGCTATCGGAAAAACAAAAGTGAAACATCCTGGAGTAGTTGTCATGAAAATACCTTGTCACAATGGACACATTTCAACAATGTACAGCTCAAAAAGTGACACCTGTCCCAATAGAATCAAGGAGGTACTATCAATGTCACTCTGGTAGGCCTCACATAGGGCATTGAAAAGAACAACATTGATGTCAGGTCTAACATGTTAGGGAGACATGTGTCCAGAATACACACAACAATTAATCAGTCAGCCCCAGGATAGCCACCACTAATGTCTGACATTCATTACAAGGACACCACCTGAGTGTGTCTGTGGTACACACATTTACTTTGCATGTTGGAGAGACACAGACCTTTCAAGGAAAAATAGAAGGACCCCAACCTGCTGTCCAATGAGAAGCAACATCACTATCCACATCTTAGACATGCCAATCCTGGAATCTGTCTGTGTATGAATGCCTTAACCCATACACATGTGATATCAACATCACTGCAAGTCACTCCATGATGCATGACAACAGTCAGGGAACAATCCTCAATCATTTGACATGTGCATTGCACTTATCAACAAGATTCCACATCAAGGGCATAGTCAAATACGGAGTGGTTCCACAATCTGGGCCTAAATGTCACGTCCCTCATTGCTATTGCAGTCCTATGTGACAAATGACACATGAAGGTATCTGTCAGACAATAAACAATGTTGACACACTCCTGTCTGTGGCACGCGCTGAAATAGATCAGCATTGTTAATTTGCTATTCCACTAACAGTTTTCAATGCACGTGTATGTGAGGGGATACAGACATCATTCCATCAACATGGGTAGAACAGGCATGAAATTGTAGGTTAAGGGTGTTTCCTGAAGAGAAAAGGACAAATGCTGGCATGTAGGCACAAGGAATGTTGGCTACAGTCATGTGACATATTTCTACTCAATGAACATTCCCCATTTACCAAGGGAAAATAGTTTGCTACACCTGCAAACCATTAACCATGTAAGTGTAGGAAAGTACCATCTTGCCTGGCATGTTACCCCCATATTTCACTGTATATATGTTGTTTTAGTTGTATGTGTCACTGGGACCCTGCCAGCCAGGGCCCCAGTGCTCATAAGTGTGCCCTGTATGTGTTACCTGTGTTATGACTAACTGTCTCACTGAGGCTCTGCTAATCAGAACCTCAGTGGTTATGCTCTCTCATTTCTTTCCAAATTGTCACTAACAGGCTAGTGACCAATTTTACCAATTTACATTGGCATACTGGAACACCCTTATAATTCCCTAGTATATGGTACTGAGGTACCCAGGGTATTGAGGTTCCAGGAGATCCCTATGGGCTGCAGCATTTCTTTTGCCACCCATAGGGAGCTCTGACAATTCTTACACAGGCCTGCCACTGCAGCCTGAGTGAAATAACGTCCACGTTATTTCACAGCCATTTTACACTGCACTTAAATAACTTATAAGTCACCTATATGTCTAACCTTTACCTGGTAAAGGTTGGGTGCTAAGTTACTTAGTGTGTGGGCACCCTGGCACTAGCCAAGGTGCCCCCACATTGTTCAGGGCCAATTCCCCGGACTTTGTGAGTGCGGGGACACCATTACACGTCTGCACTACATATAGGTCACTACCTATGTGTAGCTTCACAATGGTAACTCCGAATATGGCCATGTAACATGTCTAAGATCATGGAATTGCCCCACCAATGCCATCCTGGTATTGGGGAGACAATCCCATGATTCCCCGGGTCTCTAGCACAGACCCGGGTACTGCCAAACTGCCTTTCCTGGGGTTTCACTGCAGCTGCTGATGCTGCCAACCCCTCAGACAGGTTTCTGCCCTCCTGGGGTCCAGCCAGGCTTGGCCCAGGAAGGCAGAACAAAGGACTTCCTCAGAGAGAGGGTGTTACACCCTCTCCCTTTGGAATAAGGTGTCAGGGCTGGGGAGGAGTAGCCTCCCCCAGCCTCTGGAAATGCTTTGATGGGCACAGATGGTGCCCATCTCTGCATAAGCCAGTCTACACCGGTTCAGGGATCCCCCAGCCCTGCTCTGGCGCGAAACTGGACAAAGGAAAGGGGAGTGACTACTCCCCTGACCTGCACCTCCCCTGGGAGGTGCCCAGAGCTCCTCCAGTGTGCTCCAGACTTCTGCCATGGAAACAGAGGTGCTGCTGGCACACTGGACTGCTCTGAGTGGCCAGGGCCAGCAGGTGATGTCAGAGACTCCTTCTGATAGGCTCCTTCAGGTGTTGCTAGCCTATCCTCTCTCCTAAGTAGCCAAACCCTCTTTTCTGGCTATTTAGGGTCTCTGCTTTGGGGAATTCCTTAGATAACGAATGCAAGAGCTCATCAGAGTTCCTCTGCATCTCTCTCTTCACCTTCTGCCAAGGAATCGACTGCTGACCGCGCTGGAAGCCTGCAAAACTGCAACAAAGTAGCAATGACGACTACTGCAACACTGTAACGCTGATCCAGCCGCCTTCTCGACTGTTTTCCTGGTGGTGCATGCTGTGGGGGTAGTCTGCCTCCTCTCTGCACTAGAAGCTCCGAAGAAATCTCCAGTGGGTCGACGGAATCTTCCCCCCTGCAACCGCAGGCACCAAAGAACTGCATCACCGGTCCTCTGGGTCTCCTCTCAGCACGACGAGCGAGGTCCCTTGAACTCAGCAACTCTGTCCAAGTGACTCCCACAGTCCAGTGACTCTTCAGTCCAAGTTTGGTGGAGGTAAGTCCTTGCCTCCCCACGCCAGACTGCATTGCTGGGAACCGCGTGTTTTGCAGCTACTCCGGCTCCTGTGCACTCACCGAGGATTTCCATCGTGCACAGCCAAGCCTGGATCCCTAGCACTCTAACCTGCATTGCACAACCTCCTGAGTTGTCCTCCGGCGGCGTGGGACTCTCTTGTGCAACTTCGGGTGAGCACTGATTCACTCCACTTTGTAGTGCCTGTTCTGGCACTTCTGCGGGTGCTGCTTGCTTCTGAGTGGGCTCCTTCTCTTGCTGGGTGCCCCCTCTGTCTCCTCACGCAGTTGGCGACATCCTGGTCCCTCCTGGGCCACAGCAGCATCCAAAAACCCTAACTGCGACCCTTGCAGCTAGCAAGGCTTGTTTGTGGTCTTTCTGCGGGAAAACACTTCTGCACAACTCTTCACGACGTGGGACATCCATCCTCCAAAGGGAAAGTTTCTAGCCCTTGTCGTTCGTGCAGAATCCTCAGCTTCTACTATCCGGTGGCAGCTTCTTTGCATCCACAGCTGGCATTTCCTGGGCATCTGCCCACTACCGACTTGATTGTGACTTTTGGACTTGGTCCCCTTGTTCCACAGGTACCCTCATCTGTAAATCCATCATTGTTGCATTGCTGGTGTTGGTCTTTCCTGCAGAATTCCCCTATCACGACTTCTGTGCTCTTTGGGGAACTTAGGTGCACTTTGCACCCACTTTTCAGGGTCTTGGGGTGGGCTATTTTTCGAACCCTCACTGTTTTCTTACAGTCCCAGCGACCCTCTACAAGGTCACATAGGTTTGGGGTCCATTCGTGGTTCGCATTCCACTTCTAGAGTATATGGTTTGTGTTGCCCCTATCCCTATGTGCCCCCATTGCATTCTATTGTGACTATACATTGTTTGCACTGTTTTCTATTGCTATTACTGCATATTTTGGTATTGTGTACATATATCTTGTATATATTTGCTATCCTCATACTGAGGGTACTCACTGAGATACTTTGGCATATTGTCCTAAAAATAAAGTACCTTTATTTTTAGTATATCTGTGTATTGTGTTTTCTTATGACATTGTGCATATGCCACTAGTGGTACTGTAGGAGCTTCACTCGTCTCCTAGTTCAGCCTAAGCTGCTCTGCTAAGCTACCTTTTCTATCAGCCTAAGCTGCTAGACACCCCTCTACACTAATAAGGGAAACCTGGGCCTGGTGCAAGGTGTAAGTACCCCTTGGTACTCACTACAAGCCAGTCCAGCCTCCTACATTGGTTGTGCAGCGGTGGGATAAGTACTTTACAACTACTTACCACTATTGTCATTGTACTTTTCATAAGAGAAAAATATACAAAACAAGTTCAGTGTATGTACACCTAACCAAAAAGTTTTGCTTTTCTTCTCTCACTTCTTTTCTAAGTGCTGAAAAGTACCTCTAAAACTTTCAAAAAGTTCTTTAAAAGTTTTTAGAGTTTTTTTTTCTGTCCTTTAAAAAGTTCTAAACACCTTTTCTTTCTTTTTCTATCCCTTAAACACTTTCTATAATGTCTGGCACAGGCCAAACTGTTGATCTGTCCAAGACTGCTTATGGTCACCTTAGTTGGAAGGCAGCAAGGAGTCTCTGTGTAGAAAGAGGTTTAAAGGTAGGTAAGAAACCATCTAGAGAACT
Organism: Pleurodeles waltl; assembly: GCF_031143425.1. Classification (NCBI taxonomy): domain Eukaryota; kingdom Metazoa; phylum Chordata; class Amphibia; order Caudata; family Salamandridae; genus Pleurodeles; species Pleurodeles waltl. The sequence continues at coordinate 546,918,298 of NC_090437.1, forward strand.
ATTAGTTAACATGCTAGTTGAACAAGACAAGACTTTTGTTGGTACTTCTGGTGAGAAATTAGCTGATGGTTCCCACTCAGATTCTGGGGCACCCCTAGCAAAAGAGTGGGGAGGGAATCTTTCCAACCTGCCCCTTAGCAGGCCACCTAGCATAGCTGGTACTGATGTGAATTCACATCACAGTAAAAGTGTTGTCTCACATCACAGTAATAGTGTTGTTTCTCATCACAGTAGAAGTATGACTTCTGTAGGCTAGAATGTTAGTGTGACATCTGTTAGGGCCAGATCTCCTTCTGTTCATTCTCACCATTCTTCTGTTTCAAGACATGCCCTACCCACCCACCCTGATGACAGAGTGTTAGAAAGGGAGCTCAATAGATTGAGAGTGGAACAATCCAGGATGAACCTCAAGAAGCAACAGCTGGATTTAGATAGGCAGTCTTTGGAAATAGAAAGAGAAAGACAGAAATTGGGTTTAGAAACCCATGGTGGCAGCAGCAGTATTCCAAATAGTCATCCTGCAAAAGAGCATGATTCTAGGAATCTGCACAAGATAGTTTCCCCTTACAAGGAGGGGAATGACATTAACAAGTGTTTTGCTGCACTTGAGAGGGCCTGTGTTGTACAGGATGTCCCTCAAAGGCAGTGGGCTGCTATCCTATGGCTATCTTTCAGTGGAAAGGGTAGGGATAGGCTCCTTACTGTAAAAGAAAGTGAGGCCAATGATTTCAAAGTTCTTAAGAATGCACTCCTAGATGGTTATGGCTTAACCACTGAACAGTACAGGATGAAGTTCAGAGAAACCAAAAAGGAGTCTTCACAAGACTGGGTAGACTTTGTTGACCATTCAGTGAAGGCCTTGGAGGGGTGGTTACATGACAGTAAAGTTGCTGACTATGAAAGCCTGTATAACTTAATCCTGAGAGAGCATATTCTTAACAATTGTGTGTCTGATTTGTTACACCAGTACCTGGTGGACTCTGATCTGACCTCTCCCCAAGAATTGGGAAAGAAGGCAGACAAATGGGTCAGAACAAGGGTGAACAGAAAAGTTCATACAGGGGGTGACAAAGATGGCAAGAAGAAGGATGGTAAGTCTTCTGACAAGGGTGGGGACACATCTAAAAATGAGTCTTTATCAGGCCCACAAAAACACTCTGGTGGGGGTGGTGGGCCCAAATCCTCTTCAAATCAAAACAAAGAAAAGAAACCATGGTGCTATTTATGTAAAATAAAAGGCCATTGGACAACAGATCCCAGTTGTCCAAAGAAAAGCACCAAGCCTCCTACCACTACAACCCCTGCTGCTACACCTAGTGCCCCTAGTAATAGCAGTGGTGGTGGGAGCAAACCTACTAATAGCCAATCCAAGGGAGTAGCTGGGCTCACTTTTGGTAATTTAGTTGGGGTTGGTCTTGTTAGGGAGACCACAGAGGCTGTGTTAGTCTCTGAGGGGGCTATTGATTTAGCCACCTTGGTTGCTTGTCCCCTTAATATGGATAAGTACAAGCAACTACCCCTAATAAATGGTGTTGAGGTTCAGGCCTACAGGGACCCAGGTGCCAGTGTTACCATGGTAATAGAGAAACTGGTCCACCCTGAACAACACCTACTTGGTCACCAGTACCAAGTAACCGATGCTCATAACAACACACTTAGCCACCCCATGGCTGTTGTAAATCTCAACTGGGGGGGGGTTACTGGTCCAAAGAAAGTTGTGGTTGCCTCAGATTTACCTGTAGACTGTCTACTAGGGAAGGGAATGATTTAGAGACATCAGCTTGGTCAGATGTGGAGTTGGAGGCTCATGCAGCAATGATGGGCATTCCAGGGCATATTTTTGCTTTAACCAGGGCTCAGGCCAAAAAGCAAAAAGGACAGGGTGAATTGGATCCTGGAAGAATGGACCAAGTGCTCCCTAAAGCTAGGGCTAGTAGAAGTAAATCACCACCTACTATCCCTCCCTCTACAGTGGATTCTACTTCTGAGGAAGAAGAATTTCCACCCTGTGCAGAACCTACACCAGAGGAGCTGGAAGCAGACACTGCTGAGCTTTTGGGTGAAGGGGGGCCTGCCAGGGAGGAGCTGAGTGTGGCACAGCATACTTGTCCCACACTAGAGGGTCTAAGGCAGCAAGATGTCAAACAAGCAAATGGGGATGTCAGTGACTCTCACAGAGTTTACTGGGAGGACAACCTCTTGTACACTGAAGCAAAGGATCCAAAACCTGGAGCTGCCAGGAGATTGGTGATTCCTCAGGAGTACAGAAAGTTCCTCCTAACTCTAGCCCACAACATTCCCTTAGCTGGACATTTGGGGCAAATGAAAACTTGGGACAGGCTTGTCCCCTTGTTTCATTGGCCTAGAATGTCATAGGACACAAAGGAATTTTGTAAGTCCTGTGAAACCTGTCAAGCCAGTGGCAAGACAGGTGGCACCCCAAAGGCACCCCTTATTCCACTGCCTGTGGTTGGGGTTCCCTTTGAAAGGGTAGGGGTTGACATAGTTGGCCCCCTTGACCCTCCTACTGCTTCAGGCAATAGGTTTATCTTGGTGGTAGTGGACCATGCCACCAGATATCCTGAAGCAATTCCTCTAAGGACCACTACAGCTCCTGCAGTGGCAAAGGCCCTCCTGGGAATCTTTTCCAGGGTGGGCTTCCCAAAAGAGGTGGTATCAGACAGAGGAAGCAATTTCATGTCTGCTTACTTAAAGGCCATGTGGAAGGAGTGTGGTGTTACATACAAGTTCACCACACCCTATCATCCACAAACAAATGGACTGGTGGAGAGATTTAACAAAACTCTCAAAGGCATGATTATGGGACTCCCTGAAAAACTCCGCAGGAGATGGGATATCCTGTTACCTTGCCTCCTTTTTGCTTACATGGAGGTACCCCAAAAAGGAGTGGGCTTCAGCCCCTTTGAACTCCTATTTGGATACCCTGTGAGAGGTCCTCTAACACTTGTTAAGGAGGGTTGGGAACCACCTTTAAAAGCTCCAAAGCAAGACATAGTGGACTATGTACTTGGCCTCAGATCTAGGATGGCTGAGTACATGAAAAAGGCCAGTAAAAACCTTCAGGCCAGCCAAGAGCTCCAAAAGCAATGGCATGACCAGGAGGCTGTTTTGGTTCAGTACCAACCAGGGCAGAAAGTGTTGGTCTTGGAGCCTGTGGCACCAAGAGCACTCCAAGACAAATGGAGTGGACCCCACGTAATTGTTGAAAAGAAGGGTGAAGTCACCTACTTAGTTGACTTAGGAACTGCCAGGAGTCCCCTTAGGGTGCTCAATGTCAATCGCCTGAAACCCTACTATGACAGGGCTGATCTCACCCTGCTCATGTCAACAGATGAGGGACAGGAAGAAGAGAGTGACCCTCTCCCTGATCTCTTCTCTTCCACAGAACAAGATGCTCTAGTGGAAGGTGTAGTTTTGGCAGATTGTCTTACTGCTGAGCAGAAAGACCACTGCATAAATCTCTTGGGTCAGTTTTCTGAACTCTACTCTACTGTGCCAGGCACCACTTCTTGGTGTGAGCACACTATAGACACTGGAGACAGCTTGCCTGTCAAAAGTAAGATCTATAGGCAGCCTGACCATGTCAGAGACTGCATAAAGCAAGAAGTACAGAAAATGCTTGAACTGGGAGTGGTTGAGCACTCTGAAAGTCCATGGGCCTCTCCTGTGGTACTTGTACCAAAACCTCATTCCAAGGATGGAAAGAAGTAAATGCGGTTTTGTGTAGACTATAGAGGTCTCAACCAGGTAACCAAAACTGATGCTCACCCTATACCCAGGGCAGATGAGCTAATAGATACACTGGCATCTGCCAAGTATCTAAGCACTTTTGATTTGACTTCAGGGTATTGGCAGATCAAGTTATCAGAAGATGCAAAAGCAAAAACTGCATTTTCAACCATTGGAGGCCATTACCAATTCACAGTAATGCCTTTTGGATTGAAAAATGCACCTGCCACTTTTCAGAGGTTGGTGAATACAGTCCTGCAAGGGCTGGAAGCTTTTAGTGTAGCATATCTAGACGATATAGCTGTCTTTAGCTCCAGCTGGGATGATCACCTGGTCCACCTATGGAAAGTTTTGGAGGCCCTGCAGAAGGCAGGCCTCACTATCAAGGCTTCAAAGTGCCAGATAGGGCAGGGAAAGGTGGTTTATCTGGGACACCTGGTAGGTGGAGAACAGATTGCACCACTTCAGGGGAAAATCCAAACTATTATAGATTGGGTTCCCCCTTCAACTCAGACCCAGGTGAGAGCCTTCTTAGGCCTCACTGGGTATTACAGGAGGTTCATAAAGAACTATGGCTTCATTGCAGCCCCTCTTAATGACCTCACCTCTAAGAAAATGCCTAAAAAGGTATTGTGGACAGCTAGCTGTCAGAAAGCTTTTGAGGAGCTGAAGCAGGCCATGTGCTCTGCACCTGTCCTGAAAAGCCCCTGTTACTCCAAAAAATTCATTGTCCAAACTGATGCATCTGAATTAAGGGTAGGGGCAGTCTTATCACAACTTAATTCTGAGGGCCAGGATCAACCTGTTGCTTTTATCAGCAGGAGGTTGACCCCTAGAGAAAAGCGTTGGTCTGCCATAGAGAGGGAGGCCTTTGCTGTGGTCTGGACACTGAAGAAGTTGAGGCCATACCTGTTTGGCACTCACTTCATTGTTCAGACAGACCACAAACCTCTACTTTGGCTAAAACAAATGAAAGGTGAAAACCCTAAATTGTTGAGGTGGTCCATATCCCTACAGGGAATGGATTATACAGTGGAACATAGACCTGGGAGTACCCCCTCCAATGCAGATGGACTCTCCAGATATTTCCACTTAGACAATGAAGACTCATCAGGCCATGGCTAGTCTTATTGTCCGTCGTTTGGGAGGGGGGTTGTGTAGGAAAGTACCATCTTGCCTGGCATGTTACCCCCATATTTCACTGTTGTTTTAGTTGTATGTGTCACTGGGACTCTGCGAGCCAGGGCCACAGTGCTCATAAGTGTGCCCTGTATGTGTTACCTGTGTTATGACTAACTGTCTCACTGAGGCTCTGCTAATCAGAACCTCAGTGGTTATGCTCTCTCATTTCTTTCCAAGTTGTCACTAACAGGCTAGTGACCAATTTTACCAATTTACATTGGCATACTGGAACACCCTTATAATTCCCTAGTATATGGTACTGAGGTACCCAGGGTATTGGGGTTCCAGGAGATCCCTATGGGCTGCAGCATTTCTTTTGCCACCCATAGGGAGCTCTGACAATTCTTACACAGACCTGCCACTGCAGCCTGAGTGAAATAACGTCCACGTTATTTCACAGCCATTTTACACTGCACTTAAGTAACTTATAAGTCACCTATATGTCTAACCTTTACCTGGTAAAGGTTGGGTGCTAAGTTACTTAGTGTGTGGGCACCCTGGCACTAGCCAAGGTGCCCCCACATTGTTCAGGGCCAATTCCCCAGACTTTGTGAGTGCGGGGACACCATTACACGCGTGCACTACATATAGGTCACTACCTATGTGTAGCTTCACAATGGTAACTCCGAATATGGCCATGTAACATGTCTAAGATCATGGAATTGACCCATCAATGCCATCCTGGTATTGGGGAGACAATCCCATGATTCCCCGGGTCTCTAGCACAGACCCGGGTACTGCCAAACTGCCTTTCCTGGGGTTTCACTGCAGCTGCTGCTGCTGCCAACCCCTCAGACAGGTTTCTGCCCTCCTGGGGTCCAGCCAGGCTTGGCCTAGGAAGGCAGAACAAAGGACTTCCTCAGAGAGAGGGTGTTACACCCTCTCCCTTTGGAATAAGGTGTCAGGGCTGGGGAGGAGTAGCCTCCACCAGCCTCTGGAAATGCTTTGATGGGCACAGATGGTGCCCATCTCTGCATAAGCCAGTCTACACCGGTTCAGGGATCCCCCAGCCCTGCTCTGGCGCGAAACTGGACAAAGGAAAGGGGAGTGACCCAGCTATCCTCTACAAGACCCAGCGACCCTCTACTAGGTCACATAGGTTTGGGGTCCATTCGTGGTTCGCATTCCACTTCTAGAGTATATGGTTTGTGTTGCCCCTATCCCTATGTGCCCCCATTGCATTCTATTGTGAATATACATTGTTTGCACTGTTTTCTATTGCTATTACTGCATATTTTGGTATTGTGTACATATATCTTGTGTATATTTGCTATCCTCATACTGAGGGTACTCACTGAGATACTTTGGCATATTGTCATAAAAATAAAGGCCCATATTTATACTTTTTTAGCGCCGCATTTGCGCCGCTTTTTAACGCAAAAGCGGCAGAAACTTACAAAATACAATTGTATTTTGTAGATTTGCTCCGCTTTTGCGTCACAAAATGACGCACCTGCGTCGCTAAAAAAGTATGAATATGGGCCAAAGTACCTTTATTTTTAGTATATCAGTGTATTGTGTTTTCTTATGATATTGTGCATATGACACTAGTGGTACTGTAGGAGCTTCACTCGTCTCCTAGTTCAGCCTAAGCTGCCCTGCTAAGCTACCTTTTCTATCAGCCTAAGCTGCTAGACACCCCTCTACACTAATAAGGGATACCTGGGCCTGGTGCAAGGTGTAAGTACCCCTTGGTACTCACTACAAGCCAGTCCAGCCTCCTACAGTAAGCCATGTCACATCTATGCTGGGCACAAACACATCTCAGACTGCAGTTAGGCACCAGCGCACATCATACACTCAAGATAACTTGCTTTTGAGTGAGAGATGCCTATTTACACATATGGCCAGACACATGGCAGAGGACAGTGATCTATAACCCACTTACCTTTTGTCTGTGACTTTTAAGGGAAGTGATCTGTGGGTCAGAAATTACACCCACTACAACAACAACAACACCAAGTACATGAAATATCACTGTACACTGTCATTTCTGGTCCCTGCAGAGAACGTTGTTTGAGGATTGTTTGAAGATTCCCCCCAGGATTGTTTCTGATTCGTGGTTCAGAAGGCAAAGTAGACCAGTTTTGTACACATGACATGTCAACACAAACAATCTCCCATCTACTGTCTGACACATGGCTCACCCCTGATTGTCAGCGGGAGCACTCAGCACCGCACTCAATCACCTGACAAATGGGCAAGACGGAATTTGCTGTCTACTTACACCCTTGTGGCTGCTGTGCTGCCCTCAAATGTCCATCCAGCTCCATGTAGGCCACTGCCAGAATGCAGGACATTAGGGGTTTCATTGTCCTATGGGCACCCTGCCCACGTTGGGAGGACAGCCTCAGCTGGGCCTCTGTGATCTTCCGAGCCCAGCGTCTCAGGTCATCCCACCCCCAGGGTCCGCACCTTCTTGGCAATGGCTCTCCAAATCCCTTTCTTCTGATGGACTTTGACCTGCAAGGGTGCACAGGAGAAGACAAAATTATGTCCACAAGTCCCATTCAAGATGGCTGAGTCACACACATGACAATACACAAAGCTATGACCATTCTTTTTAGGCCAAACTTTCCAAGTGTGCCTCATACCAGCCATTGAGTACAGGCACATGACTACAAACACTTCCGAAACTGCAGACCTACCCACCACCCTGCTCAGATACTCCACTGACATCTTCTGGTACATGCTCTAGCAATCTGACTAAGAGCTGAGGAACCATGGGACACATCACACCTCAGTGACTTCTTAGGCATGAAGGCATTAAAACACTCACACTCTGTGAGAAAGATTCCCGGCATACAGTTCCTACAGGCCTCTGCCAGACTACAAACTCACACATTACACATGGGAGACGATGAAGGGACCGGCGTGGTGGGTACAGAAGGTGTCCAACCTGTCCGTATGTGAACATGTGGACTGACAAATGCATACTCATGCCAGCTAAGGGGGTAGGGTTATGTATTATGTACAGGTTCCACAGAACATGCTTCTGAAGATATGTGTCCACCCTTCAGAGTTGGAATCCAACAAGCAAAGACATGCATTGTCCATCATATGCTATGTGAGCAAACTAATGAGTCACAAATCCTGGGTTCCCAGTATTAATCACACTGTCTGCACTATGGGACTGTCATATATGCAATAAGCCTGCACAAGGCAAATATGACCAGTACAATGCTGTCAATAGGGCTGTGGGTGTAAAGACCTGTTAGGGGTAAGAGACACACATTGCAGTGATTCCAAATGCACATAACATACAGATCATTGTCTGTCTACTCAAACCATTCACATACTCATCAGGGAAAGAGCCTCAGTAAGCTCAATGTATTAACAGTGCCTAGATTGATTCACATGCACACAACATACTTGAATACAGGGAGTGGACAGAGTGTCACAATTGCATAGTCAAAAAGACTGCAGGCTGACCAGACAGAACATACATGGTTCTCCATTCCCTTCACTTCCATGCATGACAGTACATCATGTAGCCAACAACATTTTGGCATGTGGTGTGTATGTGGTAACCTGAAAGGCAGAGTGAGTCATGATATGTCTTCAGAATAATAGTTTCGTGAGGCCAGATGTGGTTTAAAATCTCACAGGCAACATACACATAGCTCGCTTGATGCCACCTCACCTAGTTTTTTGCATGCATTCAACATAAGGTACAACTGGGCACAATCACAACAGACATAAACACCGAAGTCTGAGGACCCGACATCTGGCACTGAACACAGTCATATGTACTTTGAATTCCTATTGATGCCACACCGACTCACCACACACATGGGCACAATCTAGCCTGTGAGAAGGGAAAATATGGTAAAGTGCCTTGATAACAAGGGGACATAAGGTACAATCCTGCTCCTCTGGTGCACCATAGAGCTGTCCAGAGAGGGTAGGACGTCCTTCACCTGGGGTCCTATCACTTGTTGGACATGGCACGATTGCTCTTAGAGGTGTTACACAGTAGCTCAGGTCATGGAGGTCTTGCAGTCAGCAGTCAGAAGTCAATTGAGGGATATTTCAGAGCATAGCAGTCACGTCTGCCATGTAAACGGGACCACCTCTGGCGGACACAGCCATTGACCTGCGACCGCCACTGGCAACAGCTTTGGCTTATGGCTGTGTCCTCCACGGTAGCAATTGCCTACCACCATGATGACTTCCGCTGGTCGTCACATGCGGTTCATAATGTCCAGTGGAGTAAGTCAGGCAGCTGCCATTTTAGTGGTGTGAAATACATTATTTGGCTAATTAAAATGCATCACAACTCCGAAAATGTTGTCAATGCCAATGATAAGTGCTTGTCCTGTCCTGTAATATGGGTCCTCAAGCTGAACACCATTTTTGTACATTGCCTGACGCACGGCAGCTTGCTCTGCGACACAGTCACCCCTCCCCCATGTAATTTAAGTTTTGTGACATCACTTCACAGTGCGGATGGCAAGTATTTATGAACAAATCATTGTTGTCTAGATAGGTGATGTTTACACATTTGTGGCAAAGCAAGAGGGACATATTAATTTTGTATCATTGACAGTGGTGATGTGTAGTGTGTATCATGTCCTCAACTTATTACATGCCTTGTCAAAGATTTTCATTGACATGCCTGATGAATGTTGCAAGGGAAAAACAGTGATAGCTAAACTCATAGTAGGAGGCTGGCTCTCTACGTACTGTATAAACTAGGTACACTGTCTATGGGGTACAGGCAACCACAAGATGGTTTCCAGAGGCAAAAACGAGATCTCCTAATGCTCTAAGTTTTGTGGTACCTTGGTCGCGCAGTTAGGCTAATCTTGTAGAAGTGCAAAGCATTTGTTGTTCTTACAGTATCAATCATGTGACTCACACACTCAAAGGAATAACACAAGACCAATTTATAAAACTACTTCAGATTCTTATATCATTTTGGAGACCAAGATTATCAACATTTTTAAAATGTTTCAAGTTTTAATAAATGCTGTCTTTCTCTGTGTAATTACGCACCATAGGAGGCAATGGAAGTTCACCTGTAACAATACATATAACATCATTTGTTCGTTTTAACCAAGTTCAGCTTTGACAGGTTGGTCACAGCCATCAGTGGGCACGCTGTGCCAGCAGGAGAAGTTCAGGCGGTTCCTGACTTCGGCGGGAGCAGCGTTGGAAAGACTTTTGGAGCTGGTGCAGGGCTACTGCGAGGGACCACTTGGAAAAGGTCTGCAGAAGAAGGCTTAAAGGTGGTGCCTTGGGGTCCCGTTGTTGTTTCTAGGTCGCAACGGGTGAGAAACCCTTGGAGCACAGCTGGTCCCTTGTTGCAGGGCGCAGGATGGCCGACTGCAGGGCGAGTTGTTGATCCAAGGGCTTTGTTAAAAGATGCCTCTCTGGCCCAGATGCTGGTCGTGGTCAAGGTCGCTTGTAGGACGACTGGGGCACTCTGGCAGGAGGTCTGGGTTGTTCCTGAAGTCCTTTGACTGGGGCTTTCTTCTGGTCCAGTTGCAGCTCAGGAGGAGCTGTTTTTACTTGATTTCCAAAGTCCACTGACCAGTAGCTGGGGTATTATATGCTCCCAGATATTGGCTGAGCCTCCTGGCCTGTTGGCTGGGAGGAATCTGTGTGGGAAACTGTCACCTTGTTGCAGTACCCCCCCACTTTTTGGATAGACCAATTATAGTAAGGACTTTTAAAAACCTTTAGCTAGAGTTGTAGGGACCTAACCCGGGCCCTGACAATTATTAAAAAAAATATCAAAAAAATATTCAGTCAATTAAAAATCAAATATAATTAACTAAAGGCAATTTGGAGAGCTATCCGTGTGCTCACAAAATTGACAAAGTAGTATCAGCAAATGCAAAGTCTTTATCCCAGCGCTGATCCACCAAATGTAGGAGGCTGGTCCTATATGTAGTGTACAAACTAGGTACACTGTGTAGGGGGTCCAGGCAACCACATGCTGCTTTCCAGAGGGAAACACTAGATCACCTAATGCTGTAATTGTGGAGGTAGCTTGGTCGAGTAGTTAGGCTGATTTTGGAGAAATGCAAACCATTTGTTGTACTCACAGTATTAATCATGCAACTCACACACTTAAAGGAATAACTTGAGACCAATTTATAAACATACTTCAGATTTTTATATAATTTTGGAGACCAAGAGTATAAAAATTGGTTAACTACTTTTTGAGATATGATTTTTTTAAGTTTTAATAAATACAGTCTTTCTGTGCGTAATTACGCACTATAGGAATCAATGGAAGGCCACCTGTAAAAACGCATTTCAAATCATATGTTCGTTTTACCAAGATTAGCTTTGGCAGGTTGGTCGCAGTCGTCAGTGGGCACGCTGTGGCAGCAGGAGAAGTTCGGGCAACTCCCGGTTCTGGTGGGAGCAGCTTTGGAAAGACTCTTGGAACTGGTGCAGGACCACTGCGAGGGACCACTTGGAAACGGTCTGGAGGAGCAGGTTTTAAGGTGGTGCCTTGGGGTTCCTTTGTGATGTCGAGGTTGCAAGGGGTGAAGGATCCTTGGGGCACAGCTGGTTCCTCATTGCAGGGTGCAGGGTGGCCGGCTGCAGCGCGAGTTGTTGATCCAAGGGCTGTGCACATAGATGCCTCTCTGATCCAGAGGCAGGTCATGGTCAAGGTTGCTTGCAGGTCAACGGGGGAACTCTGGTGGGAGGTCCAGGGTGTTCCTGAAATGCCTTGACTGGGGCTTCCTCCCGGTCCAGTTGCAGCTCAGGGGAAGGTATTTTTAATTGGTTTCTGATGTCTACTGACCGGTACCTGGGGTATTGGCATGACATTGCCACTGGAGGACGCAGTCTACTAAACTGGGCACACTTGCAGGGCTTATCATGGCAGTCATCGGTGTACCATTGAGTACAGCTGCAACTTCCAGGTCGGGAGATATCAGCCGGTCAGTGAAGTGACCCTTACTGGCTTCTGGGTTCTTGCTTTGTTGTAGAGTGGTGCCTCTACTCAGAAGGGAGGTGTAGGAAAGTACCATCTTGCCTGGCATGTTACCCCCATTTTTTACTTATATGTATGTTTGTTTTTGCCTGTGTCACTGGGATCCTGCTAACCAGGACCCCAGTGCTCATAAGTTGTGCCCTGTATGTGTTCCCTGTGTGGTGCCTAACTGTATCACTGAGGCTCTGCTAACAAGAACCTCAGTGTTTATGCTCTCTCTGCTTTTAAAATTGTCACTGCAGGCTAGTGACTAATTTTACCAATTCTGATTGGCACACTGGAACACCTTTATAATTCCCTAGTATATGATACATAGGTACCAAGGGTGTTGGGGTTCCAGGAGATCCCTATGGGCTGCAGCATTTCTTTTGGCACCCATGGGGAGCTCTGACAATTCTTACACAGGACTGCCACTTCAGCCTGAGTGAAATAACATCCACGTTATTTCACAGCCATTTTACACTGCACGTAAGTAACTTCTAAGTCACCTATATGTCTAACCCTCACTTAGTGAAGGTTAGGTGCAATGTTACTAAGTGTGAGGACATCCTGGCACTAGCCAAGGTGCCCCCACATTGTTCAGGGCAATTTCCCAGGACTTTGTGAGACCAGGGACACCATTACACATGTGAACTACATATAGGTCAATACTATGTGTAGCGTCACAATGGTAACTCCGAACATGGCCATGTAACATGTCTAGGATCATGGAATTGTCCCCCCAATAGCGTTCTGGTATTGGGGGGACAATCCCATGCATCCCAAGAGCTCCAGCATGGACCCTGTGTACTGCCAAACTAGCCCTCTGGGGTTTTCTCTGCAGCTACCGCTGCTGCCAACCGTCAGACAGGTTTCTGCCCCCCTGGGGCTTGGGCAGCCCAGTCCCAGGAAGGCAGAACAAAGGATTTCCTCTGAGAGAGGGTGTTACACCCTCTTCCTTTGGAAACAGGTGTTAAGGGCCTGAGAGGAGTAGCCTCTCCTCGCCTCTGGAAATGCTTTGAAGGACACAGATGGTGCCCTCCTTCCATAAACCAGTCTACACCGGTTCAGGGATCCCCCAGCCCCTGCTCTGGTGTGAAACTGGACAAAGGAAAGGGGAGAGACCACTCCCCTGTCCAGCACCACCCTAGAGGTGGTGCCCAGAGCTCCTCCAGTGCGTCCCAGACCTCTGCCATCTTGAATGCAGAGGTGTGACGGCACAATGAAGACCTCTGAGTGGCCAGTGCCAGCAGGTGAAGTCAGAGACCCCTCCTGATAGACTCTTACCTGGTTAGGTAGCCAATCCTCCTCTGAGGGCTAGTTGGGGTCTCTCCTGTGGGTTTATCTTCAGATAACGAATGCAAGAGCTCACCAGAGTTCCTCTGCACTTCCCCTTCGACTTTTGCCAAGGATCGACTGCTGACTGCTCCAGGATGCCTGCAAAACTGCAACAAAGTAGCAAGAAGACTACCAGCAACATTGTAGCACCTCATTCTGCCAGCTTTCTTGATTGTTTGCTGGTGGTGCATGCTCTGATGGCTGTCTGCCTTCACCCTGCACTGGAAGCTCAGAAGAAATCTCCTGTGGGTCGACAGAATCTTCCCCCTGCCAACACAGGCACCAAATTTCTGCATCAACGGTCCTCTGAGTCGCCTCTCATCTTTACGAGCATGGTCCCTGGAACACAGGAGCTGGATCCAAGTGACTGCAAGAGTCCAGTGGTCCTTCTATCCAAATGTGGTGGAGGTGATCCTGTGTATTGCGTGATCTGCAGCTGCTAGGGCTTCTGTGCACTTTTGCAAGGATTCCTTCGTGCACAGCACAGCCCAGGTCCCCAGCACTCCATCCTGCATTGCCCAACTCGCTGAGTTGACCTCCGGCTTCGTGTGACACTCTTTTGTTTTGTTGAGACAACCACCATGCTCAGATTTTTTGAATGCCTGTTCAGGTGCTTCTGCGGGTGCTGCCTGCTTCTGTGTGGGCTCTCTGTGTTGCTGAGTGCCCCCTCTGCCTCCTCCTCGAAGGGGCTACGTCCTGGTCCTTCCTGGGCCCTGGCAGCACCCAAAATCTTCAACTGCGATTTGCAGCTAGCAAGGCTTGTTTGCGGTCTTTCTGCGTGGAAACAACTCTGCATCCTCCAGTACGCCGTGGGACATCTTCTGGCCAAAGGAGTAGTTCCTGGCACCTTCCGTTGGTGCAGAATCTTTGCCTTCTTCCACCCAGAGGCAGCCCTTTTGTACCTTCATCCGGGGTTTAGTAGGCTCCTGCCCGCCCTGGACACTTGTGTGACTCTTGGACTTGGTCCCCTTCCTTTGCAGGTCCTCAGGTCCAGGAATCCATCTTCAGTGCTTTGCAGTCAGTTGTGGTCTTTGCAGAATCCCCTATCTCAACTTTACTATCTTTCTGGGATAGTAGGGTAACTTTACTCCTAGTTTTCAGGGTTTTGGGGTGGGGTATCTTGGACACCCTTAGTGTTTTCTTACACTCCCAGTGACCCTCTACACACTACACTAGGCCTGGAGTCCATTTGTGGTTTGCATTCCACTTTTGGAGTATATGGTTTGTGTTGCCCCTAGGCCTATTTTCTCCTGTTGTATTCTATTGTGTTCTACAGTGTTTTCACTACTTTTCAAAGTGTTTTACTTACCTGATTTTGGTTTGTGTGTATATTTTGTGTATATTACTTACCTCCTATGGGAATATATCCTCTGAGATACTTTTGGCATATTGTCACTAAAATAAAGTACCTTTATTTTTAGTAACTCTGAGTATTGTGTTTTCTTGTGATATAGTGCTAAATGATATAAGTGGTATAGTAGGAGCTTTGCATGTCTCCTAGTTCAACCTAAGCTGCTCTGCTATAGCTACCTCTATCAGCCTAAGCTCTTAGAACACTACTAATCTACTACTAAGGGATAACTGGACCTGGCACAAGGTGTAAGTACCACTAGGTACCAACTATAAGCCAGGCCAGCCTAAGTACTTGTAACTGCTTTACCACTTTTTCATTGGTGCTTTTCAAAAGAAAAACATATCCCAAATACTTCAGAATATACAGAATCACCTAAACAGTAAAACGTTCCATCTCTAAAACGTTATGAAAAGTTTCTGAAAAGTTCCTGAAAACATTCAAAAGTTGTCAAAAGTTTGAAAAAGTTTTTCTCTGTTCTTTAAAAAGTCCCAAAAACTTTTTTCTCTCTGTGTCCTAAACCTTTTCTGTCATGTCTGCAGTAGAGCTTACTCCCACAGTTGTCCAGGCAACATATGGGAATCTAAACTTTAAAAGTTTGAGGGGTCTCTGCATTGAAAGAGGTTTAGCAATTGGTAAGAATCCTACAAAAGATCTTCTCCTTAGCCTTCTCCTAGAAAGTGACTAGAACCAGTCTGGCCCATCCCAGGATCAGGAGGTAGAGGAGGGGGGTACCCAGCCAGACTCAGAGGAGTACCCTGAGGATGCTGGGGAGGGTTCTTCCAAGGACCTGTCAGCTAACAGGTCATCTAGTGACACTGGTAGTGGGAGGGGGTCGCACATTAGTAGGGCACCTTTCACTCCTAAAGGCCAGGTTACTACAGTCCAGTCAGTTAGGGACAGGTCCAACTCTGCCAATTCCGACATTTCTTCTGTGTCTCACAGTTCATGAGCCTCCCACCCTGAGGATAACTTAATGGAAAGGGAACTCAGAAAGCTGAGGTTGGAAGAGGCCAGGCTGAAGCTTAAACAGCAGCAGCTGGCCTTAGACAGGAAATCTCTGGATGTGGAAAGGGAAAGGCAGATGTTGGGGTTAGATCCCCATGGTGGCAGCAGCAGTGTTTTTGATACCAATCCTGCTAGAGAGCAAGATTCCAGAAACCTGCATAAGATAGCCTCCATTACAAGGAGGGGGATGACATTAACAAGTGGTTTGCTGCACTTGAGAGGGCCTGTATGGTACAGTTGGTCCCTCAGAGGCAGTGGGCTGCTATCTTGTGGCTATCTTTCACTGGTAAGGGTAGGGATAGTTTCCTTTCTGTCAGAGAAAGTGATGCTAATAATTACAACGTTTTGAAGGATGCACTCTTGGATGGATTTGGCTTAACCACTGAACAATACAGGATTAAGTTCAGAGACAAAAGGAAAGAGTCCTCTCAAGACTGGACAGACTTTGTAGACTGTTCAGTGAAGGCCTTGGACGGTTGGTTACATGGCAGTAAGGTGACTGACTATGAAAGCCTGTATAATCTAATCCTGAGAGAACATATTTTAAACAATTGTGTGTCTGATTTGTTGCACCAGTACTTGGTAGACTCAGATCTGACCTCTCCCCAAGAATTGGGAAAGAAGGCAGACAAATGGGTCAGAACAAGAGTGAACAGAAAAGTTCACACAGGGGGTGACAAGGGTGGCAAGAAGAAGGGTGGGGACAAAGATAAAAAAAACATTCTGAGTCTTCATCAGGCCCATAAAAATCCTCTGGGGGTGGTGGGTCCAAATCCTCTTCTCACAATCAGAAAAAGCCATGGTGTTATTTATGTAAAGTAAAAGGCCATTTCGAAAGTGATGCCACTTGTCCAAAGAAAAACACCAAGGCTCCCACTACCACAACCCCAACTGCAACCTCTGGTGCCCCTAGTAATAGCAGTGGTGGTGGAAAGTCTACAACAAATAGCCAATCCAGGGGTGTAGCTGGGCTCACTATTGGCAGTGTAGTTGGGGTTGGTCTTGTCAGGGAGACCACAGAGGCTGTTTTAGTCTCTGATGGTAGCATTGACTTTGCCACCTAGGTTGCTTGTCCCCTTAATATGGGTAAGTACAAGCAACTACCCCTAATCAATGGTGTTGAGGTTGAGGCCTACGGGGACATGGGAGCCAGTGTAACTATTGTTATAGAGAAACTGGTTCACCCTGATCAACACCTATTTGGTCAGCAGTACCAAGTGACTGATGCTCACAATAACACACTTAGCCACCCCATGGCTGTTGTGAATCTCAACTGTGGGGGTTACTGGTCCAAAGAGAGTTGTGGTAGCCAGCTTGGGCTGAAGTGGAGTTGGAGGCTCATGCAGCAATGCTGGGCATTCCTGGGCATATTTTTGCTTTGACAAGGGCTCAGGCCAAGAAGCAAAAAAGACTGGGAAAGTTGGTTCCTGGAACAATGCACCAAGTGCTCCAAAAAGCTAGGGGTAGGAAGGGTAAATTCTTGCCCACTATCCCTCCCTCTCCAAAAGATTCCCTTTTTGAGGAAGAGGAATCCTCACCCTGGCCAGAACCTACACCAGATGAGCTGGCAACAGACACTGCTGAGCTTTTGGGTGCAGGGGGGCCTGCAAGGGAAGGGCTGAGTGTAGCATAGCAGACCTGCCCCACACTAAAGGATTTAAGACAGCAAGCTATCAAAAAGCAGAATGGGAATGTCAGTGATAGCCATAAGGTGTATTAGGATGACAACCTCCTGTATATTGAATGAAGGGACCCTAAACCTGGAGCTGCCAGGAGATTGGTCAACCCTTTACAGTACAGGGAGTTCCTTCTTACCTTGGCACATGCCATTCCTTTGGCTGGGCATTTGGGCCAAAGTAAAACTTGGGGCAGGCTTGTTCCCCTGTTTCACTGGCTTCATATGTCAGAGGACACCAAAGAGTTTTGTCGCTCTTGTGTGACCTGCCAAGCCAGTGGCAAGACTGGTGGCACTCCAAAGGCCCCCTTAATTCCACTTCCTGTGGTTGGGGTGCCCTTTGAAAGGGTAGGGGTTGACATAGTTGGCCCCCTTGACCCTCCAACAGCTTCAGGCAATAGGTTTATCCTGGTGGTAGTGGACCATTCCACTAGGTATCCTGAAGCAATTCCTTTAAGGACCAGTACAGCTGCAGTGGCATAGGCCCTCCTGGGAATCTTTTCCAGAGTGGGCTTCCCTAAGGAAGTGGTGTCAGACAGAGGTAGTAACCTCATGTCTGCATACCTCAAGGCAATGTGGAAGGAGTGTGGTGTAACATACAAGTTCACTACTCCTTATCATCCACAAACAAATGGTCTGGTTGAGAGGTTTAATAAAACTCTCGAAGGTATAATAATGGGACTCCCTGAAAAACTCAGAAGGAGATGGGATGTCCTGCTACCTTGCCTCCTTTTTGCTTAAAGGGAGGTACCCCAAAATGGAGTGGGCTTTAACCCCTTTGAACTCCTCTTTGGGAACCCTGTGAGAGGTCCCATTGCACTTGTTCAGGAAGGTTGGGAACAACCTTTAAAAGCTCCTAGACAGGACATTGTGGACTATGTACTTGGCCTAAGATCAAGAATGGCTGAGTACATGAAAAAGGCCAGCAAAAACCTTCAGGCTAGCCAAGAGCTGCAAAAGCAATGACATGACCAGAAGGCTGTCCTGACCCAGTACCACCCAGGACAGAAGGTGTGGGTATTGGAGCTTGTGGCCCCAAGAGCACAAATGGAGTGGACCCCATCTAATTGTTGAGAAAAAGGGTGAGGTTATCTACTTGGTAGACCTGGACACTGCCAGGAGTCCCCTTAGGGTGCTCCATGTCAACCGCCTAAAACCCTACTATGACAGGGCTGATCTCACCCTGCTCATGGCAACTGATGAGGGATAGGAAGAAGAGAGTGACCCTCTCCCTGATCTCTTCTCCACCACTGAAGCTGATGGCTTAGTGGAGGGAGTAGTACTTGCAGATTTTCTTAGTGCTGAGCAGAAAGACAACCGTGTACATCTTTTAAGTCAGTTTTCTGAACTCTTCTCACTGATTCCAGGTACCACTACTTGGTGTGACCATACAATCAATACTAGAGACAGTTTACCTGTCAAAAATAATATTTATAGGAAACCTGACCATGTCAGGGACTGTATTAAACAAGAGGTTCAGAAAATGTTAGACTTAGGAGTGATTGAGCCTTCAGAAAGCCCATGGGCTAGCCCAGTGGTGCTTGTTCCAAAACCTCACAGTAAGGATAGAAAATAGAGATGAGGTTTTGTGTTGACTATAGAGGGCTCAACTAAGTAACCAAGACAGATGCTCACCCTATACCCAGGGCAGATGAGCTGATAGATACACTGGCTTCTGCCAAGTATCTAAGCACTTTTGATTTAACTGCAGGGTATTGGCAGATTCAATTATCAGAAGATGCTAAACCCAAGACTACATTTTCAACCATAGGAGGAAACTATCAATTCACTGTGATGCCCTTTGGTCTGAAGAATGTACTTGCCACTTTTCAAAGGTTGGTGAACACAGTCCTGCAAGGGTTGGAAGCTTTTAGTGCAGCATATCTAGATGATATAGCTCCACCTGGGATGATCACCTGGTCTACCTGTGGAACGTTTTGGAGGCCCTGCAAAAAGCAAGGCCTTAAAGTGCGAGATAGGGCAGGGGAAAGTGGTTTATCTAGGCCACCTTTTAGGTGGGGAACAGATTGCACCACTGCAGGGGAAGATCCAGACCATTACGGAATGGGCTCCCCCTACAACTCAAACCCAGGTGAGAGCCTTTCTAGACCTCACAGGGTACTATAGGAGGTTTATTAAGAATTATGGCTCCATTGCAGCTCCTCTTAATGACCTCACTAGTAAAAAGATGCCTAAAAAGGTACTGTGGACAGCTAGCTGTCAAAAAGCTTTTGATTAGCTCAAACAGGCCATGTGCTCTGCACCTGTCCTAAAAAGCCCTTGCTACTCCAAAAGGTTCATAGTCCAGACTGATGCTTCTGAATTAGGGGTTGGGGCAGTGCTATCACAGCTTAATACTCAGGGCCAGGATCAACCTGTTGCTTTTATCAGCAGGATGTTGACCCCTAGAGAAAAGCGTTGGTCTGCCATACAGAGGGAGTCCTTTGCTGTGGTCTGGGCACTGAAAGTTGAGACCATACCCTTTTGGTACTCAATTTATTGTTCAGACAGACCACAAACCTCTACTTTGGATACAACAAATGAAAGGTGAAAACCCTAAATTGTTAAGGTGGTCCATATCCCTATAGGGAACGGACTATACAGTGGAACATAGACCTGGGAGTACCCACTCCAATGCAGATGGACTCTCCAGATATTTCCACTTAGACAATGAAGACTCATCTGGGCAAGGTGAGCCTGATTGTCCCTTGTTTGGGGGGGGCGGTTGTGTAGGAAAGTACCATCTTGCCTGGCATGCTACCCCCATTTTTTACTTATATGTATGTTTGTTTTTGCCTCTGTCACTGGGATCCTGCTAGCCAGGAACCCAGTGCTCCTAAGTTGTACCTCAGTGTTTATGCTCTCTCTGCTTTTAAAATTGTAATTGCAGGCTAGTGACTAATTTTACCAATTCTGATTGGCACACTGGTGGAACACCTATATAATTCCCTAGTATATGGTACCTAGGTACCCAGGGTATTGGGGTTCCAGGAGATCCCTATGGGCTGCAGCATTTCTTTTGCCACCCTTGGGGAGCTCTGACAATTTTTACACAGGACTGCCACTGAAGCCTGAGTGAAATAACGTCCACGTTATTTCACAGCCATTTCACACTGCACGTAAGTAACTTATAAGTCACCTATATGTCTAACCCTTACTTAGTAAAGGTTAAGTGCAAAGTTACTAAGGGCCAGGTGTAGAATGAAATGGGTTTGAGACTCGCAAATTGTGAGTCGCAAACCCATATGCAGAATGGTGGCCCTGACACCATCTGCGAATCGCAAGGGGGTCGCAAAGACCCACCTCATTAATATTAATGAGGTGGGTCGCAATTTGCGACCCCCTTGCGATTCTCTCCACTCACAGGGATGGTGGCCTGTTGGAGACAGCAGACTACCTTGTCTGTGACTGCTTTGTTAATAAAGCAGTTTTGTTTTTGGTATTGCAGCCCGTTTTCCGTAAAGGAAAACAAGTTGCAATACACTCGAGAAATTGAAACCATTTGGTTTCATTTTTCAGAGCAGGCAGTGCCTGCTCTGAAAAACTATTTTTAGAGCCATTCACAACGGGGAAGTGGTCCCATGGGGACCCCTTCCCTTTTGCGAATGGGTTAGTACCCACTTCACATGGGTGCTAACTGTGAATTGCTTTGCAACCGTGTTCGCGGTCACAAAGCAATTCTGCATCGCAATGCGAATCGCAAATAGGAAGGGTAACACCCCTTCCTATTTGCGAGTCGCATTCCTATTTCGTGAGTCGGTAACCAAGTTACCGACTCACAAAATTGTAATGAGCATCGCGATGCACGTTTTGCATGGCGCAAACTGCGAATTTCGCAGTTTGCGCCATGCAAAACGGTTCATACATCTAGCCAAGGTGCCCCCACATTGTTCAGGGCAATTTCCCCAGACTTTGTGAGTGCGAGGACATCATTACACACGTGAACTACATATAGGTCAATACCTATGTGTAGCGTCACAATGGTAACTCCGAACATGGCCATGTAACATGTCTAGGATCATGGAATTGTCCATTCTGGTATTGGGGGGACAATCCCATGCATCCCCGGGGCTCCAGCATGGACCCCGGGTACTGCCAAAATAGCTCTCTGGGGTTTTCTCTGTAGCTATGGCTGCTGCCAACCCTCAGACAGGTTTCTGCCCCCCTGGGGCCTGGGAAGCCCAATCCCAGGAGAGCAGAACAAAGGATTTCCTCTGAGAGAGAGTGTTACACCCTCTCCCTTTTGGAAATAGGTGTTAAGGGCCTGGGAGGAGTAGCCTCTCCTGGCCTCTGGAAATGCTTTGAAGGGCACAGATGGTGCCCTCCTTGCATAAACCAGTCTACACCGGTTCAGGGATCCCCCAGCCCCTGCTCTGGCACGCTCCCCTGTCCCTCACCACCCCAGGGGTGGTGCCCAGAGCTCCTCCAGTGTGTCCCAGACCTCTACCATCTTGAATGCAGAGGTGTGAGGGCACAATGAAGGCCTCTGAGTGGCCATTGCCAGTAGGTGACGTCAGAGACCCCTCCTGATAGACTCTTACCTGGTTAGGTAGCCAATCCTCCTCTGAGGGCTATTTAGGGTCTCTCCTGTGGGTTTTTCTTCAGATAACAAATGCAAGAGCTCACCAGAGTTCCTCTGCACTCCCCTCTTCGACTTCTGCCAAGGATCGACCGCTGACTGCTCCAGGATGCCTGCAAAACCGCAAAAAGTAGCAAGAAGACTGCCAGCAACATTGTAGCGCCCGATCCTGCCGGCTTTCTCAACTGTTTCCTGGTGGTGCATACTCTGAGGGCCATCTGCCTTCACCCTGCACTGGAGGCCCAGAAGAAATCTCCCGTGGGTCAACGGAATCTTCCCCCTGCCAACGCAGGCACCAAATTTCTGCATCACCGTCTTCTGGGTCCTCTCTCATCTTGACAAGCGTGGTCCCTGGAACACAGGAGCTAGATCCAAGTGACCCAGAGAGTCCAGTGGTCCTTCTGTCCAAATTTGCAGAGGTAAGTCCTTGCATTCCCACGCCAGAGAGTAATCCTGTGTATTGCATGATCTGCAGCTGCTAGGGCTTCTGTGCACTTTTGCAAGGATTCCTTTGCGCACAGCACAGCCCAGGTCCCCAGCAATCCGTCCTGCATTGCCCAACTCGCTGAGTTGACCTCCGGCTTCGTGGGACACTCTTTTGTTGTGTTGAGATGACCACCGTGCTCAGATTTTCTGAACAACTGTTCAGGTGCTTCTGCGGGTGCTGCCTTCTTCTCTGTGGGCTCTCTGTATTGCTGAGCACCCCCTCTGTCTCCTCCTCCAAGGGGCGACCTCCTGGTCCTTCCTGGGCCCTGACAGCACCCAAAATCTTCAACTGCAACTCTTGCAGCTAGCAAGGCTTGTTTGCAATCTTTCTGTGTGGAAACAACTCTGCATCCTCCAGCACGCCGTAGGACATCTTCTGACTAAAGGAGAAGTTCCTCTCACCTTCTGTTGTTGCAGAATCCTCAGCTTCTTCCACCCTGAGGCAGCCCTTTTGCACCTTCATCCGGGGTTTAGTGGGCTTCTGCCCCCGTGGACACTTGCGTGACTCTTGGACTTGGTCCCCTTCCTTTGCAGGTCCTCAGGTCCAGGAATCCATCTTCAGTGCTTTGCAGTCAGTTGTGGTCTTTGCAGAAACCCCTATCTCGGCTTTACTGTCTTTCTGGGGTAGTAGGGTAACCTTACTCCTACTTTTTAGGGTCTTGGGGTGGGGTATCTTGGACACCCTTAGTTTTTTCTTACACTCCCAGCGACCATCTACACAGTACACTAGGCCTGGGGTCCATTCATGGTTCGCATTCCACTTTTGGGGTATATGGTTTGTGTTGCCCCTAGGCCTATTTTCTTCTATTGCATTCTATTGTGTTCTACAGTGTTTGCACTACTTTTCTAAGTGTTTTACTTACCTGATGTTGGTGTGTGTGTGCATATTTTGTGTATATTACTTACCTCCTAAGGGAGTATATCCTCTGAGATACTTTTGGCATATTGTCACTAAAATAAAGTACCTTTATTTTTTAGTAACTCTGAGTATTGTGTTTTCTTGTGAAATAGTGCTATATGATATAAGTGGTATAATAGGAGCTTTGCATGTCTCCTAGTTCAGCCTAAGCTGCTCTACTATAGTTACCTCTATCAGCCTAAGCTGCTAGATCACTACTAATCTACTAATAATGGATAACTGGACCTGGCACTAGGTGTAAGTACCACTAGGTACTCACTATAAGCCAGGCCAGCCTCCTACAGGAGGTCTCAGCAATTTATAAAGCCTGGAGGTCTCCTTGGTTTCTTGGGGTCAGTCCAGTGTCCAGCTCCTCCGCAGCAGTGATTTTCAGGTCTTGGGTACAGCAGGCAGGGTTTGGCGCCTTTTCTTGGTGCAGAAGGTCAATGGTTCTCTTGCTTTGTATCTTCTTTGGTTCTGGTCTTCTTTGTCCTTTCAAACCTGAAATCTTGGTTTAGGGGTGCCCAATAAATACTGAATTTAGTGGATGTTTAGGGGGAACCTGGTAGTGTCCAATGGGACACTTATCCTTGGGTGGTTGCACCCACTACAGTGACCATTTCCTGTGGGAAGGGTCAATGCCCTAAACCTAATTGGCTACTTTCCTTACATCCAAGAATGAGGAAAATGAAATAGAGGGTTCACCTCACAGGCAACACCTTAGGGGTGGCCCATGCCAGGTGAGGCTACTCCTCCTACCCTTTGTTAGGTTTCCCACCTTTGCTCCCGCCAAAAGTGGGGGTTTGCAGAGGGAGATGCCACCTGCTGCTAGCAGCAGTCTTGGGGGTCGAGTTTCAAGGGTGGTAACCCCATTGAAGCTCACCACTGGGACAGTGCACATTCCTGAGGTAGGGGGTGTTAGCTCCTCCACCAAGGAAGGGCATTGGTTTAAAAAGCAGAGAAACAGGGCTCTCCCAGAAGGTTTGTAAATTGGCTGTCTGGATGTGGCAGGCTATCTGGGACCAGTCATCAACCTTGCTAGGTTAGTTAGCTTTTGCAGGGGGCACTTCTAAGGTGACCCCCAGGTATATTTTATAATAAATCCAGCACTGGCACCAGTTTGAATGTATCATTCTGAGTTGTTTGATACCAAACAACCCAGGGTCAGAGTTGCCATTATGTAGCTGGGAAACCCTGCTCACCAGTGTCATGCCCATATATTAAAATGGCTGCTCGTTTCACTCACTATGTCCAAAGTTTGGCAAGGACACAGTTACAGCATATTTCTCATGCAGCTATGCCCACACATATAATATGGAACACCCTGCGTTAGGGCTATAAGGCCTGCCAGAGGGGTGTCTTACCCGTAGAAAATGCAGTGTATGGGGGACAGGACACACAGGTAGTATGCCAAGTCAAGTTTGTGTTTTAGGTTTGCACCAGGACACCCAGTCTGCAATGGCAGGGCTGGGTGCATCTGGATGTGTGTCCCTAGAGGGTGTCACAATCAGTGCTACTGCTCTCAGGGGCCTTCCCTTGGTACCTAAGTAACTTTTACCAGGGACTTATAGTGGTAGCTAGAGGTGTATCAAATTACCTTTACAATGTTTGAGGGAAAGAACACTGGCACTGGGAACCTTGTTAGCAGGATCCCAGTGCACTACAGTCCAAGTTGCATTCAGAAACCAGGCAAACATTTGGGGTGAATGGTACTGCAACAAGATGCCAGTTCATCACACTCATTACTTGTCCAACATAGGTACCCAAGTAGGGAAAGGATCAGACAGAATCTCTGTCGTCATTAGGAGCCAGATCTGATGCCTGCCATTCGTCATGCATTTAGCATGCCACCCATTTCACAAATCATGGCAGTGTTGCACTTCCTGGCCACATGGTCCTTCAAAAAAACAGAAGCCACATCTGCTGGGATGTCCCAGCCTATATTCATGTTATTATATAAGGATGTACTCTCAGCAATGTTAAAACACCTAGACAGCTACCTCCGGTTTCCTCAACATGAGGATTTGATCATTGTGATGTTCTTTGGTGTGGTACACATCCCATATGTTGTGGGAGCTATTGATGTTACACATGTCTATCATAACAGAAGGAACTTCCCTTACATCAATGTCCAAGTTGTTTGTCTGGTGGACCTCTGCATTTCACAGGTCTGTGCCCGTTATCTGGGTTCAATCCATGATGCCTTCATCATGCGGAACAGCGCAATACCACAGCTGATGTCACAAGTGTACCCCGAGAGGGCTTGGCTGGCTGATAAATCACATATGCCCTGTTTGTTTGTATGCATTGTCTGCAGCAAAAAGTCAGGTGAAAGGGACTCATAGTTCCATAGTTATATGTCCCATTTAATTACAGAGGGGCTCTGCATATCAATACTGTCCATGGTTGTTGACACAGGTGAGGAACCCAACTAAGCCAGGGGAAGTCCACTTCAACAATTCTCATGTAAAAACATGGTGTGTCATGGGGTGGGCTTTTGGGCTCCTGAAAGCCAGATTTCTCTGCCTGGACAAGACAAGTGAGGCCATCTTCTACCCACCCGAAAAAGTATGTAAGATCATTGTGATCTGCTGCATGCTCCACAATATTCCCCTGAGGAGAGCTGTCCCATATATTCCAGATGCAGGGGAGCTAGCAGTACCACCAGGTGAGAATCCTGAAATGCCAAGTAAAGGTGACAGTGATGAAGAGGAAGGTGAAGATTTGTGGGTATATCCCATCAATCACTATTTCACTTCAGTGTAAGTATGTCATGTTATGTGATTACTGTGACTATATGGTGAACTGTAGGGGTAAGGATGTGTTGAGTAGGTTATTTGTTTCCTATTGACAGGGGATGTGAAGCTAGGCAGTATGCAGCCAAGGTTTGCTTTCTAAGTCAGACTTGAAATGTTGCAGCCTTGGTGATCTGCTTTGTTTGTGTCAGTCTCCTTCCATTGTGAGTAGATCTACTAAAGTTTGTTATGCGGTATGGGTCATATGTGTGAATTTTCATGCATAGATTCCTTGCTTTGTGTTTTATCCAGGTCTCTTCACCATTTCAGAGTTGTGAGTTGGCAAGAAGCTGTTGCGGTTCTGACATATGAAGTGGACATGGATTGATCCAGGTAATGCTGGTCACAGATATGGGGTGTATGTGTCCTGTGCCAAAGCAGTTGGGACAGTGGGTGGATGGAATTCTGAATTGCACAATACGCTTGTTTGATGTGGTGAGTTGGTCCAATTGTCTCATGTGAGTGATCATGCAGCTTGAAAACCCTCATCCAGTACAATCCATGTATTCTCCTTTCACATTGTATTGACAATGATCCTGTATAAACGTTGTATAGCTGCCTATGTGTCTCCTTATTCCAGGTGACAGTGCCTGTGCCACAACACTGACATAGGTGTTTGTCATGCCACCGGATGCTTGCTGATGGACCTATGATCTTGAAATGTTGTACTGACCTCTGTCTGTGCCATCATATATGTGATCGGAGCCATCATTTTGGAACAGGCACAAGCAGAAGGCAGATGGGAATAGTAAGGTGCGCTAATGTAACCGAGACACAGAAAACTAAATACCAGCCTTCAACATAGGTTAAAGGGAAACGATGTCTAGAATGTATAGCAATGATTAAGAATAACAATGTCTTGAATAACTTAACCTGTATAACAGCAAAATGTTAATAAAAATATATTTTTTAAAATATATATATATGTTAAGGTGGCAGACATGGTTTTGGTATGCGATAAGACTCTAGCTAGTGACAAGAACTACTCTGTTAGCCTATTCTACGGATCAAGGTCTGACAAAGCCCTTTCTTCTGTGGTCTGGTACAGTATATTTGTAACATCTAGCCTGCCTCAACATGGTTCTGCCATTCCTGGCTATGACTGTCCAGACATTGTAACAGCCTATGCTCTGTACCATGCAATAAAATGTTCGGTGTGACCAGACACTTGTGTCATTGTGTTGCTAATTCTCCTCAGCATGACACTATCGGAGAAGGATCCCTCCTTCCATTACATTCATATGTCTTCCTCATGTACATGAAATGGGTTTACAATGCAACCGTTTCAAATGAAGACAAAATGGTACTAAGCAGTGTTTTAGTGATAGGCATGTTTACTTACATATGTACAGTACATCATTGTCAGACTCAAGTGGAGTGAAGGGCTCTGTCATGGTGGATGAAATAAAATTAGTATTTGCCACACCCTTTGATGTCCAAGGTCCAGTGTCCTACTATCCTTGGAAAGTGGAAAGTGGTTAACGAGCAGTCAACAGAGCGAATCTGTGGCACACAAAGGAGTTCCTTCAGGAAGAGGTCATTTGCTGGCGGTGGTAGATGTCTTGCCTTCTGCACCTTCTGGAGTCTAGGATGAATGGTCCCATTTGTAGGGGGATGTGCTGATACAGAGGCAGCGGTGACTGAGTTGGGTCCTTTCCCTGACAGGGCCTGCCTTCCAATGGCTGCCACAGATGTTGAAGGGGCTGGTATTACTCGGCCAAAGCAAGGGGTGTGGTGTTACTCATGTTCCCTAATCAGGGTACTACTGAACTCTCTGACCACCCATGTTAGGGAGACCAGGATGGTGTTGGTGGTCTCCCACTTTTCAATGACTCACAATGGAAGTCCCTCTGCAGCTGCTTCATCTCCCTGAGTTTGGCAAGTACCTGGCCCATCAGGCCTTGGGATAGTTGGTAGGCTCCCAAAAGGTGGCTGATGGTGTCCTGGCCATGACCATCCCCAGAAGCCTCCTGCCACAGGCCCACACCATCCCTCCAGCACACCCTACCCCCACATGCTTGTGACCTTGGCACAGCTTGCTCCCTACTACTGTCCAGGACCATCATTATCACAGCATGATGCTGTGACTCAGGATCCTGGACTGGGGGCAGCCGATGGTTGTCAGACTCCTCAGGGCACAGGTTAGGGGGTGATTGGCTGCCTGAAATGTTGAAGCAATGGGGCTGGGAGGAGTCAATGTGGTCACAGTGAAGCTCACTGGTGTTATCAGACCAGTTTGCATGGATAAGCCAGAATCGTCCTCATCGCCAAGACGTCCAGGATTGGTGTCCACACAGAGGGCTTTATCCATGGGGGTAAATGACAGTCTCTTCAGTGGGTTCAGTATTTGCAGTGGCAGCCTGACCTGTTGATGTAGGAGATGCAATGTTAGAGGTTGTATTGTGATATCTTCCTCCAATAGTAAGCAGTGACATTTGGCTAAGGCCATGTACACATTGTATTTGCAGATTTCCCAGTATGTGACAGACCTATATGCTATCAGTTGTATTGACCTGGCATCTGGATAATATACCAATTTTATTTCAGTCAACTAGCGTCTGAATGTCTGAGTTTATTAGCACTTGGTAGGATGGTCATAGACTCATTTAGTGCTAGCAGTGCAGGCTAAACTGTGGCTGGACAGGATCTAGTTGAGGTCAAAATAACACCTAGTTCACTGTTATGCAGGCAGAGCCAGAGGCTTGTTTGATATGTGAGAGTTCTCATCCTTTGGTCAGTGCACTGAATGTGTCTGCTGCCAATACCAGTCATATGATGCCTCTTGGGGCCTTTGATCTGTCTCAAATGTCTTTTGGCACACAGGCTGAGCTATCATTCCTGTCCACAATAATTCCACCTTGGCATAGCTGCTCAAGATGGGTCAAGGTGTTTAGCCACATCACAGAGTGTACTCTGATCTGTATCTTGGTCCCTCCCAGGTGAGTGATCTTCATTTGCGAGTACAAAGACAGATGCACAATGTCATAGGGACACCAGCCTGATAATAGGAGTTACAGGGACTGACCCTCCTTGAATCTACAGTCATGTTACTCCAGGTAGTACAAACAGTATATAGATGTCATCCTCCCATGTGAGTACAGTTCAAAGGCTGAGTAGAAGGAGAAGGGTAATTGGAGGAGCAGATATTGTGTTGGCTGAGTGGGGTGAGAGTAGCAGTGCCTCTTTGCCTTAGCATTTCTGTCAGTGCCTGTCCTACCCGGATAGTATGCAGATGTCAACTTCTCACGTGAGTACAGTTCAAATGCTGAGTAGAGGGAGATGGGTCATTGGAGCAGAGGACACTATGGCTCACATTACAACCCTGGCGGTCGGTGTTAAAGCAGCGGTAATACCGCCAACAGGCTAGCGGAAAAAAACATGGGATTACGACCGTGGCGAGAACCGTCAACATAGACAGACATTTTAACACTCCGACCGTCACGGCGGTACAAACAAACAGCACAGCAGTCACCGCCAACAGACAGGCGGAAGACAAAGTACCGCTCACCCTATCAGAAGATGCCAATCCGCCACCTTTTCCGGGGCGGAACCAACACGAGCAAAAACAGGGCTGAAACAGGACTTGGAATGGAAAACACTCACCTCTCCAAACCCCACGAGGAACCAGGACGCCATGAAGCCAGAACTCCAGATACTCCTTGCGATGGTATTCCTGCTCATCTATCAGGAGCACCAAAGATGGCGGCGACGACCACGGTGAGTACTGCACCTACAACACAGGGGAGGGGGGAGGGAAAAGAGAGTGACACACACACGCAACACGCAAAAACTCCACCCCCTCCCTCACCCACAACAACATACACACAAATACATGCTGCAACATTACATTTACACCCCCCACCCCTCCAGGAAGAACGCAAGGACAAAAGGAAATGAGTTGAACAATTGTATTAATGAAAGATCCAGTAGTCAAAACTCGAAATACAGTATATACAATTATGTACACCAACTACACAAGTCCGGATAGTGCACCAATTATTGTCCGTGTACCACTGGGCCCAAAATGCATGGGCGAGGCCCACACATGATAACAGACTTCAAACGGAGACAACACTGCAGGGGCATCATATCGAAATGAAACAGGCACCTCAGGGGGAAGGGAAGAGGAGCACCTCAGCCGGATGAGTGCACAACGCCACTGCTCCACGAGGGGGCTCCATGCCCACTGCCTTATCCTGGGGAGTGCAAAGCCACAGTCTCTCAAGTCTCTCCAGTGGGTGGGTTGCCCACTGCTTTATCCTGGGGAGTGCAAAGCCACAGTCTCTCAAGTCTCTCCAGTGGGTGGGTTTCCCACTGCTTTATCCTAGGGAGTGCAAAGCCACAGTCTCTCAAGTGGATGCCTTTCTCCACTGGTTCTGGAGGGGGCTTTGTGCCCAGAGTGCTTCATCCTGCCCAGGACTGAGGTAGTGGATGTGATACTCCACTGGTTCTGGAGGGGCTTGGTGCCTATACCCTGTGAATAGTTGTCTGGGTCTGGGGTTGTCCCTAAGGGTTAGTGTGTGTCTAACAGTTGTCGCTCGACATTTGCAGGTGACTTTGGGTACCCCAACCTGTTATGGATACTGACCCCAGTAAGAAATCCCAGGACAAGGGCAGAGGAACGCTACAATGAGGCACATGGGCGAACTAGGAGGGTGATCGAACGGACCTTCTGCCTCCTGAAGGCCAGGTTCTGGTGCCTCCATATGACAGGTGGTTCTTTCTACTACTCACCAAAGAAGGTGTGGCGTTGAGACGACAGGTGCCTTTTCTGCAGGAGGATGGTCCAGAAGGAGGTCTTGTGGCAGCTGTAGAGCCTGTGGACAGTGAAGAAGAGGAGGCAGAAGAAGAGGATATCGATAAAAGAAACAACGTTATCCAGCAATACTTCCAGTGAGACACAGGTAAAAAGATGTCACTGCATCACACATACAATTGTTCAACCTATCATAACTCTGTCACTTTCACCCAGTGTATGGACCCTGACTTGTCACTTTGCCTTTCCATTTCACAGATGTGGGTCCCACTGTGTGGCCTCTGCTATATTACCTCATGGACTAGAGCTGTGTAACATCGGTATGTTAACAATACAATTGACATTGCAATATTCCATAGTTATTGCAAATACACATTTGTGAAAGCACAGACTGATTCCAGATTGTTTTGTGATTCAAGGGTGTTTATTTCAGTGCACATTAGTGGAATGGGGGTTGTAAAATGGGCAGGGATGATGGTGGAGGAATGTCCATGGCAGAGTCCAGTCTATTTGTTTCACAGGTGCATTGTCCAAAGGGGCATAGGAAGTGGAGCTAGGGCAGTTGATGGATGGGCAGGGTGACAAAGTGGGACAGAAGAATGACATTCAGGGGGGTCTCATTTCCTGGTGGGGGTCTGGCATTGTTCTCTGTCTTGTTCCTGGATCTCAGAGACCGTTTGCGTGGTGGTTCTCCATTTGCAGGGGGTGGGGTACTGGTGTCGAGGTCCTGTGGTGGTACCTCCTGTCCACTAGCGCCGGCGGAGGTTGTGGGCTGTTCATCATCCAGGCTAGTGTCAGGGGCCCCTTGTTGTGCCACAGTGTCCCTCCTGGTGTTGATAAGGTCCCTCAGCACCCCTAAAATAGTGACCAGGGTGGTGTTGATGGACACCTGATCCCCAGATAGTGTTCTTCCTGCAGCCGCTGGGTCTCCTGAAAGTTGGCCAGTACTGTTGCCATCGTCTCCTGGGAATGATGGTATGCTCCCATGATGTTGGAGAAGGCCTCGTGGAGAGTGGGTTCCCTGGGCCTGTTCTCCCCCTGTGGCACAGCAGTCCTCCCAGTTTCCCTGTTTTCCTGTGCCTCTGTCCCCTAAACCGTGTGCCCACTGCCACTGCCCCCAGGTCCCTGATTTTCTTGGGTTGGTGGGTTTGCCTGGGTTCCCTGTAGTGGTGGACACACTGCTGCTTGACGTGTCCTGGGGACAGAGGGATGGGCCTGCTGGGTGGGTGCTGTGCTGGTGTTTCCTGAGGGGGAGGCTCTGTGGTGGCACGTGCCAGTGTCAGGGGGACTGACTGTCCCGAGGTGCCAGATGGGCCGGGCTGGTCATCTTGATCCAGTTGTGCAGAGCTGTAGTCATCACTGTGGGCCTCTTCTGTGGGGGGAGTGGACATGTCTGGAACCTCCTGTCCGGTGAAATTGGGTAGGGGTCCTGCAGGGGTGTAAAGGCATGATTATTGCATCTGTGTGTGCCATCGTGTGCAATGGGTGGGTGACCCTGTACTCCAGTGCTTGCATTCTTGTCTAGGACCTTGTGTGATAATTGGTTTGGGGTCTGTGTGGGTATTGGAAGTGGACATGCTTTGGTGATGGGTGTCCATGCTTTGGTGTTGCATGCAGGGCTTGGTGTTGGGATGGGTGGGTTGTGATAGTGGGACATTTGTGAGGTGTTGGAGTGATGAGGGTGAGGGTGGGATATGTGATAGCATGCAGGTAGGGTGGGGGATGTAATAGTTAAGATTTGACTTACCAGAGTCCATTCCTCCTGCTACTCCTGCGAGGCCCTCAGGATGCAGTATAGCCAAGACTT
Source organism: Pleurodeles waltl (assembly GCF_031143425.1). NCBI lineage: Eukaryota > Metazoa > Chordata > Amphibia > Caudata > Salamandridae > Pleurodeles > Pleurodeles waltl. The sequence continues at coordinate 546,950,860 of NC_090437.1, forward strand.
GCTCCTCCCATGTTGTTAGTCGTGGGGGAGGAGGTGGGGGTTTGCCGCCAGTCCTCTGTACTGCAATCTGGTGTCTTGAGACCACAGAATGCACCTTCCCCCGTAGGTCGTTCCACCTCTTCCTGATGTCATCCCGTGTTCTTGGATGCTATCCCACTGCGTTGACCCTGTCGACGATTCTGCGCCATAGCTCCATCTTCCTTGCAATGGATGTGTGCTGCACCTGTGATCCGAATAGCTGTGGCTCTGCCCAGACCATTTCCTCCACCATGACCCTGAGCTCCTCCTCAGAGAACCTGGGGTGCCGTTGAGGTGCCATGATGTGGTGTGGGTGATGTGTGAGGTGGTGTTGGTTGTGATGTGTGAGGGGATGTGTTTGTGTGTGTTGTCTGAGGTGCGTGGATGTTGTGTGAGTGGTGGTGTTGTGTGCCTGTGGATCCTAGTGTTTTTCTGGTGGTGTCTCTATCTGGCCTTCTTTCTCAATTTTGGTAGTGAGGGTTTGTGGGTGATGTGGGTGTGTGTTTTATATTGGATTGGGTGTGTGGAAGTGGTGTGTGTATATGTATCAGGTGTGTGTATTTCAATTTGTCCAATGCGATTGTGTTTTGTAAATGTGTGTGTATTTTGAGCGCAGCGGTGTGTACCGCCAATGGAATACTGCGGTTGAAAGACCGCCGCGTGGATTCGTGGGTCGTGATAGTGTGGGCGTATTCCTGTTGGCGTGACGGTGGAGGTTTTGTTATCGCAAGTTTATCACTGACCTTTGATGTGGTGGACTTGTGTGGGTTTCTGGATTTTGGCAGATTCCGGGCTGTGGGTCGTAACAGCTGTAGCAAAATTCCGCCGCCACAGCAGTGTGTTGGCGGCCTTCTGCACGGTGATAAGCGGGTTTTACAGCCAATGTTGTAATGAGGTCCTATGTTGGCTGAACGGAGTGAGAGTAGCAGTGTCACCTTGCCTTAGCATTCCTGTCAGTGCCTGTAATACCCGCACAGTATACAGATGTCATCCTCTTAGAAATGTATAATCCAACATGGAGGTGACAATCAAGGTAACTTTGAGTGGGATACACAGTTTTTTTAAAGGGAAAACAGTGCCAGTTGGAAATTGTAGTGCTGTCAATCCTTGTACTACTCACACTATAGAGAGTTGTTGTTGCCCCAGGTGAGTCTAGTTCACATGTTGGAGGCCAGACAGGGATTTCTGGACTGGTGGACACTGGGCTGCTTAGTGGTGTTCAGTCAATTTGGCAAAAGGTGATCAGTGAGCATGCATGACAATACATTTGGTGATATCGTGTTGTGACTTACTGGACTCTACTCCCCCACATATTCTTGTCAAGCCTTCAAGATGCAGAATGGCCAAGGCCTTCTCCTCCCAGGATGTGAGTTGACATGCAGCTGGTACCTGGATGCCATGGAAAATACCTTCCTCCTGTGGTTGTTCCACCTCTTCCTAATGTTGTCCCTTATGTGAAGGTTGGGGCCTACAGTATTCACTCTGTTGACTATCCTTTGCCTGGACTCCAAATAGATATAGCTCTACTCTTATGATTTCATCCACCGTAACGCTTAACTCATGTTCAGTGAAACAGGGATTTTTCTGGGGTGACATGGTGGGGATTAAAAAAAAAGTCATGGTGGTGAGTTAATGGGTTTGGGAAGTGCAAATGAATGTGATTGGAAATAGGAGTGTGTGGAGGATGTGGGATATGTGTTGGGGAAAGTTGTGGGGCTGTCTAATCTATGGTTTGATGGCTTGGGTGTTTGGCGTTGTAGATGCCAATGATTGTGGTTTGTGAAGGGGTGTGTTTTATAGTGTGCTTTGCAGGTGTGTGGAGAGTGGCAACATGTGTCAGCTGTGCTGTTTTCAAATCCATCCAATGTGGGATTGCGTATTACTTTGTTGACCTCGAACCGCAGTGGATCTGACCGTCATTGCGGATCACCATGACTGACCGCCACTGAGACTTTGTACTTGTAATACGTTTGGGGGTTGGTTGACGGGCTGTCGATGCAGCCCTCTATAGTACTTGTGATATGGGTATTTCGCTAACTTTTGTTGGTCCTGTCTGTCTGACTTTGAATACGGTCGTTTGTATGACTGCCAATATAGTGGTCTTTTGGTGGCCCTCACTGTGGCGGTCTGGCAGTCCGACTGCCAAACCTGTAATGAGGCCCTTAATCCTTACCTGTACTTACCTGTAAAACCTTTGCTAAGTATATACCTGTACCATTCATGCCTTTACAATTAAAAAAAAAAAAACAATACTTACCTTTAAATCCTTTGCCATGCACATGCTTTTACCATTTATGTATTGAGAATCAAATTCATTGTAAAGGTAAATTTGTGGTAAAGGCATGCATGGTAAAGGCACATGTGTGGTAATGGCTTTGTGGTAACAGTCATGCATTGTTATGACCACATTGTAATGTTTTTTTCCATTTTTAAACAGATGTTGCGCAATATAGCACAGGCAAAGATTATTTTGCAGACCATAGAGGGGAGAGTACAACAGTCTTCCCCCTGACATATCCTGGCATCTGAACCTCGACTTTAGGACAACAAACGTCCTCTGCACAACATTTCTCACCTTTCTGTCTGCCATGTTATTCCAGTTTTTAGCCTCCAGCTGGGGATGGGTGAATGGGGTCATGACCCATGGTTGCATCCCATATACTAGGTCAACTTAAAGAACAGAAGAATAACAGTAAATGATTATGCACATTGTTACAGAGAACTATGGCGGTCATTCTGACCGCGGCGGGCGGCGGTCGCCACCCGCCATGCGGTTACCGCCGAATGACCACACCGCGGTCAAAAGACCGCGGCGGTCATTCCAACTTTCCCGCTGGGCCGGCGGGCGACCACCAAAAGGCCGTCCGCCAGCCCAGCGGGAAAGCCCCTGCAACGAGGAAGCCGGCTCCGAATGGAGCCGGCGGAGTTGCAGGGGTGCGACGGGTGCAGTGGCACCCGTCGTGATTTTCACTGTCTGCAAAGCAGACAGTGAAAACCTTTGTGGGGCCCTGTTAGGGGGGCCCTGCACTGCCCATGCCAGTGGCATGGGCATGGCATGGGCAGTGCAGGGGCCCCCAGGGGCCCCACGGCTCCCATTCCCACCATCCTGGTTCTGGGGGTGGACACCGCCAGAAACAGTCTGGCGGGAAGGGTGTCGGAATCCCCATGGCGGTGCTGCAAGCAGCGCCGCCATGGCGGATTCCCTGGGCCAGGGGAAAACCGGCGGGAAACCGCCGGTTCCCCTTTTCTGACCGCGGCTTTACCGCCGCGGTCAGAATAGCCCAGGAAGCACCGCCAGCCTGTTGGCGGTGCTTCCGCCGCCCTCCGCCTTGGCGGTCATGGACCGCCAGGGTTGGAATGACCTCCTATGTGTCCATATGTGTTATGTGTGCAGGCCAACCCATACACATTTGAACAATAAGTATTAGAGACTGTTTGCCATTGGGGTTCAAATGTATGTTCAAGTATTATGTGTTGTTAAAAATGTTGACCATGTCCTGATGCTTTGAACACTTCTACATGCTGACCTTCATGTTTGGACAGTAGATTACTATGATAGGTATTTTGTAATGTTCTTGACATGTGTATGTTATTTGCACTCACTATCTATGCAAAGTGATAAATTTATGATCTGATTCTCTGGCACATATTCAGCCTTAGTTAGGTTTTGACAGTGCCAACATGTTAGATGTTCATGTTTACAATTGTCCTTTTGACACTTCTGATGTCCTTTTTTGCCTACATGACATTAGCACAGCCTTTGATTTGTTCACTTAATTTAATATGACTATTCTTACTTAGTACATGTAGTGAATTTCCAACATGTGACATGGATAGTTATATATTTTGTAGCCAACCAAGAGCTAATGCCTTTTGTAGGGCAAGGTGTCATTGTGATCTTAGAGTGAATATAGTTACGGCAATGTAGGCCATTTGTATATGGGACAAACAGATGTTTATACAACAGTAACTTTCTACTACGGACCTGAACACAACACTTTATGATTTCATATGTATGTATGTGAATCTGACTTCTAGGCGATTCAGTACTTATATGCCTTGATTATGACATCATGGATGTAGCAAGAGAATGATGAGATTTGGGATCCTGAGTTCATTGTAATACCTTACCCTGGTTGGATTTTATTCTATGTTATTTAGTGACGTATGGTATGTTTGACCACATAGTGATTGACTTTGACAGTTTTACAGTTGATGGTCTCAGGTGCAGGAAATGTAGCCAAACTGTGCCACAAAAATGGGCATCTATCATATTGTTGAAGTATGTCAATGTGGGTTGATAGCTATATGTATGGTTGGCCCGCACTGTAAGAATGGCTGGAACATGGAATTGACATTTACACATGAATTGGGCCTCCACTTACAGTGCATTACACAAATGGAATTTGCACATTAATTTCAGAACACAAGATTTGATCAAAATACATTATTTTAGTGGAACATCAGCTAATATCAAGACTAGGTACACCATTGTACTTACACTCATCTTACACTTAGCTAATATGTACCCTCTGTAATCATTTTAACGTTCTTTGTATACCACATGATTTGTGTATTGGTTTGTTAACCAATGCAGAATATGTGGTTATGTCCACTCACACAGTGTGAAATGACACACTACTTCTTACAGTTGATACTTTGCTACTAGCAGTGCATGTTTAGTGAGGGAATGACACAATGGATCATCACTGTCTACATGGTGGAGTATGTTATTCCCAATATGTGTACATAACATGAGCTCCATAGACAAACACAGAGATGGCTACTAGGTCCTACATTATAACTACATTATAACTTCTTAGTTAGTATGATGCATACTTCTGCTTTCCTTACCAATAATTAGGCCATTCCCATGTCTCCCATTCTGGACTCACTCATTTATAATACTGTTGTGGGAGATTAAGTCATTATGTGCACTCCCTAGAAAATTGGCCAGCACATTGTTAAACTTCCCCTGATGATCCATTATGGCCTGGACATTGATTGAATATATGTGCCTCAAGTTTCTCAAGAAGTGAGGTGTTGTAGCATGGGGTACTAATTGCACATCAGTATAAACAATTGAACCAAGGACATGAGGGAATCCCGCTATGGCGTAGAATTCTTCCTTGGTGTCCAGATGTTGTTGTTCACATTTGGGGAAGAGGAGGCACTAGGGTGTGAGTTTGATTATAGCATCCAAGACAGAGGGGAGGAACTCAGAAAATGCTTCCTCTGAGATTCCTGACAATCTGGCTATTGTGGTCTGGAAGGAACCGGATGCCAGCATGTGGAGCATAGCCATATGTTTCACATATGAGGAAATGTTATTCAGCCTTCAAGTTGGTGGATAGAGAATTAGGCAGCAATTCAATGATAGATTCCCTCCTGAGTCTTTAGAATTTTTGAACTAATCATCCCTGAGGTTAATGAGGTGAATGAGGGATATCGACTAATGGAACACATGCTCCCTCCTCCTTTGCTGCCTATGTGGTGGTGGTTGTGCTCTCCTAGTAAATCCTAGTTGCAGAATGATGACCTCCATGGTGTAAACCATTTTGTGGGTTTGCTTTTTCCATACTACAGCCACTGCCTCATTTCTTACCCCTCTTTTGCTGATGCGCAGCAATTGTGGCACGTCATAGGCTTTGCGCTTTGCTTCCCAATGATGTGTGATACATCGGCAAACCCATAAATATGACTTAGTTACATTTCCGTCAAATTTTGCGGGGAAGCCTACATTGCACATATTGAATTGTGAGTTGTGCAGCTGGCTTCAGCGCAGCTTTTTCCCCACACAACTCCTAAAAAATGATGCATTTTGCTTTGTGCATGCATCATTTAAAAAATATGACTTATTCCTTCAGCCGCTGTGGCATCACAATTTATGATGAAATAACGGTGCAAACATCTATTAAGTATGCCCTTAAGGACTTTCACTTAAATAGCTTTATTTTTTCATATACATGTCTATTCAGTTATATGAAAAATAAAATTGAAGTGAAAGTTCTTAAGGGATATCCGTAATATTTGTGTTTGAGTATCCCATCCGCAAAGATCGTAATCAGGATAAATGTGATTTAACACAACATTCCATCCCTTTCCCTATGATTAATGTTGACTTATGGCAGGATATATTTACCGTGTTCTGTTGAACGGACTTGCAATGCGAAGATGGGTGCCGGGGATTCATGGTGCAATCCATGCAGTAGCAATGATGCAGAGATTCTGTTGCATCATCAAAACTGCTGTCGAGGAGGGATGCTTGGAGTTTGTGCCTGGGAAGGTGGTTCCCAAAGTGGTGCACCAGTCCCAAGATGCAGAGATGTAAGTCTGATGCATCAGTTTTGACCCACGTAATAGCAGTGATGCACCAGTTCTGCGCCTGCATCAGAGGATGTGTTAGTTCTGCTGGAGCTAGCAACTTAGGCCCAATTGCAAGGGTCCAGAACTGGAATGGCACCACTTGGCAGGGGAGACTCACAGATAGCACAGTCCAGGTGAAGGAGGTGGTTGGAAGTCTTTTATGTCCCTGAGACTTCAGATCACAATGGCGTCCAACTAGCCCTTGGAGTCACTCTGGGTTACGGGTTGGAGAGATGCAGGTCCAGTTCTTCTCACTCCCAGGCAAGAGGGCATCAGGCAGCAGATCTTTGTGTGTGGACATTATCTAACATATCCAAGTATAAGAGAGGCTGTGCCCAGCCCCTCCCTCTCATCCTGCCATCCCATTAAGGTCCATCAGGTCACACCTAAGCTCCTGATGTGTATGATTGTCTAAGAGGTATACACAAATTTGGGCTGTCATCCTACCCCAGGGATGTGATCAGAGACAGGCAGTAGGCACCCGACAGGGTATATAAAGTAACTATTCAGTTAGAGAGAGACATTGAACATATGATAGATGCCATCTTTTGGGACCGTGTCATCTCCATTTATGATATTTTGCTGGCTGAAAGAGATGGGCCGCCAGAAATTTGTCTACGATCTCCCTTACGGAGAGGATGTTCTTGAAAAGTCCTTCTCACCCTTGTTACCAGAAAGCTTGTTGAAATGTACGCCATTGAATGGGCAGTGGCGAAAGCACCTGCCTAATATTGCAATACTGTAGGGTGAGACAAAGATTCCCCGTCCACGTAATACCAATAAAATCCCAACCCCAACATCAACCTCAATATCCAATAAAGTAGGATGCAAAAGCACTTACGAGGGAAATCCTCAACCTATTAAAGTACCAGGGTGTACTTGATCCCTCAAATTCATCAATGAATAATCCACTATTTCCGATCGCCAAACCTGACCACTCATATAGAATAGTCGTGGACTACAGACATTTAAACAGTCACACATGCACATTTGCATTACAAAATGCACACAGCACAGCACTCATGAACAACATAGTGCACAAAAAATACAGGACAACTGTAAGAGTATTGGCATGGTGGAATCAATCAGGACACACGGGTTCTATATATATGGTGGTTTATTACCAGATGTTTGTAGATTAAAGTCAATGTTTATTGAAGTTTTCCTTCTCCGGTCGTGGATAGGGTGGGTTTAACTCTTGTTCTTCACTCTTCTCTTTCGCCTCCTCGTCTCACAGGGTTCCCCGGGAAGCGTATGTGGAGAGAACAGAACAACAGAGGTAAGTGGTCAGGGTTTTTCACTCAGTAGGACTTATTATTCTCCCTTCCTTTTTCTTTTCTTGGTGAGCTTCCTTTGCTTTCTATCCCTTGTGGTCTTGTCCTCTCTGATACTCGTTCTCGGGATTTCTTGAATGGTGCTTTCTAGGCTATTCTTTTCTCTCTCTTCGTCTTTCTTTTTTCCTTTTCCTACTTATCTGCGTCTATGCACGTTTTATCGTCTTCCGTGGCGGTAAGATCATGCACGTGGTGCCTTGGGTGATAACTATAGATGCTACTGTACTTTGGTGTGATTTAGTGATAGTGCTCCCCGGTTCTCACTCACTCTCTTTCTTCACCCCCCCCTTTCTTCGAGTGCCCTTGTCTGTGAATCCCCTTTATTTATGTTTCTCCCCCCCTTCACTCTCTCTCTCTCTCTCTCTCTCTCTCTTTCACTTTGGGCTCTGGCCCATGCACCTGGAACTGCCATGCTTCTCCAGAAGCGTGGCGGGGCGCAGCGCTCCGTCCTCCCGGTTGCCTGTTGTCGGAGCTCCCGTCGGCCGTCTCTGGGCTTCTCTCCGCGATAAATCTGGGTTCCCCGTCTCCGAAATTCCGCTTGAGGGTCCAACTATGGTCTTCCTCAGCTGCTGGGATTTCGCCGTCTTCCTCCTCCGCATTGGTCCTGTCTCTTCTTCCTTCATCCTCTGTAGTGTCTGCTACCGGGGTATTTGACCTCCCGGCATCCCGCGCCCATAGACCATTCCTCCAATCACGGGACGGGAGGCCGGGAAAAATCAGGAGCACAAGTGGCAGCGCCAGCACTAGTCCCGTCCATGTGCGGGCGATCCTAAGCCGGCCCGTCACATACACTCCCCCTAGAGAGCGGCCGGTCGGGGCGCTCTGAGACCGGATACCAGGATAGAAAATCAGCAGTCACCATTTGTTTTCCCGGGAGATGCTGGATCTGAAACTAAAAAGGCTGTAAGGAAAGGAACCAGTGCAGAACACGGGAATTAGTGTCCTTATTATGAGCGAGTCAGGTGAGAGGAGCGTGATCAGTAACCAGGGTAAAAGTCCTGCCAGACAGATAATACCTGAGAGATTAAACAGCCCACTTAATCGCCAAACACTCCTTTTCTATAGTCGGATAATGTTTTTCCCGTGGTAGGAGTTTCCTGCTGATATACAGTAAGGGGCGAAGCGTTCCATCGTCCTGTGGCTGGGACAGTACAGCCCCAAGGCCCACCTCAGAGGCATCAGTCAGTAACACAAAGGGTTTACGGAAATCTGGGCAACATCACACTGGTTCTGGCGTGAGTGCCATTTTTAGGCGGTCAAAGCTACGTAATTCAGACAACGTAGGCAGACAAAAGGTATTCGAACACGCCTTCTGTAACAGGTTAGTAAGGGGTTCTGCCACCGTAGAGAAATGGGGAATAAAGCGTCTATAATAGCCAAATAAACCCAAAAAAGCCCTAATGTCTTTTTTTTTTTTTGGGAACGTCATTTTCGTAATGGCTTCTATTTTCTCCACTTGTGGGCTAATCCGACCACCCCCTACTATGTAACCCAGGTATTTGAAACTGGTCTGTCCTAATCGACATTTCTCCGGATTTGCGGTTAACTGGGCTTTTCTTAGGGCTCGCAAAATGGCATCTAGATGAGACATGTGATCCTCCCACGTTTTGCTATATACAACAATATCATCAAGATAGGCCGCAGCATATTGCCTATATGGCCGAAGAATTTCATCCATGAGTCTTTGGAATGTGGCAGGGGCACCATGGAGCCCAAAGGGAAGGACAGTGAATTGGTATAATCCCGAAGGGGTGGCAAATGCTGTTTTCTCTTTGTCTTCCATTCTCAAGGGGATTTGCCAATATCCCTTCGTAAGATCCAGTGTGGATAAATATCTGGCTTGGCCCAATCTCTCAATCAGTTCATCAATTCGGGGCATGGGATAGGCATCAAAGTAGGTTAAGTTATTGACCCCCCTATAGTCTACGCAAAACCTGGTACTACCGTCCGGGTTGGGGACCAATACTACCGGCGAACACAAAGGACTGGGTGAGGGTTCTATAATACCAGCTGCTAACATGGTCTGGACTTCTTCTTCTATAATCTTTTGTTTTGCTTCTGGAATGCTATATGGCCTTTGTTGGGATACTTTATTTAATTTGAGCCGAATGGGATGTTGGACTAGGGTGGTTCGCCCAGGGTACTTGGAGAAGACATCCTGATTTACATCTACTAAGTGGACTAATTGTTTATGACAAGTGCCTGTGAGAGTGGGATTGATCCAAGGGGTGGCCCGGTGGGGAAGATCCGAGGTAGGAAGGAACGGATATGGGATGTCTTCAGGAATATCATGGGTGATGTAATGGACGGAATGCCCACTGGTGGGGTCTAACCATTTTTTAAGAAGATTGATATGGTATATCTGTTCCCTTCCACTGCCTTGGGGTATTGCCAATTTATATGTGGTGGGGTTTATTTGGGCAAGAACGTCAAATGGTCCCTGCCAACGAGCCAATAATTTGTTTTCAGTGCTAGGGAGTAAGACCAGCGCTTTATCTCCTACAGCTAAAGTACGAGGTACGCTTCGGGCGTCATACACCTGCTTCTGCTTGGTCTGAGCTTCACGTACAGCAGTATGGGCTTCTTCCCATACTGTATGAAGATTTTCTCTCAAGTCTCGTGTATAGGTTAAGAGATCCTTTATTTCCTCCTCAGTATCCTCCCATTGTTCGGCTGACGTATACAGCAGCGCACGTGGCTGTCGGCCAAATAACATTTCAAAAGGGCTATGTCCTAGGGAGGCTTGTACGTGGGTATGGATAGCGTATAAAACTAAAGGGAGTTTTTTTCCCAGTCTTTACCTACATCTGATATGCTTTTTCGTAGAAGAGATTTAATGCTCTTATTGTATCGTTCCACCATCCCATCTGTTTGTGGGTGATATACCGAAGTACGGATTTGCTTCACCCCTAGCGATCAACATACCTCAGTCATCAGCCTAGACATGAAAGGGGTCCCTTGGTCTGTCAATATTTATTTCGGGAAACCTACCCTCGAAAAGAACTCTATCATTGCCTGTGAAATGGCTTTGGTGTGCATACTAGGTATGGGAATGGCTTCCGGATACCGGGTGGCATAATCTACCAATACTAAGACATTGCCTGCCCCGAACGGAGGGGGTGAGAGGACAAATGATATCCATCCCCACTCTGGTAAATGGAACATCTATAACCGGAAGCGGTTGGAGGGGAACAGGTTTATGTGGAGCGGGGTTATACAGTTGACATTTGGGACACTGGGAACAATGTTTGCGAATTTCCCCAACACCCCAGGGCAGTAGAATCGTCTGAGCACTGCTTCCTCGGTTTTCTCCCTCCCCAAATGTCCTTCCCCGTTGTCCCCATGGGCTAAATGTAACACCTGATGACGGTGACTTCTAGGTACGACTAGTTGTAATTCTTTTCCCCCTTTCTCAGTGGGTCTCCGGTACAAAAGGTTATTACGAATCAGGAATCTGGAACCTACCCCTTGTGCTGCCTTAGACATTGCCTACTTGCTGGATCCTCATTCTGATTCTGTCGTAAGTCACCTGTAATCGTACAGACTGTCCCAGTAACTATGTGACCGTCTTGTGGAAGAGGGTTCTGTGCATAGTAACGTCGTTGTTCCCGCTTCTGTCTCTTACTGAGGATAACCTGTGCTTCTTTGGGCCCTTCATTATCCACACCACTAGGTGCCTCTTTCCACCAGTTTCTAAAAAGATTTTCTTGCCCTGCCTTCTCTAATAGACAGGGAAAATCCTCATAATCAGTACCCAAGATTATATCCTCGTCCAACCGGGAAAGTACCCCAGCCTGTGGGGTCTCGGTTTTGTCCCTCCACTTCAACCTTATGGTGGCCAGAGGGTAATACCGTTGATCGCCATGTACACAGGCGATTAGGACCTGTGTTTCGGAATCCTCTTGACCAGGCAATACCAGATCCCTCCTGATCACGCTCTGGCTACACCCAGAATCAATTAGGGCTGTTCGTTCCACTTCATTGATGATTATGGAGAGTGTATATTTTGTTTTTTTCCCTCCAGACCAGAATACTCGCCCTCTGGTTACTCCAATTTCCATGGGTTCTTCTGCATCTTTTTTATGGGGGCAAAACCGGGCGATATGTCCCCACTCTGAGCAGTTATAGCACTGAGGTCCGGTGCCTGAGTATCCGGAAGCCACCGGGGCAGCTGGTTGGGACCTGTCAGGGCCATGGATTAACACTGGCCGATGGGTGGTATTCCTAGTCATGACCGTTCGAACCGGAGGTGGAGGGGCTCGACTACTAGTAGCCCGGAAGTCGGGACCCCTATGATAGGCACAGGCAAGATCCACTGCTGTTTCATTACTGAGCCCGGGATGTTGTCTTACCCAGTTTCGGGTGGTAGATGGTAAGGCATCCAAGTATTGTTCTAAAACTACGACGTCAAACATTTCCTCTCTGTTTTTTTCCATGGGATGTAACCACCTCCCCGCGGCGTGCTGGACTCTATAATATAAGGTGCGAGGGTTCTCCTGATGCTGCCATTTCACTTGTCGGAACTTGGCGCGGTAACTTTCATTGTCTAACCCAACTCTTTCTAAAATGGTTTTCTTGATTTCCCTGTAGGGTAGGGTACCACTGGGATTAATGCCATTGTAAGTTGACTGCAAGAGGCCGGTGAGTAGGGGGGCGATATACTGGCCCCATTTGTCCTCTGGCCAATTTGCTGTGCTGGCAACTCTCTCAAAGTTTGTGAAGAAAGAATCTGGGTCCTCCTGTTCCTGATAACGTTGCAGCACACTACTTGGTACATTGGGGTGTACTTTTGTATGGGCGATGGTGTCCGTGAGTTTCCCTAAAGCCATGATTGTTGCCTGGCTCTTAAGGGCTGTCTGCAACGCCTCAAGCTTCTCTTTAGCTTCTTTCATTTGTTGCTCCCAAATTAACTGGCGATGTTGCTGCCCCTCTGCCAACTGTGCTATTATGTCAGCCATTAATGTCTTCTCCTCCATGGTGGCGGTTCCTCAATATCCCACTTCTGACACAACTTGTAAGAGTATTGGCACGGTGGAATCAATCAGGACACACGTGTTCTACATATATGGGGGTTTATTAGCAGATGTTTGTAGATTAAAATCAATGTTGATTAAAGTTTTCCTTCTCCGGTCGTGGATAGGGTGGGTTTATCTCTTGTTCTTCACTCTTCTCTTTCATCTCCTCGTCTCACAGGGCTCCCCGGGAAGCGTATGTGGAGAGAACAGAACAACAGCGCTAAGTGGTCAGGGTTTTTCACTCAGTAGGACTTATTATTCTCCCTTCCTTTCTCTTTTCTTGGTGAGCTTTCTTTGCTTTCTATCCCTTGTGGTCTTGTCCTCTCTGATACTCGTTCTTGGGTTTTCTTGATCGGTGCTTTCTAGGCTATTCTTTTCTCTCTCTTCGTCTTTCTTTTTCCCTTTTCCTACTTATCTGCATCTATGCACGTTTTATCGTCTTCCGTGGCGGTAAGATCATGCACGCGGTGCCCTGGGTGATAACTATAGATGCTACTGTACTTTGATGTGATTTAGTGATAGTTATCCCTGGTTCTCACTCACTCTCTTTCTTCACCCCCCTCCTTTCTTCGAGTGCCCTTGTCTGTGAATCCCCTTTATTTATGTTTCCCCCCCTTCACTCTCTCTCTCTCTCTCTCTCTCTCTCTCTCTCTCTCTCTCACTTTGGGCTCTGGCCCACGCACCTGGAACTGCCATGCTTCTCCAGAAGCGTGGCGGGGCGCAGCGCTCCGTCCTCCCGGTTGCCTGTTGTCGGAGCTCCCGTCGGCCGTCTCTGGGCTTCTCTCCGCAATAAATCTGGTTTCCCCGTCTCCGCAATTCCGCTCGAGGGTCCAACTATGGTTTTCCTCAGCTGCTGGGATTTTGCCGTCTTCCTCCTCCGCATTGGTCCCGTCTCTTCTTCCTTCATCCTCTGTAGTGTCTGCTACCAGGGTATTTGACCTCCCGGCATCCCGCGCCAATAGACCATTCCTCCAATCACGGGACGGGAGGCCGGGAAAATCAGGAGCACAAGTGGCAGCGCCAGAAGTAGTCCCGTCCATGTGCGGGCGATCCGAAGCCGGCCCGTCACAACAACCTTGGATATATCCAACGGGTTTTTCTGCCAAAACATAGAGTCAAAAAGTAGTGACTTAACAAGTTTCATCGCTCTAGGCTCTCATAAAAAAATACTGCTGACTCCCACAAGGCTACAAGAACAGTCTAGGACTGTTCTCAGGTTGTGTAACATCTATTTTAAATGACATAGACCCTGAGGGGTTGTCATATTTGGATGACATCTGTCTCACAGGCGACGACCTCATGCAACAGTTAAGACGGGTAGCCCCCATTGTTGTAGGATTTGCCGAAATTGGCTGAAAATACAACTGCATAAAAATGAAAATAGCCTTTCTTAGTGTCATATTTCTGGGATGCAAACTGTCGGATGAAGGAAAGAGTATTGTTCCCCAATTTTAAGAAAAATGCCCACAACTGTAGCCATCAAACACACTTAAAAAAGCTACAGTCAGTATTGGGCTTTTTAAATTTTGGCAGTCCATAAATACCAGATTATGCACAACACATTAAACCATTATATGACTTAATACGTCCTGACTTTACCAGCAAACTCTGGACAGTCAAACATACACTTATGCTTAGAACATTGCAAAAAGACATGCTTCAAGCAAAACACTTACATACACAGGACAATAAAAACATTTGGTTATCAGAGTAATTGCTGTGCCATTGGATTCACCTATGTGACATTCATTGAGGGTGAGACCCTCCCAATTGTATACATATCACACTTATACTCCACAGCTGCACAACGCTTTGCTCCCACTGAGAAGATTCTTACTGCTGTTCAGATGGCAATCCTTAAAGAGAGACCCTGGACCAAGAAAAGCACATTATTGTCGTGTCCCCCCATTCCAGCTCTTGAGGCTCTCACCAAAGCGAGCGTTCCAAATGCTAAAGCACTACATCCACATTGGATTCAATGGGAAACGTCTCAGACGGCCATTGATGTTGATTATGTTTTTGACTCCAAATTATAGACATAAGATTTCTTACAATGTGTACTTGAGTATCTAGTTCCAGCAAATACATTGCCTATTGAACAATATCAGAAAATATTGTACACTGATGGTTCATCACAACCAGCAATAGGCACCAAACATCAATACACCGCCGCTTGTGCAGTTCTGAGTGGATACATGAAGGATGGAAAGTTCCATCCACAAAATACTTACACACAGACTCTAGGGGATTGTACTGCACAACTTGCATAGCTCAAGGCTCTGGTGTTGGCACTGGAACATACAGCTCCTTAACAGATGATGTTGATTGACTGTGATTCGTACTATTGTGTCTAGTCCTTCAATGAATATCTGCATTACTGGTGCCAAAATGGGTTCAGAGATTCAAAAGGCAACACCATTAACACAGACTTCTGTGGGGGAAAGTAGCGGGTCTGAGAGAAATGTTACCTAATGTCCTTGTCGTCCACACACTAGGACATCAGCTTGTTGGAATACACATTGAAGGCAACACTTCAGCTGATGAAGCAGTCAAATCAGCAGTAGCTCTGACTTCTGTTGCTGTCGTAACTTGTTCTAAATTGAAAGTGGATGATAAAACACTGGCAGCTGTGAAAACTTTGGCTGACGGCACACCCTTACCTAAAGCATATCCTGCTAAATATTCCTACTGTATGGCAGGCATTTTTACAGCACAAGTAACAATACCAGGTGTGGGAGATTGTGTAATTCCCAATAAAGACCTACGAACTGAGCTAATAAAAGCAGCGCATGAGAGAGTTACTTCTGCCCATGCTGGTGTGGCGGCTACAATTTCACTCTTACGAAAGCACTTTATTGGTGGCCAGGTCTCTACAAGCAGACCAAGCAGTATGTCCTTTTTTCTGACATCTGCCAGCAAATTAAAATATCCACTGTCAAACTCCCACGTCAGACACCCCTCTTAACTTCCAAAAAACCATTACAAAGTGTGTACTTGGACCATTGTGGTCCCCTGACACCATACAGTGCATACAAATACATCCTAGTAGTTGTTGACTTATGCTCCAGATTTGTATGGGTTTGGCCACAATACTCAGCTGACGCTCAAACTGTTATTAAAGATTTGCACATCTTTATCGGTGCATATGCTGTTATGGCTTTCCACTTGGACCAGGGCCCTGCTTTTGCCTCAAGGGCTTTCAGGGACGGCATGGCTTCATTAGGGGTCCAACTGCATTATTCGTCTCCATTTCATCCTGAGGGAAATAGTGTAATGGAGCAACAAAACTGAGATTTAAAGCAATCCTTAACAGCCAGAGTATTAGGCACAGGTCGTAGCTGGCTCACACACCTGTTTGGAGTCCGGAGAGCACTTAACAATCTGGAAGGGCGTACTTCATACAAATGCCTGTTTGGAAAACATATGTATGTTCCAGATCTTGATGATCCTGGTGCGGCGCAGCAGATACACCCTTTGACATAAATGAATGTGTCACTGTCTTGCAAGATTTACAAAACTTCTGAGTTGACAATGCATCTGCTAGTGCTGCCTCCTCTGGAATTAGGGATGTACCAGTAACATCTACTGACTGGATTCAGAAATTTGGGGAGGTAGTGTGTGAAAAGATTGCTGTGTAAAAGGAGTTCGGTCCTTCTTATCGTTCACTGGTTCCAGTCCTGGGAATACATGGGACCAGAGCTGTTCTGACTGGTTCTAAAGAAAATCGCTTTGTCTCCATTGGCAATGTCAAGTTACACCACGTGGCTGATCCTGCACAGCAGACCTAGGGGACCCCTGGGTAGTACCTGAATCCCTCCCACTACAGACCAGGATGTTCCCCTATAGACTATAACAGCAACGCTGATACCTTTCCGAGTTTGGGGAGGGTGGAAAATGAGCTTTCATTAGTTCCACTAACCACTACTTCTACAATAATTACTGGTGATAATGAGCAATTTTATTCAAATTCTACACAAATGGACGGCATAGTGTACTATGAACCACCGAGGGAGACTTCTGCAAGTTCTCCTCTTCAAAAAAGCACAGCTCCAGTTTTTGCACAAACTGATTCTGGTTATTTTGTCGATGTTAATGACACATTCACTAACTCATCTGCTTCTACTGCAACAGAAAAGAGCACATAAGCTGATACTTTGGCTCAAAAATAACTATTTCATTAGTTCATGGAACTAGCTATGGCTCTCATTAACTATGCTCACTTTCCTCCTTTGGATTGGGCTTGTCATTGTTTTCTTTTTTCTTATACACGGTCATTCCCTTCCTGAACGCTCTAACCACATTTTTCATCACACAAAATTTACAGAGACTTGTCCCTATTGAACATTTCAGCCATACCAATTCCTGATGGGAATGTTTGGGATAAAGTGTTATTTGATTTATATGGACTTATGGAGGTCATTCAAATACCATATGTATTCAAACTTTCTATGAATGATGTAATTACACACAGAGTGGTTTCTGATTATTGGGATGTGAAAACTGTTGACACTATGATGTTTGATCTACAGTATTATACAGTAGATCAAACATCTATGAATGAAGATGTGTACTAGTTTAAAGGAAATTATGTAGATATGTTCTGTTATAATAACTTTGGACATTATTTCATTCACAGAGCGAGTACCCCAAATACTATCTTTAAATACACAAAGTGGGAACACTGCCCGACTCCACCAGTAGGCAGTTCCAAAACGTACACTGAAAAATGTGCATATTGTTCCAGACACATTGTTAAAAATGTTGAGTCATATTATTTGAAATTGGCAGTAATGGAAAGTCAACATATTTTATTGACAGATACAAAATTAATCTATTGTGATTCCTTTGTTTCCCGATTGGCTATAGAAGGCTATGAGTACTACTTAAAAAGTGTGTGGGGAACAAAAAATTGGCAAATTACAGGAAAGGAAGCTTTATTTAGAGCATGTATGATTCCTGTTCAAATTAATATATTTTTAAATGAAACATTACAACAAATAAGTTGTTTAGACTTAGCAAACATTAAGGAATTTAATGTGCCCAGTATCCCAGCTCCTGCTAAATTTTACAAATAGCAAAAAGTATATAAATGTGTCGTAAGATCAGCTTGACGAATGGGCCCAGAAAGGAACATTTAACACATTGTTTTTACGTCCTGGTGGGTGGTTATTATCGCCTGTAGACACCAATGGGTGCCACACACGTTTTGTAAACTCCTCGTAGGGTTTTAGAACAAATAGGCCGGACCCTAGCTATGTGTCCTCAGAACACTCGGGTATAGTGACAACATATAGTGTAGGAAAACTATGCCAGCAATGGTTGAATAGTTTCTCTCTGGATGCTGTCAAAGAACATCATAGTTTACTGTTCAATAACACAGATTTACAGGATTTCCTGTTAGGCCCCAGAATAAAATGTAGATAATGCTTCTTATATGCAACATATAATGTAATTTGGAAACTTTCCCAACAAGAAACAGCTGCCCAGTTAAGGCAAATAATTCAGAAAGCATTAGCTGTTGTGGATAAAGGGATTATCACCATGTTTGACCGAATATACACCTTAAATAATATTGTGTCCTCTGCAATAGACAGAGTGATGTGTCATTTTTGCAACATGGACAAAGTCAGCTAAGTTCCATTATGCAGTTAGGTTGGAGATTACAATCACTGAGAGCAGGTCGCTTTTTCCTGGATACACATGAGCACAATGGATATTTTTCCAACATTTAATATAATGCAAAAACAGCAAATAATAGCTAAGAAGGAAGCAACATACATCATGTTAAATATTGAGAAATTAGAAAAGTTACCTTTTACTGTGGCTGAAATACCATCTGCTGAGTGATTAATACATGGGGTTATAAATCTGTCAATTTCAACACTCCAATTCACGTCCTGTTTGAAACACATTCCAGTGGGCAGATATTAAAGGCTGGTAGATAGTTACATATATGAGGTGTGGGAGCTTCCCTTCTCGTACAAATGTTTCAATGGCATAAAATAAGTCTTTCTTAGTGGTAGTGAATGCAAGACTTCTGTGAGCCATTCAATGGTTTGCAAACAGCTATCCTTGCACGGGCATGTAATGCCTCAGCGGCAAATTTGGCTTGTTATCTGAAGGGAGTCCCAGTCCCTTTGATTAGACCTGCATCCCAGGTGCTATCAAATGGAAGCTATGTGCTCCTTAACAGTGAGAGCTGTAGTGGAATGTGAGCCGGAATAACTTATGTTGTTTCGGTCTCCCAAATTCTTACATGTTGCGGGAATGTGCTTTTTCCCCCTACGCACCTAAAAGGAGTAGCAAACGTGTGGCCTCATATTGCTACTTCTGATGTGAATTTTGACAAGTTGAGCAGATTAAAGGCTTTATTGATTCAAAAACCGGTGGCACTTACATCTGCAAGCGAGACCTATGCGCTTCAGGTTGCAAGGTCAGCCGTGGAAACTCAGTCCCTTTTAAGTACAAATTTTCAGAGACACTTTGGTAAACTTGTGGGATGAATATTTAATGCATCCAGTACCACTGGAATCACCCACTTTATTAAGGCTGTTGGTTCTGTTTTCATTCATACCTTCTTCTCCATATTCGGCTTAAGAACTTCAGACATACACTCAATATATGCAAGTATTTTCGGGGGATTTCCAGTTACATTGGCTACAAAAGGTGGTATTTTGCTGTTGCTACTTTTTCTATGCAATGGCTGTCCCTTCACAGCAAGGAGGACTGAAAGCGCTTCTGCCAGCGCAACTGTGTCATGAACGCATGATGTAGTATTGTGAGCACCACTCCTGGAACAACTGGAGAGCAACTGGTCTTGTCATTCTGACTGGTTTTGGATTGTGTGAAGCCCATGTTTCGATCCCTCTGGTGCCTCTTTGAATGTGCACTGAAAGTCTGTCTTTCTACGCAGCGCTTGCTTTCATTGAATGCTGATCTGTTGATGTTCTCGGATAGGGCTCATTATCAGACATGCACGTTGAGGGTGTGTTTGCTACAGGAAGCCGTCTATGAGCTGCCCTTTGTGGAAACTGCAACTCTTAACTCAACGGTGGGCCCAACAAAGAATGCTGCTGACTCAGCTGGAGCTCAGGTCTTGGAACACAAGTGCTCTGTGGTTTTCCTTGGACATGATCTGGATATTTTACCACTGTCGAAGTGGAACATCTCCTGGCTTCAATTGTCCCGGTTGTAATTGGCGATTTCCAAAATGACACTGACTATTGAATTTGGTCTTTTTGCACCACTTGCGGCTTCATAAATTGTTCTTTTTTTGTGTCTCTTAAACTGTCACTATTGACATATATGTTTAAATGCTTTTATTGTTAGGGTTTTCTTAAACTTATCTTAACTTCAGCTTTTAAACCACCATTGATTGGCAAGGGGAGGGTGTTGTATAGCTATTTTTCCATATTTTAGATATGCTATTCTAGCTAACTAGGCCTGCCGCTCTGCACTTTAACCCAGTTACATTTTATTCAGCATTGCTTTATTTATCTAGTAATTGCCACATTTGCAGTGCTGTTTTTTTTTCTCTATCTCATTGTCCTTTTGCCAAGGAAAGCATTAAGTTCTTAGTAGGACATTTATTTCACTCTATGCTTTCTCCAAGGCTATAGTCAGATAGGGTTGCCAACAAATGCGGTATGCTGTGTCTCCAACACTCACAGAAAAACATACACTCATACGTGGCGACCATTTCTCAGAATGTCAGCTGTTTTATTCTATAAACACACCTTTGTCCCAAACACATTAGAGGGAGATTCTAGCCACATGACCACAATTGTATGCTGATTGCTGCTTGCTTCACTACGGCTGCTTTCTTAGACGGCCAAATCCCTGATCCACATGGGGACAGTGTCTTTATAGAGTACTGGCTTCTTTCTCCAGGTATGCGGGATAATGTTCTCCCAGGGGGAAACCTGCAGAGTGGATTAGGCTTATTATGTTGTTCTCAGACATAGCGTAGGCAGGAGGACTGTTGATCTCTCTTATTTGACAGTTTAGTAGGACTGTTTTCGTGTTTCACTCCTTTAGTCATATGCTTGTTTTTATTGTGTTTTATCATCCCAGGTATTGCAATACATGCTATTTTATCTAAAATGCAGTCACTCCGATAAATTCTGATTGGACTATATTCTGTCTCTGTTGTCCTTCCCTATTTGAGACTTTTGTAACTGAGAGAAAGGGATAAGAACTGATTGACCACAATTCTCCTTAGGAGTCTTTGTTGTCATGCCCCCAGTTGCCACAATCATCTGGGCCAGAAATGATTCGCTGCTAGTTAGCCGGAGAAACCGGATTAGGCCGACAAGTGTCATATGTTGTGGAATCATACTCAGTACCCACAATCCATGTGATTCTGCTGCCTAAATCCTGTAGCCTCATTAGCATAATAAAAACCTACGTGACAGGCTAAAATATGAAAAAGTCAACTTTCTAAAAGTGCCATTTTTAGAATTGCAATTTAAAATCCTACTTCCCAAGAAGATAAAATTTTGAATTGTTTTCTAGAGACATCAAACTCAAAAAATCTTTTTTTTCTAGACAAGATGTAATAAGATAATCTCAATATCAACCTCTGGGAGAGACGGGCCTTGCAGTAGTGAATAATGAATGTATGAGTTTTTCACTATCAGGACAAGTAAAACTTAAAAGTAGATATCCAACTTTGTAAATATGCTGCACACTGCCCTTGGGGCTGCCTAGGACCCACCTTAGAGGTGCCTTGTATATGTAATAAAAAAGGAAGGTTTGGGCCTGACATAAGGTTTATTTTGGCCAGGTTGACATGATAATTTAAAACTGCATACAATGGTAGGCCTGATGCATGGTTAAAGGGCTACCTAAATAGGTGACACAATCAGTGCTGTTACAGGCTCACTAGTAGCACCACATTTACCAGGCCTGGGCACATGTATGGACTTCTAAGTAAATTAAATATGGCAGTCAGAGATACATCAAAGTTAGCATGTTTTAGGGAAAGAGCACAAACACTTTAGCACAGGTAAGCAGTGTTAAAGTGTGCAGAAGCCTAAGGCCATAGAAAACGAAGGCAGCAAAAACAGGAGGTCTGAAGGCAAAAAGTTAGGAGAAATCATGCTTAGGATGCCACTACTAACAATGGACAATACATCAGAGACAGGTTAGTGGAAAATAATCAACAACTAGAATATGAAACCAAACATAGAACTACCTAAACTGAGAATGAAGGAAGGAGGCAGCATGGAATGTTTTAATAGAGGAAAGAGAGGGCTGAGGTAGAGAGGGAATTCAAAGAGAGATGTCTGAGAAAGATTGCGGTGTTTGGGAATGATTGACATTACATGTGAATATTATTCAGTGGTTTATGGGAGGACAAGAGAGATGCAAAGAGAGTGTATTTGGGCAGAACTCAAGTTTTAAATGGAAGGTGAAATAGAGGATGGATTGGAGAAGTTACAAACAGATAAAGTTACAATGGTGAAACATTCTGGATATAGAACAATGTAAATTCAAAGTCATAAGGAGAGAAGCGACTAGTAGGTGCTGGATAATGCAGCAATGATGGGAGTGGATGACTAGGCAAAGGTGTGGTAAAATAACAAAAGAAAAAAGAAGCAGAGGATAAAGAATGAATATTGGTTTCCATGTTGAAAGGTCAAGACTATGTGGGAGAGTTTAGCTATAAATCATCCCATCACCCCTCCATCTTTCTGTTGACTATTAAGCTAGAAAATTAATTTCAGGACATTTACTGTAAATATTTGAAGCTGGGAATACATAACTGTGTTGATGAGAACTTGCACAGCCAGAACCTTAATTGCAAATATTGCAGATTTTTTTCCAAAACATTTTTCACGGTCTTGTCTTCGCCTCTTTTTTCCTGCCTCTCAATCAATCAGCTCAATTTCTACAACATAAATTTTTCATAACATTGTACCTAGAGAAATGTTGATAACAATGCTAGCAACTAATTGATGAGCACGATCAGTAGCTGACTACGAACAGTGCACTTTTTAAAAATAGAGCACTCATAATCCTCCAGGTAAAATGGTTAATTTGTTACAAGTTGACAATGACTACTGCTCACTGCTGTAGCAAATGGGTTCCGCCCATTTAGTCTGCCAATATTTTTCACATTTGACTATCTATTTTTGGGACTTTTACTATGAGTGATTCTCACTACCTAAGTCTCACTCACTGTAAATTTGTAGTAACTGGACTGAGAGGCTCGTTGCCAATAGCTGCCTTTTAAGATAAGGCCACTGCTATACAGCCATGGTAAGAGGCTCTAGGTTGAGTATGCATGAACATGTGAGCAATCCAATATCTGTGCACAGGTAGCCTGTCTCAGAGGAGGCTCTTCAGGGATTGCTACTGACCTGGCTAGGTCTTATAATGTGAGTGGGCATTCATAATGTAGGTCTGTAGTGCTTACTAAAGATTTGTGGTGCTCACACGGTATTACACATTCTAGGTGAAATCTGAAATAACATACAGTTTTCCTCGACTCACGCCTACAAGGTCCAGTGAGATATCAATCTGGTATCCCAAGTGTGAATTTACAGTCCCTAACATCCCACATGCATACCTCATCAAATTCTAGGATTTGTTACTGTAATTCCCTGGCTCAGCTCAAAATCAGATGTCAAGCCTTTACCCCCTAATTGGCCACGGGTATTACTCTGCTCCTGGACAGGTAGATCAAAGACTTCCCCATATAATAGAGTAGTTAACAGTGCTTGACCTAGTTTCTGGTAAAGGAAGGGATGGGGAGGAATTTGGAATTTGTTAATTAACTTTTCACACTGCACCCAAACAAACAAAGGAGGAGGTTCAGACCTCATGAGGTAGGTGTGCTAGCTAGGGGCAGAGCGGAGGCTGTTAAAGGAGCTCTCTCCAAAGACAACTTGAAGTTACCATATTGGTTTGTCCCAGAATACTGTGCAGGAAGGTTGGGATGGGGGGTGAGGATGAGGTACCTTAGCATTGGCCTGGTATGCCTGGTTTCAAAGACTTTCACCCCCCCCCCCCCTTAAAAACCCTTGCAACCAGCACCTTCAGAGGGCAGGAGGCCTGAAGAAAATGCCTCTGGTGGCTGATGATGGCCCCCAATTTGTGGAAATTAGTCCAATGGTACAAGAGAAACAGGTACAGGACATTTCAGTCCCTAGAAAATAAGTGGAAAAGACACACATGACATGAGGCAAACTGCAGGTGGCAAAGCTGCTCCTTTAATATTCATATATTGTGCCATGGAGTGCCCATAATCTGCTGCCAGTGAGTGCTGAAAAGCACATACTTTGCCTTGTGGTACCCCTCAAAGTGCAAGGACACCACCAATGATTACTGAAGAGTGTTTGAGAGGATGCAGAAGGTACAGTAGCCCCCAGTTGATTTTGTGATAGCCAACCTAAGGTCTCAGGAGTCTTATAATTATCACTCCAGAAAAGGTTTATTTTATGTTTTAAGCATTCCTGGAGCTGGAACTTTTGCTCTAGGGCTTTGGAGTGCAGGGAGCCCTTGTAGTTGGTCTTATGATTGCATTAGCAGTATAATTACAATAAAAGAAATACTCAGAGGCACGGATTGAATTGAAATTCTTTATTTAGAGTCTTGGTGATAAAAATACAGCATTTTATCATTATAATGAATGGTTCTTTTTATTGGTACTACACCTATGGACTTTAATGGTGGTGGAATGTTGAATCATGATGTGGCTGCTTTTACCGATGTAATAACACCCTGATAATGCCAGAAGATTTGGATCCAAGTGAAAAGACAGATTTGGACCTATTACTTGTGAAGGACTCACGACTTTCACAAGTAATAGCCAAATTTCTTACACCTGCCTTAAAGTTCATGAAAACCATAAGGATGAAAAGAATAAAACAAATGCAATGAAAATGATGTACCTGGTAGCCTGCAAAAAAAAAAAACTGTGAATCAAAGTTTTAAGAGTGTGCTGTTACCAAAAGAAAGATAACACTAACTCTGAGGTTAGCTTGTAAACGTATGGGTCATCCAAAATGCATGCAACTCACTAACTAAGGATCACAGAGACCCCCAAGTCAGTGGCTCTGTGATTAGGAGCACCACTGTTTGTGACAATTCATTGTGGCTCAGTAGTACATTGAATTTTGCTTGCAGCATACAAGTCTCTCCTAATCCGATCTTCTGGCAAGCCAACAAGATGCTGGACAATTGCACACTTCAAAATCAATTAATCAACAGAAAATAATAAAGGTTTGTACATAGAGAGGGAATGTGGTAACCTGCTAGAGTCACCAATCAGCCCAAATGCAGTTCTAGTTGCAATTTCTTGATGCAACCCCCCTTATCTCTCAAGTTATGGATAGAAATGGCTTCTTGCTGTTGTGTTCATGTCTCTGACTGGCTGGGATCCTCCACAATGACAGGAAAAAATCACAAAGCTGGCCAGCAGAGGGCTTCCAGTCTTGTTTCATCCAGAGGGAAGTAAACATCAGCAGAAATGTAAAAAGTGCATGTTGAAAAGGTGTTCAACAAGCCAGACGGAAGCTTCACAGGGTCTTAAGTGACTGATAAAAAGTGATCATATTGGAAAGTAAGAAGGAAGCAGATATTTAAGTTAAGACATGCATTGCATAGACATAAAGGGCCTGATTCACAAAGGTACAGTTACGCTTTTATGTAAGTTTACGTTTGTTTTGGAATTCACAAAGCTACATTTTAATAGTGAGTTTATAAGTGTGGAAACTCTGCAGTCACTGCGGAGAACTCCGCACATAAAAAGATGTGACATACCTGTCCTATTATGTGCTGACTTCTCCTCCCTGACTGCAAAGTCTACACATTCTTAAATTTACTATTAAGATAGTTGTTTTTTGTGAACAGGGCAGCACTAAGAAAAAAGGTAGCTAACGAAAATTTTGATAAGCAGTTAAACACATATGCAGTAAGTACAGTTTACAGTATGTGCATGTAATTTATATTCTGGATAATGCATAAATTAATAGCAGTGATTCATTCTGAGAAACGTAGGAACTGTTTAAGGTGTCTTCTGATGCATACAGCATTATGGGCTGCAAGATAAATGAGTCATAACCTGGTCTACTAACTTAGGCTTTCCTTTTGGTCATTCGTCTTCTTAATGAGCTCTTAATTTGCTTGGATTTTGCTTTGCACTTTATGGATGATGTCGGATATCTTTGTTTGAAGTCCCAGAAGATAGACAGATATACCACATATTGGGTCCATAAGTTGTATTCCCAAAATAACCTGGCAAAGTTAAGAGGGCCAGAGACAGGATGGCCAAATGCCAAATCAAGAGGGACTGAAAACAACAAGCGTTGATTCACACTCATGAATATGAAAAGCATAAATGGAAGAATGTTGTGCCATTGTTATTTCTTTTCTTTCTAAATCTGGCTTCTAGGGCAGTGCTTACCAAATTTCCCTGCACCACCGCCCAATTGTTAGAACAACAAACCTTTGTGACCCACCTAGCTGTAATGGACAGAGGTAGGCTTTTTTACAGTAACTAAAGGACTGTGTGGTAGCACACATTCATTTATAGGCAGCACATATTTCATTGAAATAGCCATGAAATACCCTGACATAAAGTTTAATTGATAAAACTATACAACACACAAGTGATAATGAATATGTGGAAATTCAGTTTCAGTGAATATTTATCATTTGTGCATCATCAAGTAAAGTCTCTTAAAATGTTTTTGATGCTACTAAAATATTTATTTCCATCACACTTCAGAATAACAAACATAAATGGACTTCCTTTTTGTCTTCCTAACTGCTGAATGTGTACAGTTCATTTAAAGGTATTTACATTTTGTTGTGTCTTATACAAAATGACAGCATACAGGGTTTCCTTTCAGACTTCCTGTACCCCAGCTAGATTCTCACATAATTCTCTTTACTCTTCTATCCCTGACTATAAAGTGAGAGGGGTTTGTAAACGCCAATCACCATGTTAAAAAACAATAAGCAGCAATTTGTCAGAATACATAACCTGACATTTGTCCTCTGACTTTGAAGCACAGCAAATGTGACAAGGTAAATAAATAATTTAAAGGATTCTTTATTTATTACTTGGACTTTCATGACCCACCAATAACTGACTCACAATCAACTAGTAAGTCACAACCCACAGTTTTGTAAATGCTGTTTTGAAGCATCTATCACACTAATGAGGATTTTGGTTCTGAGGTTGGGTTGACACAGAGAACCTAAGTTCAACTCACACACCTCTCATATGACTTTCATGTTGTTACCCATGATGTTGTTCCAGAAGAAATGTTTGAGGGAATCTAATTTGGATAAAGACCCCTAACAGAGCAGGGGCACCACAAGTGTGGCTGCACGTCTGAGGTAGAGTGGCCCTGGGCACCAAATTAAATTTTCCACCATAATTTTCAATTTTAGTATAAATTTGTAGGTTGATCTAATGGACTGGCTACGCCCATTCAACTTCTTTGATATGGTACGCTGACCACTGGAGAGTTGAACGACAAAATATTAACACAGGATATCATCCACAAAAATATTGCAGTATGAAAACTTTGTGGTCATCAATCATAAAAATAATGATTTTATATCCATAGTGTAAAGTTAAAAAAATATTGACTGCCAACATACCGTGGGCCGAAATATTGACATTATAATATAAGTATGTGTATTTAATTATAATTAACATTATTATCAATTACAATGAAAGTTCGATTATGTTATGTGCTATAAAACATATTATGTACTAATAAAATAATATAACTTAAGATACGTTCATAAAACAATCAATAAAATATCAATTATCAAAAAATAAAAGTGAACATTAAATTATATATCACAATAAATTAATGACACAAATAAAATACTTTTTAAATAAAAATAAAATATTAGTAATTTCGAATGAACAATAAAACATATATATATATATATATATATATATATAGAGAGAGAGCGAGAGAGAGAGAGAGAGAGAGAGAGCATTTACACAGTGTGGATGCCTGAGACCTTTTATCATACTTAGAGCTACCTGTCATGTGGGTCTTGTTTCTCAGCTCCTAGCAGCCAGCATTTATCTTGTTTGCCCCGACAGTAAAATGCTTTGGAGCCCCAGGTTTCGGGACACTACTCAGGAATTTCTTTCTAGCCTTGGGTCACTTGTGTCCTACATGACTACTAAAAGAAATCAAAGTTGAGTGCTTGAAAGACTCTCCAAAATTAGGTGGCTGTCCACCAGATTGTTCTACCTTGTTCCCCATCTTGCCTCTGCTCTCTGCTATCTCAGGTATTAACTTGGATGTGGCCCGACACTGGGTAGCTACATGATGATGCAAATTCAAAGAGCGCATATCAAAAACTTTCTCAATTGGTAACAACTTAAACGGCTCATAAAATGTTGTCATCTTCTCACCACTCATTTAACCTCTCACGTTTTTGGCAGCAAAATACAATGAGGATGTTCATGTATTCCTTGACCTTTCCACACTGACCATACCAACTAATCCTTGCTTATTTCATGCTCAAATGATTATTTCGCATGTGTCTGACTCCATCATAATTTCAATGCCATTGAGATGCAAATTTTCAAGAAACCTGTGGCCCTCGCCTTATATAAAAGATGATAAGCAACACAGGCAAGCTCATCCAAATTAATCAGAATGAGCAAATCCTTGGTTGCAAAGAACTTTTCAACTAAGTGCTTTAGGAAGCATGGGCTGAGAGGAGATACATTTGCTTGAGTGAAGAAGAAAGAGCTACAGAAGTGAGGAAATTATCAGAGTTTATATATCCCAGCCCTGTACCTGTGGCACATGAGCCGTTGTGTTCCTCTTCCCTCTCTTCAGTCATTTTATGTGTCTGGAACATCCCTCTCTCCTACCTTTGCTGCCTTAGAATCCCCAGTTTCGAGCTCCTTGATCTGGAGGTTGTTCTCTTTTGGAATTCAAGGTGTTATACAGGAGGAATGGACCTTCTCAGTTGAGTTATTAGGAGGGAATTCTGTCACAAAATATTTTCTTAAAGTCTGAATCTTGCCAGAGATGTTAGCTTTGCTCTTGGATGTTTTTAACTATGTCAAATGTGTTGATTTTTTAAGCATCTGCATGTGTGCCTCTCACCTCAATTTAAGGACTGTCACCCATGTTTACTATTGATCTTATTAAGAAATTATTGGATAAGGGGCCAATATTAAGATACCACCATCATCCACCAAAGCCAGACTTTTTTTTAAGCTCTCAATGAATATGTTCAACTATGTTTCTGAAGAAAGGAAATACTAAGGATCCCTAATAACCAATGCCTCAAGTACTGGGACTGCAGCACACATATGGCATTACTAAGCCTATTTAACTGTCCAGATGCACAGCTCAGTTATCATCTCAGTGATAATGAAGACCATGCCACTGTCTGACTCAAAGAAACAGAATTGAGCTGAAAGGCAAATAGACTGCCTTGCATTCCACAATATGGCTAACAGTCACCCTACACCAAAGGACTAATGAGAAAAGCATAAAATAACACAGTTAAGTACAGGGAGCTGGTGCACTCACAAGACATATTCATCACCTATTTCACCTGCACTTACTGTTGCCATTTCTTGAGTGATCCATCCTCTAGTCTCAGATGAGAGGTTGCACTGAATGTGGGCTTCCAAGAAATCCCAGCAGCACCAGTAGTACACATCATCCAAAAGTAAGCAAAGTCTTTGGACATATTCCTAGCCAAGGGAGGTAGACAGCACTTAGCTCCACGTTCCAAAGTACCAGCAGCAGACAGTCCAGGTAGTTCCAGATCCAATATCTGTATAGTTAGCTAGACATAAACTTCAGATATTTGTCCAAGTTGGAAAAGTACCACTTACATTCACAGTTAGTGAGTCAAACATGAAAGGACCAGGCAATCCAGGCTGGGTGACAAGGAGAATGGGGTGATCCTCTTCGTAGAATGAAATGCAATGGACCATGTCTGCTTACACCTGGGAAGGTCTTCTCCTCAGAATAAATGCAGTTTCTTCTAACTACGTGCAGAAATCAAGCACACCTTTCAAGTGACAGATATTCTGGTAAACCTTCTTTTCCCCCCAACACAAATAACAACAAAAACAAATTGAGAAAGCCTAACGGTATATGAACCATTATTGTTCATGAAGCATTTACCGTGCACACATTTTGCACAATGTATGCAAATATTGAAATAATAATTACCATATCGCAAACAGTAATTAGCTTAAAATACCCTGTCCACTCCAAGTCTCTAGATTTAATTTACAAGGTAAGAAAAGTAAATAGCCTCTACAGTGAAACTATGCACCAAATAAACTGCCAATAATCTACCACAGTTAATGGCCTATGGATGAGAAGCTTGGATGAGCTTTTAGCTTTATACTACTGAGTAGGGAGATGAATAGATGTGCCTCCTGCCACAGGCTGCACCAAGAGGATAACCCTGATGAGTACCAATTTGCAGAAGTAACACTGCAGGATCTATTTACATTGTGCAGATTGCAGTACATTTAGTAGTACTAGAAGAGTACTACTCACATACAATGCTATTCAAAAACCTACAAGTAGAGGCCGCCGCCTTCTCCTCTACAGAAATCTCTGCCCCAACTGTGGACACCTCCTTCCATGTTTTAGTAGTAAATATGGAAGGGTCTGGGGGTGGATGAAAATGGGGAATACCTACTACTAAGCGCAGAGGTTTTGGGAGGAGAAATAAGGATTAAGGGGGAGACAGATAGGGTTTCAGGAGGGACATGCATCCATCCATAGAAATGTAAGCCCATTGTTATTTGTAAACAGTCCTTCTAAATTTACTACAGCAAAGCACCCCAAACAGTTTCAAATGTACTCCAGCTGCCCGCCAGATAATGAACCTGTTTCCCCCAGCCTTTCCCTGGCGATTTAGTCCACCAGGGAGAGGCTGGCGGAACGTGTTGCCCGGGGCCCCACTTGGGCCCCTGAACTGACCATGCACTTGGCATGGGCAGTGTAGGGGCCCCCCTGCACAGCTGCGTTGCGCATGTCACTGCCTGATTTACGGGCAGTGATATGCGCAATGGGTGCTGCTGCACCCGCCGCACTGCTACATTGCCAACGGCTCCATGTGGAGCCGTCGGCAATGTCCAGGCCCAGCATTCCGCTGGCGGAAACACTGATTCTGCCTGCCAGCCCAGCAGAATGTTGTTTACTGGGCCGGTAGGGTCCTCGACGGGCTGGCGATCTGTGTTTAGGCCGCCAGCTCAGAACTCGGCACGATTCCCTGCCGAGTTCATAATGAGGGCCTTTGTGTCTTCAATATATTTTGAACCCAGTTCGAGCCGTAACAAATGACGACTTGAGCATGAGTCTGATGCACTGACATGGTACACGATGGGGCATAATTAATAAAAGTGGTGCTGCACTTGTGCAGCACCATCTTTCTTGCGCCCGTTAGCGCCCCTACCACCACATGTGTGCTCTGTATTTAAAATAAGGTGCACCATGGTGCACGGTAGGGGGCAATGACCTCATTTTTTTATGCAGTTGATGTACTCTGCAGGAGCAGCGCCAAAATGTTGCCACTACTCCTGTAGAGTAAATAGGAGCCCACTGAATTCAATGGTATGCCCCCTTTTAACGCCTGCTCCAGAGACTCTAGGTGCTGGCAGAGAGAAGTCTTTACTGTCCCAGAGACTTCAAACAACAGGAGGCAAGCTCTAAATCAAGCTCTTGGAGATTTCTTCACAAGATGGAAGGCACACAAAGTCCAGTCTTTGCGTTCTTACTCTGGCAGAATCCACAAACAGGCAGAGTCACAGAAATGGTATAAGCAAGGAAATGCTCACTTTCTAAAAGTGGCATTTTCAAACACACAATCTTAAAATCAACTTTACTAAAAGATGTATTTTTAGGTTGCGAGCTCAGAGACCCCAAACTCCACATGCCCATCCGCTCCCAAAGGGAATCTACACTTTAATCAGATTTAAAGGTAGCCCTCATGTTAACCTATGTGAGGGACAGGCCTTGCAACAGTGAAAAACGAATTTAGCAATATTTCACTGTCAGGACATATAAAACATATTACTAAATGTCCTACCTTAACCATACACTGCACCCTGCCCTTGTGGCTACCTAGGGCCTACTTTAGGGGTGCCTTATATGTAAGAAAAGGGAAGGTTTAGGCCTGGCAAGTAGGTACACTTGCCAAGTCGAATTTACAGTTAAAACTGCACACACAGACACTGCAATGGCAGGTCTGAGACATGATTACAGAGCTACTTATGTGGGTGGCACAACCAGTGCTGCAGGCCCACTGGTAGCATTTGAATTACAGGCCCTGGCACCTCTAGTGCACCTTACTAGGGACTTACTAGTAAATCAAATATGACAATAATGGATAAACCAATCAACAATACAATTTACACAGAGAGCATATGCACTTTAGCACTGTTTAGCAGTGGTAAAGTGCTCAGAGTTCAAAAGCCAACAGCAACAGGTCAGAAAAGATAGGAGGCAGGAGGCAAAAAGATTGGGGATGACCCTGCATAAGCAAAAAAGTCCAACAGTCTGTCTATAAAGGAATGCTTTATTGTAATGTGAAACATTAAAAGGAGATAGCAAATGGGTATCTATTTGTATGGAAGCAAAGAACTGTAAAATAATAATGGTGTGGGTTAAAATGTAAGGTGACAGTGGCACTGCCAAGCTAGACCTAAAAGTTCAAGTGGTTAATAACTGTCCTCCTACCATCAGGGATGCTGTCAGAGAAAAACACGATACAATATAGTTAAGTAAGACACTTTAATAGCATTACAATGTCATGTGTGCATCCCTGAAAGTTCAGGCTCAGGCAGCTAGTTAAATGAACAAATGATCACAGCTGTGTGGAGGGCGAGAACATTTTTTGTGGAAGCACACAACTCCTACCTAATCAAACCATGTACACCAAAGGCCCTCTTCGGGTGATTATCACATAATTTTCTGATGACAACTGTGCAGTCAAGCCAGAACATAAAAAGGCAGTGAGCATATATCTGTACAGAATGTCAAGAAAGGTTCTCCGCACAAGATAATAATGGCCTTTGTTTGGCAGGAAACTGATCTGTCATACAATTAAATTACTAGCTTAAGCACCACTTCTGTCTTGCCAGTGGCACGGTAGGTACCTGCACCGATGAGACATGAGTGCAACCTTCACCCAGTTCTGTCTTTCGTCAAAAGCATATTTGGACATGTCGACCAATACTCATAGTGGAGACCTTGGAACTGCTTGTTCTAGTGTAGCTCATTGCTACCGGTTAAAAAAAGGGGTTCTCAAGAAATAACCCAGATTACATAGCTTCACTTAACAGCTAAGAAATTCAGAGAGTGTCAAAAAAATCAATTACAAATTGATTCCTGGAGTAAAACGTCATCTTCAAATGTAGGTTAACCTCTTAACCTCTTCAAAACAATAAACCATAGACTGTATCATTCGATTTTGTGCCCCACTGTGCCAACAGCCAAACCACTGAAAACGAATAAAATCAGTGATATTCACCTAATACGTGTTATGCATAAGTTACGATATAGTTGCTTATATATTTCACTGATTTGGGTTCTTAATTGTAAAAATGAAAGTAGTATTTTCCCGGTAGAGTTAATCGTGGTAGAATAGTTCTCTATTGTGTTCTCATTTCATTGAGCGATGGCGTATACTAAATATATGTGATTTTTTTTTTACTTTGAGGAAAATTTCAAAGCATTCCTGTTATAGTTTAGAAGCTATATTTTCTAATAAAAATGAATATAAAATTGGCATATGCTGCTCTGTGATGGATGGTTTAACATGCTTACATGGGTATAATATATAACTATGCTCTAACAGTGTTTTGTAAGAGAAATCCCGCCTGTGATAGATGTCAGTTAATGCACTATACTCAGCAGGGACCTTTACATAGTACCCTTAGGGTGCGCAAGAGAATCATGAACACGTCGAATATTTTAATGTACAAATGGGCATCCGGATAACTAATAAATCCAACCTTTCCAGGTGGACGTATTAACTCTAAGGGGCTAATTGATCATGTTGGCACAAAGGTGTTGCTCATTTTGCAAAGGCCATGCTAATTCACATTGATGTGATCCAAATTAACCTTAATCAGCTAGTAGATTGACTGTGATTGCATTACAGCGCTATGCTGCAATTAGACATCCCCTGTCTTTAAATGGCCCTCAGCTTTATTCCACTGTTTTTTTTCGTTCACAATAAACACCCATTTACACATCAGATCCTATTAGTGTAATTGGCTTTAAAATTGACTTTTTTGTGTAGTCACTTTCTGGTTCTGTTTATTCCGAAAAGGTCAAGTAATGCTGATTGATGTGATCTGAATTAACCTTCAGCCATTACTTCTCTGGAATGAGAGGCTGTCGTTCTCACGAAGAGAAAGACAGCTGCATCTGCCTTTAAATTGGTTAATGTCACTGTGTGACGCGAAGTGCGCTCCTGGATTGTAAAACAAGTTTTGTCTTCTGCACAGATTTTTAACTAATAATTTAAGAAGAGATATCTATGCATGGTGTTAATGAGTGCAAGAAGGCAAACTGAAGGTATGTTACATTGGCAGTCATGACATCACTTGGCCAATGGCAAGTGTGTCTTGTCTAGGTTAATTTTGTACAGCTTATTGAAGTGAGTGCGTCTGTTAGTGCACAAGCTAAAACTTTTTTTTTTTGTATGAGTAGGCGTCTTGATCAAGACCCTAACTTAGAGCATATTTCAACTGACATAAAGGTTGTGAATGGCATACAGAGTATTTTATATCCTTAGCTAGTGGCCTCCTTCATTGAGTAGCACTGCATAGGACTGAGGATTTGGTTTTATGCATTTAATTTCTATTTAATATTGTGGGAGGTCTGGAAAATGTGCGCGGAGTCTATTTTAGTTTCATAGATGTAACTGTTTGACCTATCTTAGTTTGGAGTCCATTTCTTAGCTGCAGCCCCTTTCTGGTGCCTAAAACTCCTTTCCACCCCCTTTGAGGCTCTTTGCATCAGGTCATTCTGCATGACACCCGAATACTCACTGCTTTCCTTCAAATTGCTTTTCCATGACTGTTTTTGGTATTTCTTCCTGTGATGCCTGCATGGGTATTTGGGTAAATGGTTGAGAGGTCAAGGGCAAAATCCTTTGAGGTCAAATGTGTTTTAACCTGTTAGGCCGCGGAAGGGGCTTCGGGCAGTACCCCTACCGGAATGCCACACTTCATTGTTCTAAATCTCCCTTCCCTCCATCTCATTTTCGTAAATATAACAACATTTTGTAATAGGATTACTTATCAATTAACACCGATTTCG